>NW_022589734.1:17297679-17362174 GCF_004348235.1 Phoca vitulina
AACCCTCAGTTTGTTTCCTGAGATTAAGAATTCCTCATATCAGTGAGGTCATATGATACATGTCTTTCTCTGTTTGACTTATTTCGCTCAGCATAATACCCTCCAGTTCCATCCACGTCGTTGCAAATGGCAAGATCTTATTCCTTTTGATGGCTGCATAATATTCCATTGTATATATATACCACATCTTCTTTATCCATTCATCTGTTGATGGACATCTTGGCTCTTTCCACAGTTTGGCTATTGTGGACATTGCTGCTATAAACATCGGGGTGCACGTAGCCTTTCGGGTCCCTACTTTTGTATCTTCGGGGTAAATACCCAGTAGTGCAATTGCTGGATCATATGGTAGCTCTATTTTCAACTTTTTGAGGAACCTCCATACTGTTTTCCAGAGTGGCTGCACCAGCTTGCATTCCCACCAACAGTGTAGGAGGGTTCCCCTTTCTCCGCATCCCCGCCAACATCTGTCATTTCCTGACTTGTTCATTTTAGCCATTCTGACTGGTGTGAGGTGGTATCTCATTGAGGTTTTGATTTGGATTTCCCTGATGCCGAGCGATATTGAACACTTTTTCATGTGGCAGACCTCCTCTTCTGAGATGTGTCAGACACTGAGAGCTTAGCGAAAATTGTGGCCCGCATATCATGTCAGCAGAACTGTGTTCTTGTTCTGATTAATGAATTGTAGGTTTTAAAGTGAGGACTCCTTCACTCAACTGCAGTACAAAAAACTAGAGGTGATGGAGAGCTAAGCTCACCCCCGTGAACAGTGGCAAAGAAAAAAATTGTTAAGTGAGGATTGACAAAGTATTCATCCCTCCAGTGTCAGGGGCCCTGAAATCCTAAATAAGGCTTTGAGTGTTAAAATATATAACTTAAAATATATTGGTAACAGCAGGACCAATTATCTGAACACT
This sequence comes from Phoca vitulina, assembly GCF_004348235.1. Taxonomy (NCBI): domain Eukaryota; kingdom Metazoa; phylum Chordata; class Mammalia; order Carnivora; family Phocidae; genus Phoca; species Phoca vitulina. Next base: position 17,298,600 of record NW_022589734.1, read on the forward strand.
AAAAAAATGACTTTGGAGAAGGCTCGTTAGCCTGTGATTTGCTGAATGCTTTGGCAGAAAAGACTTTACATTAAAAATGCCCAGTTTGGGGGCGCCTGAGTGGCTCAGTCGTTAAGCGTCTGCCTTGGGTTCAGGTCATGATCCCAGGGTCCTGGGGTTGAGCCCTGCATCGGGCTCCCTGCTCCTCGGGGAGTCTGCTTCTCCCTCTGCCTGCCTCTGCCTCTGCTTATGTTCTCTCTCTCTCTCTCTCTCTCTGTCAAATAAATAAATAAAATCTTTAAAAAAATTCTAATAAAAAAATGCCCAATTTGTGGGAATGTAAATTGGTGTAGCCACTGAACAGTATGGAGGTTCCTCAAAAAATTAAAAATAGAACTACCATATGATCCAGCAATCCCACTCCTGGGTATTTTTCCAAAGGAAACAAAAACACTAACGTGAAGAGAAATCTGCACCCCTGTGTTCATTGTAACATTATTTACAATAGTCAAGACTTTGAAACAGCCTGAGTGTCAATCAGGATGGATGAACGAATTGGAATATATATACAATGGAATATTATTCAGCCATAAATAAGAATGAAATTTTGCCGTTTGTGACAACATGAGTGGACCTTGAGGGCATATGCTAAGTGAAATAAATCAGGGAGAGACAAATACCATATGATCTCACTTATATGTAGAATCAAAAAAAAAAAACAAACCACAAAACCAAAACACTAAGCTCACAGAGAGGACAAATTGGGAGTTGTCAGTGGGGAAGGGAGGAGGGGGGCAAAACGGGGGAAGGGGATTAAAAGGTACAAACTTCCAGCTCTAAAATAAATAAGTCCTGGGAATGTAACATACAGCATGGCGACTACAGTTAATAATACTGCATTGCATATTTGAATGTTGCTAGGAGAGTAAATCTTAAAATCTCTCATCACAAGAAAAATATTTTGTAACTATATATGGTGATGGTTATGAACCAGACTTGTGGTGATTATTTAGCAATATACACAAGTATCATTGTTATACACCTGAAACTAATATAATTTATATGTCAATTTATGCCTCAATTTTAAAAATGCGCAATTTGCAACTGCAAGTGCACTGTTCTACCTTTATGAGAAAAATAGAACAGTTTAACATCAAGCTCCAGCATCTTCCCTGAGGTTCAGTCTAAATAGTTTGTCCCGGGCTCCAGACCTCTGCATTTTCAGCTGTTTCCCAGCAAATGTCATGTAAAGGACTAGCATAATGATGATCCTGGACCCCAGTGCAATATTTTTTTAAAGATTTTATTTATTTATTATTAATTTTTATTTATTTATTTATTTGATTGAGAGAGAGAGCAAGAGCAGGAGCAGGGGGAGAGGGAGAAGCAGATTCCCCACCGAGCAGGGAGCCCAATGTAGGGCTCGATCCCAGGACCCTGGGAGCATGACCCGAGCCGAAGGCAGACGCTTAACCAACTGAGCCACCCAGGTGCTCCCCTATGCAATGTTATGTTTCATATACATGGATGCCTGTTAATCTCTATGCTATTATGTATGTCTGAAATAGTTTCTTTTAAAAAAAATTACTGGGGCGCCTGGGTGGCTCAGTTGGTTAGGCAACTGCCTTTGGCTCGGGTCATGATCCCAGAGTCCTGGGATCGAGTCCCACATCGGGCTCCCGGCTCAGCGGGGAGCCTGCTTCTCCCTCTGACCCTCTCCCCTCTCATGCTGTTTCTGTCTCTCTCTCTTTCTCTCAAATAAATAAATAAATAAATAAAAAATCTTTAAAAAAATTACTGAAAAAAGTTCTGATGAGTATAATGGGTTGTTGAAAGATTTGCATTAAAAATTTAAGTAGGAGTTTTTGCATGCTAGAAGCTTCTCTCTTAGGTATTAGGACAATGCAACTCTCCAAAACAATTCATTCCCCCAAGGAGACCAAGTCTTCATGGTTTTACTCTTTAAAAATGATTTTTAAGAAATATAAGCAAAAGCCCTTGGGATTCTTAAGTGTATTTTTAAAGAGAGTTTAGGCGAACCCTAAAATGAGATATATGTGTGGAATGTATATCCTTACAAACATATACAAATATTTTCCAAGGAGTTTGTCATGATGCAATATAATGACGACCAACATGGTATCATGTACATTTGCAGGGCTCGGTGAGTTTTGTTTATTTAGATTGACTTCTGTGACAGTTTTGCGAATGTTTTAAATTCACAAGTTGTCTTAAATGTAAAGTGTTTCTAAAAGTCCACAAGGCATATTCTCAAACCTCCAAAATGTTCCTGAACAGTGGAAAAATTTTATGTAAGAGGAACACGAAGGGGAGCTGGTGCAGGGAAATGTCTACAATTGCCCAAAGCAGGTTAACTCGAGTTAATGTTTCTGAGAAAAAATATTTGCAACTAACTTAAAATGGTGAAAACAGTTGCTTCATTTATTAGCACATGCCCAAATAATATATTTTTAGAAGCAAATACTGTTCCTGATTTGGATAACTTTTGCCTACTCTTCATCTGCATAATTCATTCTGATAATTTCTGATAATGTTTTCCTGAAGCTGCTTTCCTGATAGTAAGGAAGAGGCTTAACATTTTTTGATATATGTAAATTTAATAGTACCTATTAAAATTTTTTTCTACCACCAGATGTTACAAAACTGGTTAATATGTTTTAAAACTTTTCCCTTCATCCCAAAAGAAATGCGTGTACAGATTGGAAAATGTAGAATATATGAATAAACCAATAAAATTAAATAAAAAATTTTTGTTAACTCTTTGATATATACCTTTCTCTATATATCTCTGGGCTATAAGTCATACACGTGTACACTCGTGCACCAAAGTGGAGTCAACTCATAAAACTTTGCACAAAAACACATTAGCCAAAGTAATAATGATTGATATCTGGCAGTGTGGTTGGCTGAGAATTACTGTTTGATGTGAGTTTTCTTGAATTTTAAATGTAAATGGGATTCAAATAGTTAAAATCCAATTTTCTCTTTGATGCTATTGAGTTTGCCTGAGTCATAATAGTAATGCTTTCGTAGTATTTACATTTAAAACATTCTTTCTAAAATTACAGAGTTTTCACAGTACTTGCCAAGAATATATTGATGGGATTTTGTTTGTTTGTGTGCTTGCTTGTTTTAATTGAACTGCTCGAATTCAAGGATTCTTCTTTATGTTCTTAATAGCCAGTGTTTTTAAAGTAATTATTGTTATTTTTGAAGAGATCTCTAATAAGCATATCTACCAGAAAAGACTAAACATTTAGCATGTTTTTTTTCATGCAGTGGAATTAAGTATGTTTATTGTTCACTTACGTTTTCCCATCTGTTTTTTTCCCAATGTTTCACAGTCTATTAATTTTCTAATCCAAAAAAAATTATTTAAAAAGAAGTAATGATGGATTGATCCATTCTCTACCTGATGTTGAACCACATAAAAACCCTGGATTCCAGAAATAGGCTTATTTCCTTTCACTCAGTGACACATCTTTGAGGTCAAAGTCCCAGAGTTTGCTCCATCCCTTACAAAATAGCATGAGTGGAAATTTGGTTTTCCTTTTTGGGTAAAGTTTCTACAGAGCTTGCTGATAAAGCTCTTTAATTTTACTTTCTGCAAAACAATTATTTCTGGAGCTAAACTGAGATGAAGCTGATAATGGGTCTCAATTCTTCAACTTTAAAGCAGAAACTAGGGTCATAAAGACATGGAGTCCTGAAATACTCTCTCCTTCTGCTGAAGCCCACGGAACCCAGGGGAAGGGCAGGCAAGACTTTTCAGTTACTCTTCATTTGAGCCTTGCAAAATGGTTTTCTTTCAGGGACAGGTCTCTCAGAATAAAAGAAACTTGAGTGATGAGTTTTTAAAAAGTAATCTGAAGGAGACCTTTGTAAAACTAGCCAATCTGAAGTGCAGTAATTGCTAGATGTTTTTGAGGAGCAATCACCAGGACATCCATTAAAAAAAAAAAAAACCAGCACAGCTGGTAAATGTATCTCCTTCTATGAGTGGAAAGCCCTTGATTGACGTCGGCCTTTCAACCTGTATTTATCGAGTATGCCTAATACAGGCTCAATACTCAAACAGGTGGTAATACCTCTAATCGCTTCTCCCATTTGCCTTTCCTCTGACATCCTGACGCGCTCAGTCTTGACAGAAATCACACCATCACCCAGATGTTCTCTCTGTGTTTGATTCCAGCTGTGAAAGTTCAGGATGAGCTGGAGAATGTAAGCCTAGTTTGAAGTACAGGAGAAATCTGCTGGCACAGAATAAAAGTTATACTGTTTATTAAGGTTATGCAAATAGCCGTTGTACTTAGATCTCTGAGCCGGGCTTTTTCTTTTCTTTTTTTTTCTTTTTAATGAGGACAGTTCTTCGCGCAATTGCCAAACTAAGGCAAAAGAAAACTTTCTCAATCTTTATGATGCTTTCATCAGATAACCCATATAAAATATCTTCCAGAATACCCTGTCTCTTCAGACCTTAGAGTTTGTTCTTGGGAAGTTGGAGATAAACGAAGATGGCCTTAATAAATCAATCTAACATTGTAAATACAATGTTTCTGGTTATTTTCCCCCTTGGGGCAATAGGCCAGATATCACCAACAATTCAGATATTCTGGCCTTTCTCAAAATGTCACTGGAGCAAGAATATTACAGCTTAGCGAATTGTTGGACAAAATCAGGATGCTTTTTAGTAGTTTTGCCATAAGTAAAAATCAGCTGTCTTCTGGAAGTACCTATAACACACCTTCGGCCGGGTGTTGAATTTGGACTAAAAAGAATCCCTTGAAGAGGGAAATGTTTCCCTTCTCAAAGTGAAATTCCAGGGGCACCTGACTGGCTCACTCGGTAGAGTGTGCAACTCTTGATCTTGAGGTCATGAGCTGGAGCCCCATGTTGTGGGGTTAGTGTTTACTTCATAAATAAATAAATAAATAAAAAGTGAAATTCCAAGGAGAACATTTAAACCTGACTTTTGGCAGACATTAAGAAACAAACATGGAAGAATTGTGTTTGGGCAGGGAATGTTTGGGGCGGGGGGAGGGTTGTTTTATTTAGAGATTTGTTTGCTGTTGAGTGTTCGGAGGTGCTTGTTTGCCCCTCCTTAAAGCCATTACATCCTTATACTAGCTTGCTAGAGCTGCCAGAACGAAGTGCCACACACTGGGTGGCTTAAACAATAGAAATTTACTTTCTCCCAGTTCTGGAGGCTGGAAGTCTGAAATCAAGATGGCGGTTGATTTCTTCTGAAGCCTCTCTCCTCAGCTCATAGAAGGCAGGCATCTCCCTGTGTCTTCACATGATCTTCCCTCCTACACGTCTGTGTCCTTTTGGGTTGGGGGTCCACCCTAGTGACCTCATTTTAACTTAATTACCTCTTTTAAGACTTTACCTCCAAATACAAACATGTCCTGAAGTACCAGGGGTTAGGACTTAAACACCTGAATTTGTGAAGGACACAGTTCAGCCCACAGTAGCCCTGAGTCAGGGTGTCCTTGCCAAATCTATCAGACCTTTTCTTTGGAATGGTTCTAAGGGGAGAAGGTGGAAAGGTATTCTTGAATTTTCCACAAGACCTGGCTAGCTTATGCAGCAACTTTTTTTGTTTTTCTCCTCCTTCAATATGGAAGAATTAAAAAGTCCACTGAGAACTTTGAGAACACCTTGCTCTCTTTGCCTATAATTCTTTTTGTTTCTCCCAGACAAAAACGCATCTCTATCCATTTGCATATCCCAACTAGGAAATCTCTCTCCCTGTCTTTGCATATAAGTGCTAAGAAGGAGCTGGTCAGTGAATCTGGTCAGTCAGAGGCTTCACTGACGGATACCTTGAGATCACCCCCTGTTTTCTGAGCACCCCAACATACCTGACTCTGTACCAAGTGCAGACGTGTCCTCTCGTTTACTCCTAACAACCTTGTGAAGTAGGGACCATTCTCAACACTATTTTGCAGATGAGATCATGGAATCGTAGACACATTTGGTAATGTGTGGAAAGGCCTAGGGCTTAGTGCACTGGCCAGCAAGGACTTGAACCCAGGTAGTCTCATCCCAGACCTGAGCCCTTAATGTCTTCACAATACCTTTCCCTAGCCTTGCTGGCAGAGAGGAAACGTGTGTGTGGGGAGCTAACTGTATTTTTTTGAGCACCCAATGCAGAGAACTCTCTCGGGGCTTCTTAGAAGCCCTGGGTTCTAGCTCCAACTCAACTAACGCTTGCTAGCTAATCTTGTCTCCTAGTTACGTGAGGTGGGAGAATTGGATTCGATCCATGCTTCTCACACTTTTAGACTGAGATTCATAATGAGAAATACATTGTACTGTGTAGTCCAGTACCCAAATGCACACACACCAGGACACGCGCAAACACACATGGACACACATACATGCAAACACACCACTGCACACGCATGCATACATGGGCCGCGGAAATGAAACAGATTGTTCACGAATCACGCACCGACGTGAAATACATGTGAATGCCCTCTGATCGTTTCTCTTCTCTTTCAGTTACTTTTGGAAACACTGATTGTGACCTACTCAAATGGGTCGGTCAAAAGCTGAACCAACCCAGTTTGGACTTCTATAACCTTAAAATCCTGTTAGCCTAGGTGGATGTTTCTTTGGAGCTTCTCTTATCTTAAATGCACAGACATTATTTGAGTATTAAATATTACAGAGGACAGCCCTTTTGCCTCCAGTCTAAGCTAATTGCATAATAGTAATAATAATCAAGTCCACTTATTGTGTACCTCCCCTGTGACAGAGGCTTAAAATTATCTATCTCCTGTAGCTACGGGCTATAGGTATTATTATCTCTGACTTACAGAGGAGGAGACCAAGGCTCAGATTAAGGAATTTGCTCGAGGTCACATGGGTAGTAAGTGGCAGAGCTGAGATTTGAACTGATGTCATTCTAATCCCAAAGCCCTTAAGTGCTTTTCTTGTAGGGGAAGGGGTATACAGGGGTCAAGAAGGAGAAGTGAGGTCTGGAAACTGCTGTAGCTGAATGCGACTTCTTCCCTAATGGTCTGCTGTCCCTGGCAGAGACAACTGTCCTTTGGGGTGCTAAGCCACCACTATAACAGTGATTAAAATCTGTGCCTGGGGAGCATTTCCCACCCCCCGCCCCAACCCCAAGCCACCTTCAGACCAGTTAAATCACAGTCTCTGGGGCTGGGACCCAGGCCTCTGTTTTTCATAGCTCCCAGGTAATTTCAACGTGGGGCCAAGGTTGAGAACCTTTACTCTGAAGTTAAAGAAATGAAGGAGTTTTAAGGGCTTTTCCATTTTTCTTCCTGCAAACGAGATTTCATAAAATATTGCCAAAACGTCTTCAACTACTGTTACAAAGCTGAAGTACAAACTGTTTCTAGTTCGTTGGAGCACATTTAACAACAACAAAAAAAAAATCAGGTAACCTTGTATCTACTTCAAAACCAAAGAAAGTAGACATTGCTAAAGGGATGGATGAGGAGGTGGTCCAGGCACCTATCTCCGTGATACTTTGTAACTCAGCTCACATAATTTTGAAAATCATTTTTCATATGACTAAGGAAGTTAGTTGTTGAATTAATTAATCAGCAGCTAGGTTACCCAGTGGTCATTGGCCAAGTTCACGGGGTACAATGTAGAAAGCCAAACCAGACTCAGGTAACTGTAAATATTATAAGCAATCACATTTTCTTAAAAAGAGCCTCCATGGAAGATTTCCGCTTTTTCCCATGGATTAGGAGAACTGTGGTCAAACCGAAGACGCTCCCTCACATCAGGTCCCACAGGAACAAGACGATACCTTTTTTTTTTTAAGATTTTATTTATTTATTTAACAGAAAGAGAGAGAGGGAGAGCAGGAACACAAGCAGGGGGAGTGGTAGAGGGAGAAGCAGAATTCCCGCTTAGCAAGGAGCCTGATGCGGGGCTCGATCCCAGGACCCTGGGATCATGACCTGAGCTGAAGGCAGATGCTTAACGACTGAGCCACCCAGGCGCCCCAGGAAGATACCTTTTGACTAACCTCTCACCCACCCTGATTTTAGGCCTGTGTTGTTCCAGCGTGTGATCTGTGTGTTCCATTTGGAAATATAGCTGACCACACTCAGTGTCCCTGTGGTCCCTGCAGGACTCTCTAAAACAGGGGCTGTCTCATATGGCTGGGTTTCGTCCATGTCTCCGGAGGACAGTTTTAATAATGTTAAAAATATGTACGGTTTTTGTCCTTCCGAGAATGAAAATACAGTACTACCATAACAACAACAACAATCCGTCTTGCTCTGGAAGCCCCTGACAGATGACAGGTCCCAAGCACTCCTGCAGAGGCCAACCTGGATAGAGGCCCGAGCTTCTGTTCTGCCCTTGGTCACAGTGCTCAATGTTTGCTTGCAGAATGACGTGGCTGTGCTTCTGAAACCAATATCAGAAAAGATTCAGGAAATCCAGACTTTCCGAGAGAGAAACCGGGGGAGTAAAATGTTCAATCATCTCTCGGCCGTCAGCGAAAGCATCCCTGCCCTCGGCTGGATAGCTGTGGTGAGTCCTGTCTGCGTGGAATGGCATCCCGGCACCTTGTCCCTTTTTTGGAGTGTTTGGGAGAACTTCTAGCTACTTTCGGGCTCTTTCCTCTGTCTATTACACTGCAGGGAATTCCTCTCACGGTGAATGCTCCAGATCTTTCTTACCCTGTTTACGGTTCAGTGCTTTGTGTTCTGAGATGTGGAAATGTCTCACCCCCGCCCCTTTACAGAGCAAAATGTTTGCCTCCAACTTTCACTTAATATTTCCATGGCTTTTCTTCATCTTGAAGGCATTTTCTTTCTTATCCTATTTTTTTTTCCTCCTATGCTTGGGTGATGGTCCTGCTCTCTCAGTCCCCCAAACCCGGTCCTTATGTCAAGGAGATGAATGATGCCGCCACCTTTTACACTAACAGGGTCCTAAAAGACTACAAACACAGGTATGTATTCCTTTATTAGCCAAATTTTCAGTTGCTTGCTTGTTAGACATTTGTCCCAAAGCTTCATGTAGTTCACCCCTGATTCCTTTCAAAGGCGAGCTTACGGTAAATGTTAAGGAAATATCCCACTTCTGCAGCTAAAGCAAAGTGGGACGTGAGGTCTGTTATCCAGATAATGTATGTGCATTAGAATATCTGCCTCAGTTCTCTTGTGATGATAAACTCCCTACTTGAATCCGTGTCACCCCATACATGTTCCCACAACAGCCAGAGAGCTCTGTGATAGTTCGTGATGGACCCGCCCTAGAGGGTCACAACTCTTTACGCTGCCCAAGACAGAGTTGGTGGGTGAGCAGAGAGAAGAAAGGAGAAATCGGGAAATGAAGTGTAAATAAGCAACAGAAATGAGATGTGACAATTAACCAGGCCACTGAGAGGGAAACCAGTGAGTGCGTTAAGACGAAATACAGTTGGGGTGGACAAGAGAGACACACATCTATAAAAAGAGCAGCGCAGATGAGTCCAAACCAAGCTGGAGAACCAGCTTAAAAAGGCATCACATTCTACAGTACAAATAAGAGATCCTAGAGACACTTTAAACTGGTGTTGGAATTGAAAATGGGATTGAATGGAGACATGCCATAAGTGTCTCTAAACTACTCAAGGGATGTCATGGGATTTCTTCCCCTCTGATACATAATGTCACGGCTGGCCCTATAAACAGCTAGCTAAATGTGATGTGGCTGATATCTAGTCACTCAGAGAAGGAATGAGGCAAAAATAAAAGCAATAAAGTTCCATTCCCTGGGCACCAGGCTCAAGAGAGGATGGATATAGGAGTATTGAGCCGGACTCAAGAGTGGATCCCCCTCTGAGCTCTTGGGTGGCAGAAGCAGAAGTGTTCATCAGCCAGCGAATGCAGGGGCTCCTGCATCTCACTCGCTGGCTCAGGCTGTTCAGTTGGAGAAACTTGAGGACCAGGTCACTGACCAATATTACAATTCAAAATTTGCATAACTTTCACTTTTAGGTTATTTTTCGTTTTAATAAACATTGAGTAGATATGAAAGAATATTTATAAAATATATGGAAGATACAATCACAACACAAAAAATACTCCCTGTATTCACCACTCAGTTTAAGAAATATGTACCAATATTTTTTACTACAATAAACAGACACGCTCAACAATTCTACTCCTAGGTATATTTCCAAAAGAAATGAAACATGTTCACACAAAAGCTTATACACAAATGTTTGTAGCAGCATTATTTACAATAGCCAAAAAGTGGAAACAATCCAAATGTTCGTCAACAGCAATAGATAGATAAAATGTATATCCATACAATGGTGTGTTATTCAGACATTAAGAAAATGAAGTATTGATACAAGAGCAACGTGGATGAACCTTGAAAACAACCTAAGTGAAAGAAGTCAGATACAAAAAAAACAAAAAACAAAAAACAAAAAAAACACATATTGCATGACTCCATTTGTATGAAATTCTAGAATAGGCAGATCCATAGAGACAGAAAGTAGCTTAGCAATTGCCCAGGACTGGGGAAGTTTGGGGGAAATGTTAGGGAACTGCTAATGGATATGAGATTTCTTTTGTGGGGTGATGTACTCTTACAAAATTGACTGGTGATGGTTGTCTGACTCTGTTGACCTAATCTGTTGGATTATACACTTTAAATGGGTGAATTGTAGGGGACGTGAATTGTATCTCAGAAAAGCTATTATATTAAAACAAAACAAAAAAACAGCCACAGTGCTGAGCTGCCCTCATAGAGTTCAGTCATCCTGTGTTCGGGAAACAGGCGTTTGGTTGAGCACTTGTGCCCAGAGAGTGCTACAACTCTGTGTTGCATTAGGGACTGGGTGTTCCCTGTTTGTAGGAAATCTCCTTGAAATAGCACCCTCCTTACCACTCTAAACTTCTCCCAATTTCATGACTCTCTTGGCCAGATAATTCAATCAGATTATTAAAAAGCAAGCCAAAGGACTTTTTTTTTCCAATACCAATTCTCCTTTCTGAAAGCACATTGCTTTTCATTTTGCATCAGAAGTAGTGCACAAAGAAATGGGTCTCCCTCCACGTTCATCTGCCCATGAGAGATCACGTGAGGACGCATGGCCCAAATTGCTGGGTTCGCTCCCCGTGGTCCTCTCTGCCGCACGCCTGAAGCGCAGGGAGGGCATTTGGCTCCTCTCAGGAGAGACCTGGGTCACCAGCCTGACAGGGTCCTTTTCAGAATTGGTTCACGGTGACTGAACCGGAAAGACAATTGGTCCAGGGTCATCCAGAGCCTTAGTTACTGGATTACCATGTTCCCACCAATCTTTTTTAAATTTTATTTTAGATCCTAACTCTACTCTCTTCCACCCTCTTTTATAACAAAGCGATTTACGCCACGTGGATTGGGTGAAGTCATATTTGAGCATTTGGAGTGAGCTGCAAGCATACATCAAGGAACACCACACCACAGGCCTTACTTGGAACAAAACCGTAAGTACCAAGCCCTCTGCCACCCAGGTAAAGAAAGGCCATGGAAATATTCATTCCTGGTAGCTTAGAAATTTCACACTTTAGAATTTACCTCAAGGAAAGCGTAAGATAAAATAGGTATGTAGAAACTGTTTATGCAAGTGTCATTTGTCATGGAGCAATCTGGAGATTGCCTATAGGACATGCAGAAAGAAAATGGTTAAGTTGTCCATGGTAAGAACCCAACGAAACATTCTTCAGCTGTTAAAAGTAACATATATGAGGGGCACCTGGCTGGCTTAGTCGGTAGAGCTTGTGACTCTTGATCTTGGGGTCATGAATTTAAGCCCTGTGTTGGGTGTAGAGATTACTTAAGTAAATAATTATTTAAAATCTAACATATATGATGTCTACATGGGAAATGATTTACCAGCCAGCGTGACTGAGTGCAAAAGGTTTTGAGCACTAAGATGGCATATATATTAAGAAACTGTGATAAAAATTAAAGGAAAAGGGAAGGTTTGAAAATAGTTACAATTTTAAGGAGATAGAATTACTAATAAAAATGTCTTTTTAAATGCTTGAAATTTCTCTTTTGGCATTCAAGATTTCTCCAATAATATTTTTGAATACTCGGGCAATCCTAGTGCTTTGAATAGTATCTTAGTCATAGGATAAAATCCCAGCCTTTGAATGTTGGCCGTGACCTTTGCCCTGCCCTCGTCTTCAGCCTGGTCCGTGCTCTCTTCCCGCCTCTCACTGCTTCCCCGCACAGCCAGACTACTTGGGGAGGCCTCAACACATGCCGTGCTTAGGTCAAACCAGATCAGATTGTTGTCATTTCAAAGTTTGCAGATCTCAGATGGTTTAGCCCTTTCTGCAATGTCCCAAACATATGTCATGCCGTATGACTTTCCCTGGAATGGATGTTTCTCCTCTGTGCTTCCTTCGTATCTTGAGTATAGCTCAATCATAGCCCTCAGCTCATGCGATTGTCGTTTGTATGTGTGTGTTTTGGAGGCTCTCCCACTCAGCTGGAAACTCCTCTCTGTCTCCAGCCCCTAACACAGTACCTGGCACAGAGCAAGCACTCAATAAATGGTTTGAACTGTGAGGTAGGGAGGGAGGGGCCCCCGGGCGACTCAGTCAGTTAAGCATCTCACTCTTGATTTCGGCTCAGGTCATGATCTCAGGGTCATGAGATCGAGCCCCAGGTGGGGCGCCGCACTCAGGGCAGTCTGCTTGAGATTCTCTCTCTCCTTTCCCTCTGCCCCTTTACCCTGCTCTCACGCGCACACGCATTCTCTCTCCCTCTAAAATAAATATAATCTTAAAAAAAATTGTGAGGTAGGGGACTCTTAGACTCTTCCTCGCCCTTTTAAGCCTCTGCACTTGTTATAGAAAGGCTTCCCATGGAAACGTCCTTCCATTAGAAATGAATGTTACCTTTAAATGGTCAAAGTGGATGGTCCAACTGGAGTTAATACTGACAAAATAAAGTGGCGAATTTGTGAATTCCGTTTAGGGATAGCACTCTCATTCTCCCAGTGGCCATGCTCCAGGCCCTAGCTCTCATCCAGAACGTCGATGAGGTCAGCTTAATACCAATGCCAAGTTTGTGACTTTTCAAAGGAGTGTGGGACTTCTGCCTTTGCTCACCAACCCTTGTACAAACGTTAATATTGACCCCCATAGACTGATACTCCCTTTTATTTTCTACTTTGCCTATTTTCTCCATAAGCAAAAATGCACAGTTGTGAAGTACAACAACTAAGTTGATTATTTTTCTTCTGCCTACAATATTATGATTTTTGAGAAGAGTTCATAAACACTTGAAGTGTTTTAATATGGAAAGGTGTATAAGGATGCAGGTGGGTGTTTGGGTGGATGGATTAGAATTATTTTTCATACACGTTCAATGAGATGCTGTCTTGTTATAGATCAGTTTGTCATAAAGGGGAATTGTCACGTGTTTGCTGCGGAAATAGGTCATCACTAGAGAGTAGTAAACTAACAAGCAAGAGTCCTTGGATGTCTTATTATTATATTCATGGTAGATAAATGGAAAAGGAAAGAGAACCCATTTGTGAGAAATAATCATGTTGATAAAAGCTAGTCCATTAATTTTCTAACGACACCCATGGAAAAGAAAATTACTTTTAAATGGTTTCAATACCTTTTACCACAATGTACAAAGCTGAGTAATGGTGTTTTGAATATATAAGAATCAAATATTAGGGGCACCTGGGTGGCTCATTCGGTTGAGCATCTGCCTCTTGATTTCGGCTCATGTCATGATCTCAGGGTCATGAGATGGAGCCTTGTTTCAGCTCCATGCTGGATGTGGAGTCTGCTTAAAATTCTCCCTCTCTCCTTCTGCCCCTCCCCCTCTAAAAAAAGAATCAAATATTAATTATAGAAGAATAAACATAGTTGTTTTCCTTTATTCTAGAGTGAATACTTATGTTTTCATTATTTTCATTAGAAATATAAGCCTTGTAACAATGGCTTTCAAACTTTAAAAAGCAACTAATGATGAGAAATACAGTTCACACATACACACACATACCCCACACACACCCTGTTCACAATACTAAAACAAGTTTTACAAGAACACTTCTGTCTCTACATGAAATGCATTCAAATATTTTTTCTATTTTATTTCATGTTTTATAAAATTCTGGCTGAGACCTGCTAAACTGATTTCAGGACCCGACACATGGTACATTTTTAAAAACTTGTTATAAAACATAAATGTTATAGTTATACAAGTGTGTATATATTTTATATAAAATATAATCCTTGGAGCAGGCATTGGGTATCGTGGATTGCCGTAATAATAATGGCAGCTATTATGTACTAAGCATATGTTATGCTGTGGGAGAATTCGATTTCAAATGGTAATTGTAGGGGCACCTGGATGGCTCAGTCAGCTAAGCATCCAACTCTTGATTTTGGCTCAGGTTCTGGTCTCAGGGTCATGAGATCGAGCCCCATGTCGGGCTCTGCGCTAGGTGTGAAGCCTGCTTAAGATTCTCTACCTCTCCTTCTGCCCCTCCCCACTCTCTGCTCATGTATGCACATGGGTGCTCTTTCTTTCTCTCCCTCAAAAATAAATAAATAAATAAATAAATAAATAAATAAATAAATAAATAAAATGGTAATTGTTATAAAGCAGAGCACCTACTTCACTTCTTTGATAGTAAAGTTTTGGCCAGATATTAAAAGTGAGGAAGGGAGGGGCGCCTGGGTGGCTCAGCCGTTAAGCGTCTGCCTTCGGCTCAGGTCATGATCCCAGGGTCCTAGGATCGAGCCCCGCATCGGGCTCCCTGCTCGGCGGGAAGCCTGCTTCTCCCTCTCCCACTCCCCCTGCTTGTGTTCCTTCTCTCACTGTTTCTCTCTCTCTCTGTCAAATAAATAAAATCTTAAAAAAAAAAAAAGTGAGGAAGGATTATGGTAAGAAAGTGTTGGTTCAGAGAACATCCTATGTGCAAAATCTTTTACAAGTTTTAAGACGTATGTATAGAAATATATTCCCTAATATTTTGGTCCTCTTCTTCTAAGGTTTGGAGTAAAATATATATATATTCCAAAGTATATTATAAAAACCAAAGATTTTGGGATGCCTGGGTGGCTCAGTCAGTTAAGTGTCTGCCTTCGGCTCAGGTCCTGATTCCAGGGTCCTGGGATCGAGTCCCACGTCGGGCTCCTTGCTTGGTGAGGAGCCTGCTTCTCCCTCTGCCTCTGCCCCTCCCCCTGCTTGTGTTCTCTCTCTCTCTGACAAATAAATAAATAAAATCTTAAAAAACAAAACAAACAAAAAACCATAGTTTTTAAATCTAAATGGCTAAAAACTATTTAAAAGATTCCAAAACATACTCCATAGCATAAATCAAACTGATTTTACTTACTATGATCTGTCAACCTAGCAGCAAAATGAAAGATAATCGTTCAGAATCACAGCATTCTTGCACGGACGGTAGAATGCTCTGATCAGATGGCCTTGGGAAGAAAAAATAAATAGGAATAACTTCATGACTTTGCCCACTGATCACAACCATGCAACCATAAGATGATAAGGATCCAAGAGAATGTAGCAAGATGCGGTGTTGGCGTTCGAGGATACCACAACACTCAGAAGGTTGAAGCAACACATTCCACTTGGAGGCTGGCGATTCTTGGGGCCCGAGACTGGAGCGGGGGTCTGTGCGCAAGTGTGCAGGCAAGGGGGGGAGCAGCTGCGGGTCATCTCTGGAGCACTTCTTGTTACGCTTACTGTGGGAAACAAAATCTTCTCGTTTCTGCAAGCTTTCCTTCACCAGGACGGAGGTCCAGGAGGACTCTGCACCAGAAGCAACTTGCAGTCTTCGGTTTAATTATTGGCGACCCTTTTACAATATTAATTTACACGGTTTCCTCAGCGCTGCGTTTCAAACGCACTTTGTCGAATAAATCGGCCCTTTGGCAGGAGCCCAGGCGAGACACTGTTATTTGTCATCCCTTGCAGTTGGTCAGATCTGTAATGTTCGCAGTTCCTGCAGATCAGATAACAAGAGCTGAACGGCCAAGGCCTCATCTTTACACTGAAGTTTACCAGAATAACGGATTTTTTTTCCCTATGAATTGGCCAGATCGACATTCAGACTTTTATTACATTCCGTGTGGCTCTGGCCAGGAAAGGGTCATGAAAAGGATTCCATGGATCGGATAAAATGTGGTTGTCTTCTTAGCTTTCTGGTATTAAACACGTTGACGTCTTTCTGTCTTTTCATATGTCTTCCTGAGTTCCTCTGGCTTTGGGAACCGCTAGGGTATAATGAGTTGTAGACAGGGATGAAAGTACACATAAACGACCGTGCATGAAGTCTCATGTAACGGGGACGTGACTCCTTCTGTTACGATTGTGCATTTAAAACACATCTATGCTGTACCCCAGTCGTCAGGCATCGAACCTCCAGAAAAACACAAGCAGTTGGGAGTGTTACAGTGATAGACGAGGTGGGGTTTTATTTTTCTCAAAGCAAAACATTTTACCCTCCCTCCCTTTTCTGGGGGCCGATCTTTCTCTTCAGCCTCTTCCTCGGCGTAAGGGCCAAATGTCCGTTAACAAAACACAAGTTGTAACAGTTTGCTGTGAGCAAATTAAAACTCAGCCAGAGGGCATTCTGACTTATAAATAATGTAGGCCCTGTCGCGTGTCATTAAATATGTACATCTTGTAAGTTTTCCTGTCTTCTGGCCTCTCTGGCTCCCTTCTGATTTTTACCGAAGGAAACTCTTCTCAATCTCTTATATCAGTTTTCATTTAGAGCTTGTCCCAAACCTGTGCCTTAGGTTTATTGATCAGAGTGAGTCAAGTAGAGCCTTAGATGGTGTGGCGCTTGTCTGGATCACAAAGCTCCTTGATCTCTTCCACGGTGCTACGGGCCACAGACAGTGGCTCGCTCATCTACCTGACCACAGCTGTGTTCAGTCGACTTAATTGCTCCTGGGGTTTTAGCTCCCTTTTGGGGCTTTGGGTAACCAATTACTTTTGTTCTCCTATGGAAAAGATCCAGACTGCTCAGAGCGCGTGAAGAGTATCATTGACTAACAAAGTCGTTCCAAATGCACAGATAATGAAGTAAGCTTGGAATTGGCTTTGAACAGCCTGAAAGAAACTAGTAATCAAACAAACATGGCTAAAGCACCTACCATGCACCAGGTTCTGGGCAAGGTGCCGAGCATGCAGAAATGGACGTAAGACACATTCGACACCGTTCCTGTCCGCTGAAACACATTCTTGCTGAAAGACAGACAAACAAATACAGCCTGATACAATGGTGATCACGCTAGAAGTAAACACAAAGCTCTGTGCTCGCAGAGAACACGGGGGGAGCATGCAATCCTGCAGTGCACTGTGCTTCCTGGACCGGCAGCGATCTGGGACCCTGTTCGAAATGCAGAATCCAGGCTCCAGCCCCAGACCTCCTGAATCAGAACCTGCATTTTAACAAGATTTCCCCAGGTGATTTATGTGCATGTTAAGGTTTGAAAAACTGCTCTAGGGCGCCTGGGTGGCTCAGTTGGTTGGGCGACTGCCTTCGGCTCAGGTCATGATCCTGGAGTCCCGGGATCGAGTCCCACATCGGGCTCCCTGCTCGGCGGGGAGTCTGCTTCTCCCTCTGACCCTCCCCCCTCTCATGCTCTCTCTCTCTTTATCTCATTCTCTCTCTCAAATAAATAAATAAAAAATCATAAAAAAATAAAATATAAAAAAAAAAGAAAAAAGAAAAACTGCTCTAGTATATTCGAGCTGGATCCAAGGAGTCCAACTTGAGGGAGACTCAGGGGAGATGTTTAATGTTTACTCTTTCATTTATTTAGTAATTCATTTACTTAATAGCCGTGTACTGGCTACCTACCAGCCGTGTACTGGCTACCTACCAGGTATGGCCTAGGGACCATAGTTACATGGATGCAGAGACCAAAAAAAAAAAAGAGGACATGATGGAGGAAAAAACCCTGGGGAGCAGCATTGTCTGGGGAATGGAGTCAATCAGTCAAGGAGACAAAGAAGAAAGGAGGAGGAGAAAACCAGAGAGTCCAGGGTCTCCAAACTCGAAGAAGGATGGGTAGCTGCCGTTCTCCGCTGTGACAACGTGGGAAGAGTAAGGACTGGGAAAAAGCTGCCATCATGCTCCTTATTGGTGGCCTTTATTTTGTTATTTTATTGAAGGGTGTTGACACACAGTGCTTTGTTGGTTTCGGGTGTACAACACAGTGATGATTCAGCGTTTACGTACATTACGATGTGATCACCACCATGTCTAGCGACCATCTGCCACCACACAGAGTTACATTATTGACCACATTCCCTACGCTGTGCTTTTCATTCCCAAGACTTACTTGTTTTATAACTGGAAGCCTGTACCTCCTAGTCCCCTTCACTTGCTCTGCTCATCTCCTGCCCGCACCCATCAGTTTGTTCTCTGCATTTATTTATTGATCTGATTTGATTTATTTTTTGTGCTCTGTATTTATGAGTCTGTTTCTGCTGTTTGGTTTGTTCATTTGTTTTGTTTTTTGGATTCCACGTGTAAGTGAAATCATATGGCTTTTGTCTTTCTCTGTCTACTTATTTCACTTAGTTTAATACCGTCTAGGTCCATCCGTATTGTCACAAAAGGTAAGCTCTCATTTTTTTTTTTATGGCTCAGTAATATTCCTTTGTGTGTGTGTGTGTGTGTGTGTGTACCACACCTTCCTCATCCATTCATCTACCCGTGGACGTTCATGTTGCTTCCATATCTTGGCTATTGTAAAGAATGCTGCAGTGAATTAGTGATCTCTAGAGAGCAGCTTCTGGAGGGTTGGAGGTAGATGCAGTTTTATAGAAGAAAGGAGTATGATTGACTTTGTGTAATGATCTCTTGATCATTTATAGACCAGTTATCTGATTTGATGAGTTATTGCTTATAGCTTCAATTTCCGCCTTTGGAAGCTTGGGGATTATTTGAGGATTTTATTTGTACTTGAGCTATATCTTCGGTAGAGTAAGTGTAGGTCAAAAATAAGTATCTACAAGGGCGCCTGGGGGGCTCAGTCAGTTAAGTGTCCAACTCTTGATCTCAGCTCAGGTCTTGATGTCAGGGTCATGAGTTCAAGCCCCATATTGGTCTCCACACTGGGTGTGGAGCCTACTTAAATAAAAAAATAAAATAAGTAAATAAATATCTACAATTTCATACACAGTAGCTTAGAGTTAGCTGCACTACGACACTCTAAGTAAGCATTTTATATTTAAAGCTATGTTTATTATCTCATAAATATGTGAGTTTTATTGGTGGTTGATAAAAATATATAAATGTTTTAGAGTTTTAAAATTTTTCTCTTCCTGGGCGCCTGGGTGGCTCTGTTGGTTAATCGACTGCCTTCGGCTCAGGTCATGATCCTGGGGTCTCAGGATCGAGTCCCGCATCGGGCTCCCTGCTCGGCAGGGAGTCTGCTGCTCCCTCTGACCCTTCCCCCTCTCATGTGCGCTCTCTCTCTCAAATAAATAAATAAAATCTTAAAAAAAAAATTCTTTTGTGTGTAACGTTGAAGACAGCTGTGTAACTGGCAGTGTCCTGTTCCCTACCCTCTCCTCCAGCTCCTCTTAGGAGAATCGGAAGGTGGTGGTTTAGGCGTGCAGGCAGAGGTGCTCCCCAGAACAGAGCCGGGGGTCCCTGAACAGGAGGAGACATTGAGTGAGCTCGGCTGTCAGTCGAGCCCAGAGCTGAGCCACGCTGGGCACCCCTGGGTTCTCACTCATCACCGAGGAGCCACGCCTCTGGGTCTAAGCTCAGCCCTCATCATTCCCGGGGGTCTTCCCTGCTTCCAGAGACCAGGCACCCCATTAATCGTTGCCATAGTTGAGTGGCTTTGTCCATTTCCCTATCTTTCCCGCCCCCAGTGAGAAAGTTCAAGGGCAGCTAAAGCCTACCTTCGGCCCATCCTTTTTAGGGTATTAAATGGTAGCAAATCCTCCTTCTTTAAAAGTGAATTTTATCTTTTCAAATGGCCAAAAGCCATTGAGACCTTCTTTGGAGAGGGATTAATTCAAGTTAATACTATTTCCAATCAAAAGGAACGGAGTATAGAGGCATGAGTGATTACTTGGTTTGTATGTTTTTGTAAATAGATCTGAAGGCAATCTTAAAAGATAGTTTTGGGACGTGGTAGTTTGATTAAACAAATGTGTCACATCAGAAGGTAATGTCAGGAGGGGCGCTTGAGTGACTCAGTGGGTTAAGCGTCCGACTCTTGGGTTTTGGCTCAGGTCATGATCTCGCAGTGGGGGGATCAAGCCCCAGGTCTGGCTCCTCGCTGAGCTGGAATCTGCTTCAGATTCTCATTCCCTCCCCCTCTGCCCCTCCCCCCAGCTCGCTCGCTCGCTCGCTTGCTATTTCTAAAATAAATAAATAAAATCTTAAAAAAAAGAAAAAGGAAGGTAATGATGCCTAGAAAGACATTACTCACATGGATCTGTAAGTTCTTGCATGATGCTAACACTTACGTTGCAATTATCTGTTGTAATGACAATGCTCATGTCCCCTACTTCTGGAACTCCCTTCCTCTTGCTTCCTTGTGCCACATCCAATCCATCCAGCCTTCAGAGCCTATTTCAAATAGCCTCCTCCCCAAGAACCTCTCCCGTCTCCTCTGCTTGTTTCCATGCCCTGCCCCAAACTGCAAGCTCCCCTTCCCCCCACAGAACCTCCATAGCGCCCCTTAAAATTTGTGCTTCTTTTATGATGCTTAGCACCTCCTACCTTATAAAGCAGTTACTTATTCACTTCAGTAAATATTCATGAAGCACCTACCATGTTTCAGGCACTGGGCCACATTACCGGGGACATGAAGATGAAGAATGAGTGGCTCTTCGGTGCTCAGGCTCGTGACCAAATCTGAATGCACAGACAGATAACTACGGTATAACATGAAATAATTCTAATAAGGGGGGTCCTAACGGGTCCTTGCAATAGAGAAACAGGAAATCTGCGCTTGGGAGAGAAAACCTACAAAACAGAAGAGACATTTGAGTTGAGCCTTGAAGGATAGACAAGGGTTTTCCAGATTGTAAACTGGCGAAGAGTCTTCCAAACAAAGGCACAGCCTGAGCAAAGACACAAAGGCCGAGAGCCGGGAGCCCGCTGTCTACGAACACAGAAGTGTCTTCTCTCTCTTCCGGGGCTAGGAGCTCATGAAAGCAGGGCTCTTTCCCCCGTTCTGCCTGGAATCTGCAGCCAGGACTGGTACGGGACCTTAAACACCATGCCCAATGGCATTTGCTACATTGAACACATTAATTTGTAATCATAGTTTTTTTTTGTTTTTTGTTTTTTGTTTTTTGAGATTTTATTTATTTGACAGAGAGAGACACAGCGAGCGAGGGAACACAAGCAGGGGGAGTGGGAGAGGGAGAAGCAGGCTCTCCGCTGAGCGGAGAGCCCGATGCGGGGCTTGATCTCAGGACCCTGGGATCATGACCTGAGCCGAAGGCAGACGCTTAACGACTGAGCCACCCAGGCGCCCCTGTAATCATAGTTCTTCACGATGAAATTCCCAGCATGTTATTCCATTAGCTACAGACGGTGTTCCTTGTTCAAGAGCCGCATAAATAATATCTCTTTACTTGTTCTCTCCGAGGGTGGTAACAGAAATGGACAATGCATTTTATTACAGGCAGCAGAATATTGGTCTCAAACGCCTCCCCTGCACCTGTCCCTGGCCACCTGCTCGCCACTAATTCCCAGCTGGTATAAATTCAGTAAATGCACGCTAATATTAGATGAAGCCAGAGGGTTTCTTAAGAAGGGAAGGGGGGAAGGGGCAGGCGTGTTCTGCAGGTAAGACGAACCCTCCATGGAATGTAGCAAATGTAGCCCAGGGCCCCGCCCAGACCACCGTCTGCTGGTCCGGGTTGCATTCTCGATGCAGCCTGAGCTCCCCACAGACCCTTTCCCAGACTGAGCACCAATTAAACTTCCCTGTGAATTTTGGAGCCTGCCGTTGAGACAAAAGTTACTCTTCGTGCATTTCAACTATAAAGCTCAGGAGATGCTGATGCTTCTTCTACTTCTTTTTTTTTTTTTTTTTTTTTAACTCTTTCTTAAGTAAATTATATAACGTAGAGCCAAATGTAAATCATCTTTGTAACAGCTCTTATTTCCCTCACCGCCCACCCCACACCTCTGTCTTTTACGGAGTATGGATAATTTAAGAAATACAATCATTTCGTTAAGACCCTAACATCTGAAAGAAAAGCAAGCCCTTTAATTCAGTGATAGTTCAGACCTAGGATTTTCTGGCCAAATGAAGTAGTGGGCCAGATAATTCAAGCCACATGTCACTCTTGGGCTTCCTATGACTATTGGCTATCTATAGTTTGTCTCTTTGATGGGTATACTCTGCTATCTTTAACTCTGGAAAATTTTCCCATGGAAAATTTATCTTCCCTTTTTTTTTATGAGAAATCATATTTTCAAGCTGCCAGTGCTGGCAAACAAGAAGAAAAGACAATCTGGAAATCCCAGATTTGTTCCAGATAGCAGTAGCAAAGCAAGGGCAAACTAATAATCAAGGCTACTTACCAAGACAATTTATGCAAAATAGCTGGATCACTTGAACAAATTAGATTGTGCTCAATAGATTCTTCTAGATTCTGCTGCTCTGAAGGCTTGGTCTGCTTTCACCAAGCATTTCTACTTGGCACGTGTAAAACAGATATCGTCACCTAGGTTTTTTGAAGGGCCACATCCGGACATATAAGTTAGAACAACAGGCATAAAAACTGTAAGTTACCAGTTTCCACAAACTAATACAGACTGTGCATGTTATTCCCAGGCTGTGTTCCAACTTAAGGCTGTTATTCCTTCTCTGAAGGGACTTTGTTGTTCTATTTCTTCTTCATCTACTGCCATAACTCACATCCTTCCAGGTCAAAAAGGAATGACGAGAGATCACGTGAGGTTGGAAGGATGGGCAAGATGGAAACCATCAGAAGTCATTGACGAAACCATGAGGTGTATTTTCATGACCCTTCTTCTTGTGCTTCTTGAGATGAGGGTGTTTGGAATCTTGCCTCTGAAGAAAAGTGATCAAAACAGGCCCCACATTTCCTTCATAATCGTGGGACCATCTTTGTATTTCAGACCTAAAATTCAAGTAGTGTTCTGTTACCAAAGATGACATAGGAAATAGTCCCTAAATTGACTTTTTAAAACTTATTAATAAACATATGCTTAAAATATTATACAGCACTTCATTGCAGTATTTTTAACTGTTTTCTTGGAAGGGCCCCCAGAAACTTTGTTTTCATTGGCAGAAGAAGTCTCAAAATTATAGGAAGTGATAAAAATAAGAAAATAGAGGCGAAAGTCATAAATCCCTTTGGCTTCTACTTATGTTGTACAGGATGATCATCTGTTAGTTTATGTGCAATCTTTTTTCTTGATTATAGTTGTCTGCCAATAAAAGCGTGATATAAATATGAAAGTAAAATTCACAAGCACTTATAGAAATTGACCAATTTGGAAATGTATCAATTTCACTATGTTCTTGATCAAAGTACATCTTGCAAAAAATAGAAATAAATTAGTTTTGATTCTAAAATATAAACAAACCCTAAATCATGAATTTGTGAAGTATTTTTTTGCAACGAGAACAGTTGGTCATGTGTATAGAAAGTCTTTAGTTCTGAAACTGGTAGTTCTTCATTTAACTCCTCCCTCCTATTGTAGTATATGAGTGGCTTACCAGCCTCGTATTTTTTTATTTTTGAAGATTTTATTTATTTATTTTAGAGAGAGAGAGAGCAAGGGCTCAAGCGGTAGGGAGGGGGGGCAGAGGGAGAAACAGACTCCGCCCTGAGCAGGGAGTCCAACACGGGGCTCGATCCCAGAACCCTGACATCATGACCTGAGCAGAAGTCAGACGCTTAACTGACTGAGCCACCCAGGCACCCCATCGCCTTCAAATTTTAGGTGCCATATTGGGTAAATTAAACAGCATTTGACCAAAAATTTCAGTTGTAAAACAACTGTGAATTCCTACAGCTGTACCATGTTAATGTAAGCGTATTTGCAATTAAAATAGCTTTGCAGGGGCGCCTGGGTGGCTCAGTTGGTTAAGCGACTGCCTTCGGCTCAGGTCACGATCCTGGAGTCCCGGGATCAAGTCCCACATCGGGCTCCCTGCTCAGCAGCGAGTCTGCTCCTCCCTCTGACCCTCCCCCCTCTTGTGCTCTCTCTCTCACTCTGTCTCTCAAATAAATAAAAAAATTTTTAAAATCTTTAAAAAAAAATAAAATGGCTTTGCAATTTTTAAACTGCTTCTGAAGTGTGTAATTAGGTACATGGACATTGTCACTGTTACCCAGAGATCATTAACTGTAAGCCAGGAGATGGATGGGCCAGGTTGGCTCCAAGGTGGGCAGCTAGAGAAAGAATCTGACCAAGAATCAGAAGGCAGCTATCTGTGTGTGTGCGTGAAGGGGAGCTGGGGTGGTGGCCATAAGGGAAGGATGGCTGGGCTGGGGGGCGTATAAATAGTACCACTGCATGGCAGATGTTTCATTTTGTAGCTTTATCTGTGATCTTCACAAATATTTGGCCAGACAGGTGGCTCAAATTATTATTATCACTAAGCTAGTTTCATAGAGGAAACGTTGTAAAAAAACTGTGTTGTATGGGACACAATCCACTGGTTCCAAGAGTCTGTTGCGTGATATTTTTATTTTCTTGGTCTCTGCTTTTTTTGTTTGTTTGTTTAAGATTTTATTTCTTTATTTGACAGAGAGAGACACAGTGAGAGAGGGAACACAAGCAGGGGGAGTGGGAGAGGGAGAAGCAGGCTTCCCGAGGAGCAGGGAGTCCGAGGCGGGGCTCGATCCCAGGATCCTGGGATCATGACCTGAGCCGAAGGCAGACTCCTAACGACTGAGCCACCCAGGCGCCCCTGGTCTCTGCTTTCTTAAAAACTGGTAAAAACACAGGCCAAGATATAGGTTGGCTGATCTATTCTTTTTTTTTTTTTTTTAAAGATTTTATTTATTTACTTGAGAGAGAGAATGAGAGAGAGAGAGAGAGCACATGAAAGGAGGGAGGGTCAGAGGGAGAAGCAGACTCCCTGCTGAGCAGGGAGCCCGATGCGGGACTCAATCCTGGGACTCCAGGATCATGACCTGAGCCGAAGGCAGTCGCTTAACCAACTGAGCCACCCAGGCGCCCTGGCTGACCTATTCTTAAAGGTAGATGTTATCCACCTTAATGTTATCTGCATGTACATTTCTCCCTCAGTGTCTCTCTTTATAGGACCCTGTCCTCCACACCCTTTGGATGGTGCAGCCCAGGGGTGGACCACAAAAGCCCTTCTCTGGCTCCCCTAACCCCACTGTCCTGGGGAGAGCTGGTCATGCCCTCCTTTGTGCCTTCCACGCCCCAGTTCCTGTTACAAATAGCACATAGCAAGCTGCATCTGTGATCACTTACCTGTGCAGGTGACACCCTTGCTAGATGACGAGCGTCTTAACAAACAGGATGCACGCTGACTTCTTCACCGTATACCCAGTTCCTTGCAAGGAGGCACTTGGTAAAGGTTTGCTGAATGGACTGACAGATGAGCCTACTCATCGTAATTCACTTTCAATCTATCTCTTTTAAAGAGTTAGGTTCTATTGAGACTGAATCATCTGCTACCCTTATTGTTGGGTTTGAAAAATCTTAGAATTTAAAATGTAAAAGTTGAAAATTTCCAAACAAACTGATTATTTAATTTACTTATTTATTTTTAAAGATTTTATTTATTTATTTGAGAGAGAGAGAAAACATGAGTAGGGGGAGGGGCAGAGGGAGAAGGAGAAGCAGGCTTCCTGCCTGGCAGGGAGCCCGATGCGGGGCCGATCCCAGGACCCCAGAATCATGACCTGAGCCGAAGGCGGACGCTTAACCGACTGAGCCACCCAGGCATCCCCAAACAAATTAATTATTAAGCAGAAAAATCTTAGATGGAAAACTTACAGCCAAGAGACAGAGATGATGTTTTTGTTTTGTTTTGTTTTACTTAAGCAGCTATGTTTCACTTTTTGCCTAATTTTTCACAAAGATACAAAACCTCTGTCTAAAAGTACCCCATTAGACTCACTTTCTACAAATTCAGCAAAACGGATAATCAGAATGGAGTCTTTTTTGTAAATTATTTAGCTCCAAAGCTAGACTATACCCTAACTAACTGGATAACTACGACAATAGTATCTGTCGTTGGGGACAGAAGTGGGTTGTTAACAACATCCGCAACTGCCACCAGCAAAACAATGAGGAGGTTTCATTTAAGAACCAGAAGTAGTTTCTTCTTCAGAATAAAATCTAAATTCTAAAGTAATAAAATGATTAGTAATTAATGAAGTAATTAGTAATTAATAATAGTAATAAAGTAATTAGTAATTAATAAAGTAATAAAATGATTAGTAAGTAACATTTAATGAAAAAACTTTCGAAGCCTATCAGTACATAACTGTATTACATGTTATATATGTAGCATATATAACTGAAACATTACAAGCTTTCCACATGCCGCATACAGTGGTTTCATTATTTTATAGTTCGTATATTTAAAATCAGAGGAGGCGGCTGTCCCCAGGACAGTTGAAATTAATTAGAGGAAGAGATTGGCAGATGTTTTTAAGTCTTTATCCACCCCCCAAAAAAGTATATAATCAAACATCTGCTCTCAAAATTAATCTTAATAGCTCTCAAAAGCCGCATTTCTAGGTTTTGTGCTGTGCGCTTGCTGCAACATAAGCGAACTTTTGCACCTTGAATATGGCCATTTAAAATCATAAATATGCTGCTTTTCTTTTTTAAGTTGCAAGTCATTGTTAACAATGACTTTAGTAAAATGTATTTTTCAATTGTTTCCAGTCTGGGGCTCTAAGGTATTTGCGACTTGTTTCATCAACATATCAAAGTAGTATTTTTTAAAAAGATTTTATTTATTTGTTTTAGAGAGAGAGTGAGCAAGTCGGGGGAGGAGCAGAGAGAGAGGGAGAGAGAGAATCTCAACCAAACTCCCCATGAACACGGAGCACAGACCCCAACCTGGGGCTCGATCTCACGACCCCAGAGTCATGACCTGAGCCAAAATCAAGAATCAGATGCTTGGGATGCCTGGGTGGCTCAGTCGGTTAAGCATCTGTCTTCCGCTCAAGTCATGATCTCAGGGGTCCTGGGATCTAGTCCCACGGCGGGCTCCCTGCTCAGCGGGGAATCTGCTTCTCCCTCTCCCTCTGTTCTCTCTCTCTCAAATAAATAAAGAAAATCTTTTTTTAAAAAAGTCAGACACTTAGCCGACTGAGCCACCCAGGCACCCCTAAATGTCTTTATCTCAATCTGCCTGTGCACATCTGACCCCATTCCTCTATTCTGAGAAATGAATGCCATCTGCAGGCCAATTAAATGCTGCCCCCTGTGACTCTCCCAGGACCCTCTCAGGGTCTGGAGCAGGTACTGTTGGTCCAGAGGCTCTTTGCAGCGCTCATTCTCGGCACCTCCAGGCAAGCTTGCCCATGTGGGAGCCATCCTTCTCTATCCCTGCAGTGACCCAGCTCTATATCGTCTTCCTGTGCTCCTTCCTCCTCTGTGCTCAGCTTCCCACAGGGCCTCCATCCCAGTGACAGGAGGATGTAGCACATCACTCAACAGGTGACAAAGGCTACAGGCCCTGATCTGATCCATTACTTCGCATTCAGTCTAGACAACCTGGTGCGTTATCTCTAAAAGGAAATCACACCAAGAGGCAATGTCCTTGAATCTCCAGTTGCCAGAAGAATCTCAGGTCCCCATCCCAGAAAAACTTGGACACTAGGCAAAGAACCAAGATTTGGGTGCAAATTCCCCATTACTGGAACCAGTAGGTACTCGGGAAAAATTAATAAGAGGCCAGTTTCTAGAACCAAGGGCATAGAGTCACAGCAAACCCGCACCAAGAATGACTTGATGCTGAGATGTGGGTTTCAACACCCAAGACTTCCTATGTCTCCGTAGGATATAGGGGTCCTGGCTCCAGAGTTGGCTGCCGGAGCTCGGTCAGCCACTGGGGCATAGTGGAGATAAAAACTAAGCCGGTTATTGGGGTGCCTGGGTGGCTCAGTTGGTTAAGCGACTGCCTTCGGCTCAGGTCATGATCCTGGAGTCCCGGGATCGAGTCCCGCATCGGGCTCCCTGCTCAGCGGGGAGTCTGCTTCTCCCTCTGACCCTCATGATCTCTCTATCTCATTCTCTCTCTCAAATAAATAAATAAAATCTTTAAAAAAAAAAACTAAGCCGGTTATGACTCCCCTCCCCATACTTGCGTCATGTATATTCAAGCCAAAGGCCCAAGAGCAATCCACTGCATGTTGAGGTAGCCTATATCTCTGGTCTTTAATTACACTAGTGACTTTTTTTTTTTAAATCCTGAATATAATATACAGGATTTCGCTGAAGAAGTCTTTAGAATCAAGCAGATATGTGCTCGAATTCTGTCTCTGCCATTTACTGGCCATTTACTATTGGGTCCGTCTTTCTCATTTCCTGCTTTGTTTTCTGTCAAAGAGAGATTTCAAGACAGTCCTAGTAACATTATTATGAGGACTAAGATGAACCTCAGCACGTAGCCTGGAATGATTCTTCCCAAACTTGTCTGCCTGTTGGAATCACCTCGGGAGCTTCGAACACTGCAGACGCCCGTGACTCACCTCCCCAGAGCGCATTTCTGGGATGAGGGCTGGGCTTTCGAATTTCTAACGGATCCCCGAATGATTCTAATGTTCAGGCAGGTTTAGGACACCGGGCATAGAGCCTGTCCTATCCTGAGCGTTAAATACCTGTTAAATGAATGGAAACAACCAGCACTTGGCACACACTAGACTTTCCAGAACTCTTAGCTCCCTTCCCTTCCCTGACCATCTTCCCTCTCTTTCTACTGGGATGCCTGAAGATTAGTGCTGGGCTGTGATTCCAGTGGGTGTGGCTGGCTCGGGAGAATGCAGAAGGTTCTGGTACCGTGCTGTGATACCCGGCGGGAGGAGAAAGAGGCAAAGACAGGTGGCACTACAAGGGACAGCCCCCGGAGTCCTGTCAAGGGAATGGCCAACACGTTTGCTTTTGAGGACGCTGTCTGCAGTAAAGCGCTCAACGCTCACTGTTAAGGCCCCTTGGAAACCAGAGCCTAGTTCTGTGCTCTCACTGGGGCTGCTGCAGGAATGAGCCAGAAGCTACAAAGAATCAGTGGAGAGTTTCAGCTGGTCCTGAGTTCTCTTCGTTTTTGGCTTTTATATTCAACTGTTGTTGTAGTAAATCCTTTGTTTGGTGTTCCCGGGTCAGCCATCTGAAGGTATCCAAGTTCCAAAAAGTTAAATGTGGGGCTTATTGGTTTCAGTGTCCCCTAATGGCTCTTGGAAAGAGACTCTGAATTCTGAGAGCAAGGCACCATCCAAATCATTCTAAGATATAGAAGATAGAGATATATCTCCTCTCCTTTCCACAAAATAGGAGGACTAGAGAGCTGCAGTGTTTCAGATGTGAGGAGGGGGTCTGGCCTTTTACTCACTGCATAAGTTATGTGCTTATGGGTAAAGTAATATTTGGGGGCTCTCAGCATCTGGAACTGAGCACTGGAACATTGTTTGATGTGCAAAGCTTAGATTATACGCTATTTATGAGTCAGAGCAAATTTTCAAATTTCACCCCAGCAACATAACAGTAAACATTTAAGATACTTAAAAAAAAAAAATCGGCCAGCCTCAGGAATTGGGCAGTGATTCTCTGCTTGACCCAAGGATCCTGATGAAGTTAGGCTGGTCTTCCTTAGGAACAAGAAAACATCACAAATTACAGCTTCAGGAGACAAGACCTCCAGCCTACTCAATTTTTAAGACATGCATTCTGAATAAGAGAAGAACCTTATTTTTAGAGTAATTCTACACTTAATAAGGATTATATAAGTACTTTGAAAGTAGCATTTTTTATTTCAACTGGAAACTACTACAGATTAAAACTTTCCCATATTGACACTTTGGAACACTGAATTGTTTATGACAATTAAGAATATGCTGTCTTCATTAATATTTAGCACTTATATGTTGTACATTTTGTATTTGGTATTGGAAATATATGAGCCTAAACCACATTTCCATCACTCTCAATTTTTTTAATTTTCCTATTTTTTAAAGATTATTTATTTGAGAGGGAGAGCACAAGCAGGGGGAGGGACAGAGGGAGAGGGAGAGGGAATCTTCAAGCAGACTCCCCGCTGAGTGCAGAACCTGACGTGGGGCTCGATCTCACGACCCTGAGATCATGACCTGAACTGAAGGCAGACACTTAACGACTGAGCCACCCAGGCGCTCCAATAAATAAATCTTTAAAAAAAATTTTTTTTAAGTCAGACACTTAACCAACTGAGCCATCCAGGTGCCCCTAATTTTCCTATTTTTTAATTGATCTAACTTATAATTCTTTATCATAGGTATACAGTTCTACTTCAGGTTTTAAAGTAAAATAGCGTAAACCCAAGTTTGTGGCATATGTGTGCTTCTATCCTACTAGTTTTAAGCTCCGGGGGGTGGGGGGGCTCTCAAAACCTTAAAACAAATGTCCTCTATTGTCTAGCACCTTTTACTGTCATGTAAATTTGTTAGAACTTCATAATGAAAACAATATTTGAATTTCACGGGGTGCCTGGGTGGCTCAGTCGGTTAAGCGTCCCAACCTCTTGGTTTTGGCTCAGGTGGTGATCTCAGGGTCATGGGATCAAGCCCTGTGTCACTGGGCTCCACGCTCATCAGGGAGTCTGCTGGAGATAATCTCCTTCTTCTCCTCCCCCTGCTCATGCTCTCTCTCTCTCTAAAATAAAGTCTTTTAAAAAAATATTTGAATTTCACATAGCAGCAAAAATAAGAGTAAGCATAGATCTTGATCAGAAAGAATTCAGGTTTTAGTGAGTTCACTATCAGCATTAGATGAACGAAGCCATCAGATGGGTCCTGGACCCTGATCACCTTCAGATTTGACGGGCATCCAGGTCATACAAGGCCCTTGCTTGGAGGTCAGTTTGAGGCATTAAAAAATGAGTTCCAGAGAAAGAGTTTCCATATCTCTTTCTTGGGCTGCTCCAAAAAGTTTCAAAAACACCTAATAACCACTAATTTTCCACTAATCTCTCTCTCTCATTGGTGGTTGCAATTCCCAGTGGCCCAAAAAGTCGAATCCTCTTATCAGTTGGACTGCATTTTTCTTATGATTCTCAACTGACCAAGGCCGGTTTGAGTCACGTCCTGAGCTTTGGACGTGACCCTGTGAATGTGGCCTTGTTTGCCTCTGAGTTGGCAGCATGAACCCAGTTTCCACCAGCAGGGCTGGACAGCTCAGCCATGCTCCGCTCCCAGGGTGGATCCCCACTCGGTCCCAGGCCTCCCAAACAGACCCGTGAGGCACAGATGTGCCCCCTCGGTGCCCGCTATGAGTGTTGAACCCCACTTCCTCACTGGTAACAGGTTCTGCGTGATGTTAGCAAAATCCCAACTCTTAGTAAAGGCATCAGTCTGAAGGCAACGCTTTCCATCTTCTCTCTCCCACAGGGTCCAGTAGCATCAACTGCCTCAGCGTTGTCTGTCCTCTCCCCGGGGCCTGGCCTTCTTCCACCCCCTCCTCCTCCCCCTCCCCCCGGGCCACCTCTACTCTTTGAGAATGAAGGCAAAAGAGAGGAGTCCTCCCCTTCACGCTCTGCTCTATTTGCCCAACTTAACCAAGGAGAAGGAATTACGAAAGGTGAGAAAACTGGACCTTGGTGCTGTCTCCCTCTGGCTCCAGGCACACAGATCCCCCAGAGCCCACAGTGCGTCATTCCATCCCCATCCCCAACACACGGGGAGCTGCTGTTGGGAAAGCAGAAGCCTGCAATGTTCTTCGTCTTGAGGCAGATGGGCTCAGTGGGCTGTTGTGTGGACCAGCAAGAAGAACTCGGAGACTCTGGGTTCTAAGTGGACCACTGCACTGCATCACCACTTAAGCCTCTGATGCTCCAGCACCATCTACAACCAAGGCATTCCGATGGAGTGCAATAAAATGACAAACAATCGTACCTCTGTCCTCAAGCAGTATACAGACTTGCCAAATAATTGTATCACTGAAGTACTTTTGTCCTCACCAAGAACAGTTTTTTCTTTAAATCATGCAACATTTAAAACATATCAGGATGTACATGCATTCTAAACAATAAGGTTGATGAAAATGCATTGTGTTTTAGACAGGTAATAGGAGTTATTGTATAGTTGTCCTTGTGCACTGGGCTAAGAGCTAAGAGCCCCAAATTCTAAATTTTTCTCTGGCTCCAACTGGCTGGGCTGTCCCCTTATCTGCACAGTAAGGGAATGGATTCATAACCCTAAAGTCGATTCCATACTCTGACATACACTTGCTGGGATGCCATGTCCTGGGATGCCTAAGCTACGCCTGGGGAATGATTTTGCCACGAGAAAAGAAGTAAATCATGTGATCCTTTTTGGCCAGGTGCTTTGCTTTTTGTAGAATTTTTATCCATTATCTTATCTCCTTAAAGAAGAGGTTTCTCCAGCTTAAAAAATGTTTACAGTGCTTCTAATTAACACTAAATTTATAAGGTCTCAGACTCTGCCTATTATTAACCTTGAGAGATTAATTATCAAAATTTCTTGTGCTGTTTACATCACATTGATCTAAGAAGTTAGGGACATTTCCCTTTGCATAAAATACAAAGACACGTGGTTGTGTGTTACCTTCCCAGGGCTCCGGCACGTCACAGATGACCAGAAGACATACAAGAATCCCAGCCTACGGACTCAAGGAGGACAAACTCCATCTCCTACCAAAAGCTACACTCCAGGCCCCAGGGCTCCCCAGTCTCATCCTCCTCAGAAGCATACTCCTGTGTTCGAGCTGGAAGGAAAGAAATGGAGAATAGTGAGTGAAGCCCTTTAATCTTTATTCCCGACACACTCCAGTGAAAGGCCGTTGCTAAACCGTTGACTAAGGTCGAAGGGTTACTAAGGCTAAACCTTTTACCAAGGTCTTCTGGGTTTCTGAGTGAAGTGACAAAGGCACGAGCCACTGGCTAGAGTAGAAGCCAGGACATTTCTGAATGCTTCCATCAACTTTTTGTTGTTGTTGTTTTTCACTTATTGCTCATGCATCGTTTTCCTCAACGTTTTAAAATTATTTTTTTAAACTGTGGTAAAATCACAGCACATAACATTTGCCATTTTCACATCTAAGTGTATGTAATGACCCATGGACATGAAGTGCATTCACCCTGCTGCGCGGCCATCAGCCCATCCTTCCAGAGAACTCTTCCATCTTGTAAAACTGGAACCCTATGCCCCTCGGATAACCTCTCCCCGTTCCCCCCGCCCCCCAGCCCCAGCATCCACCTTTCTACTTGTTGTCTCTACTTGACCACTCTTTCCATAAACTTTTAATCTGTGCCCCATTCCGGTTGTAGGATGTTCTATCCCACTGACAGAGGCACTAACGTAACCTACCACGCCACCCAGCACTTGCAACCTTTGTGTGAACAGGACAAAGACCCTTCAAATGTGCATGAAAGCTGGTGCCTCCTGCCAGTCCAGAGCTTCCCCAAAGGTGGAGGACCAAAGTCCCCAGAAAGGTTGTCTTGGGCTGACAGTACACATGGACTTACACCACCGTTGTCACCAGCCTATTTGCCCAACTTGTATTCGATGCCACGGCGTTAAGTCCAGATTCAGGAGACAGACTTAACGGAAAGCTCCCATACCCACCCACCAGCCCAGGTGCCTGATATTTGACTGTTCGCAAATGGACCCTGACCCCCTTCCAGCGGTGGCTCCAGCCATTTCCATCATTACAATAATAGAGGAAGACCTGGGGTTCGGTGTGTAAAAAAAGGTGGTTTGGAAAGAACATATGGAAAAGCTGTATTGAACGTTGAACCCCGTCGTAATTTCAGCCTGCGATGGGCTCCATCCACTTGTACATCCTGAGATTCAATATTTGCATGTGTTTTAATTTTAGGAGTACCAAGAGGACAGGAATGACCTGGTGATTTCAGAAACGGAACTGAAACAAGTGGCTTACATTTTCAAATGCAATAAGTCCACTCTACGGATGAAAGGAAAAATCAATTCCATTACAATTGGTACGGCAGAACCGGGGCCCTGTGGTTACTATGACCCGTTGTTGTGCATAAACATGCTATGTGTGTTTAATGGAGCTTTGCTTTGTTTTGTTTTTCCTAGACAACTGTAAGAAGTTTGGCCTCGTGTTTGACAACGTGGTAGGCATTGTGGAAGTGATCAATTCCAAGGATATTCAAATGCAAGTAAGGGGCCTTTTCTTTCTTTCCTTTCTGTCTTTCTTTCTAAAGATTTTATTTATTTACTTGCAAGTGAGTTGGGGGAGGGGCAGGGAGAGAGAATCTTAAGCAGACTCTCTGCTGAGCACGAACCCAATGCGGGGCTCTTTCTCACGACCCTGAGATCACGACCTGAGCCGAAACCAGGAGTCGGACACTCAACCGACTGAGCCACCCAGGTGCCCCCATATAAGTGGCCTTTTCAGCCATGCCTTCTGCCCACTTTGCAGCTTTGCTCAGACCATCCAGCTGCCTGCACGGGGCCAGCCATGTTCACCTGGAGAACTCCTCTTCCCTTTCCTTCAGACACAGCTCTGTCATCACTCCTCTCTTGGATGGTGTTAATTCTTCCTTTTCAATCCTTATAACACATCCTATCTGGCACTGCAATCGCCGTTTACCATGCCTGTCTCAGGGGCACATAATTAGTCTTTACAGCCCCAGAAACTGGCACCGCACCTACACACAGTAGGTCTCCAATAAATGTTTGGTGAGGTGGTGATTGGGAGGCATCAACTAATGAATGAACACAGATGCTAAGAGATTCTCCCAACCTAACGGCACCATCCCGAAGAGAATTTTCTTTGTTCAGGGAGCATTGGTTCTGAGTAAGGAGGAGGAACTTTCCGAAGTCAGTGAGATAATCAGACCAACAACCTGGAAAGTAGGATTGGGGGGCGCCTAGGTGGCTCAGTCGTTAAGTGTCTGCCTTCGGCTCAGGTCATGATCCCAGGGTCATGGGATCGAGCCCCGCATCGGGCTCCCTGCTCAGCGGGAAGCCTGCTTCTCCCTCTCCCACTCCTCCTGCTTGTGTTCCCTCTCTCGCTGTCTCTCTATCTGTCAGATAAATAAATAAAATCTTTGGGCGCCTGGGTGGCTCAGTTGGTTAAGCGACTGCCTTCGGCTCAGGTCATGACCCTGGAGTCCCGGGATCGAGTCCCACATCGGGCTCCCTGCTCAGCAGGGGGTCTGCTTCTCCCTCTGACCCTCTTCCCTCTCGTGCTCTCTGTCTCTCATTCTCTCTCTCAAATAAAAAAAAAAAATCTTTAATAAATAAAGAAAGTAGGATTGGAATTGAATTTGCAAACTGGGAAAAAAACATGCACTCCTTTAGTTAATTTTGATTTAACCCAATTGGATTTTACAATATGCCAAAAGCTAAAGGACCTCCTGCCTTTGGCCAGTTACAACTTCCACCTTTGATTACGCTCTCTTCATATTTTTTTTTTTTTTAAGATTTCTTTTAAGTAATCTCTATACCTAACGTGGGACTCGAACTCACAACCCCGAGATCCAGAGTCACATGCTCTACCCACTGAGTCAGCCAGGCACTCCTCTCTTCAAATTTTTAATTAACCCCTTATGATCCCATGTTTCCTGATAATGTTTGTTAACATTGGATTCTGGTGGGTTGTTTTTTTTTTTTAATTTTTTTTTTAAAGATTTTATTTATTTATTTGACAGAGAGATAGAGAGCACAAGTAGGCAGAGTGGCAGGCAGAGGGAGAGGGAGAAGCAGGCTTCCCGCGGAGCAGGGAGCCGGACGCGGGGCTCGATCCCAGGACCCTGGGATCATGACCTGAGCCGAAGGCAGCTGCTTAACCGACTGAGCCACCCAGGTGCCCCTGGATTCTGGTTTTATAGATCTTTCTCTCCTGTTTTACTGGGCTTTTTCCTGCCATCACTTTTAATTAGAGTACATCCAAATGGACATTTTACATTTCACTCACTGCTATTTAAGACGTTGGTTTTGTGTGTGTCCGGTTAATGCAAAGAGCCCTGCACTGGGCACCCGAGCCCTGGGCACGAGCCCCGGCTCCGTCCTCACCCGCAGCGCACACTTGGCCGGTTGGCTTCACCTCTGACTCCGAGGTCCCTGCCCTGAAACGCAAGGTTAGCTGGGGAATTCTAAGTCCTCCATAGCCCAGATTCCAAATATTCTTGCCACATAGGCTCTGTGGGTACGTGTATCTCTTCCACATTCCAGTTCCGTATTTTCTCTGCAGTGCGTCTGTGTAAATCCCTTTCCCCCCCCCGAATCATTCTGCTTCCACTGCTTCACAAATTCCATTCCTGGATAGAGAACCACATTAGGAGAGAGCAGCCAAGCAACTCCTCCCAGGCAGTTACTAGATTGTTGTCTTCACCGTGTAAACGGGAAACGCGACCAGCCTCGGATCTTACTTTAGGTTCTAAAATGTGAGTCATTGGGGCGCCTGGGTGGCTCAGTCGTTAAGCGTCTGCCTTCGGCTCAGGTCATGATCTCGGGGTCCTGGGATCGGGCCCCGCATCGGGCTCCCTGCTCCGCGGGAGGCCTGCTTCTCCCTCTCCTGCTCCCCCTGCTTGTGTTCCCTCTCTCGCTGTGTCTCTCTGTCAAATAAATAAATAAAATCTTAAAAAAAAAAATAAATAAAATAAAATGTGAGTCATAGCATAGAGCACGCACTCGATCATTCCTTTGCCAGATGTTTACTGAGCACGTCTGATATGCCGGGTACTGTTCTCAGCTCTGCAAATATCAGTAAGCAAACGAGACAAAAATCCTTGCCCTCATGAAGCTTGTATTCTGTAATACCACCTTCCAATTTAGCATTTCTGACAGCCACATTTCTCCATTTATTGAATAATGTTGCCTCTCCCAGAGTATTGTGCATGAAAATTTTAAGGAAGTCACTCATCATCAGAAGTCCAATTCCTCAAGGAGAAATATGGCTCATATAAACCTAATAATGAGGCCACAATTTCTGAAGAACTCTTTTGGGTAGTGGAAGTTCCTACATAAAGATCCAGGCTTTCTCCCTCTTCACATTATTTTTAACCAACCCCCCCACCCAAAGTCACGGAAATAATATTCTATGACTCAGGTGAGAACACATATTTAGCCAGGTGAAAAATATCCTGGAAATAATCTAATCTAATATACCCCCTCTTACTGTTAGAGAGTTTATTCCAAGCTTCCTTTTATTCTCACAGAAATGGGACTGGGTAGCACTGATGAAACCATCTATAAGGAGTTAGCATTTTTTTAAAGATTTATTTATTTATTTGAGAGAGTGAGGGAGAGAATGAGTGCATGCAGGAGCAGGGGGAAGGGCAGAGAGAGAAGGAAGGAGAAAATCTCAAGCAGACTCCCTGCTGAGCTTAGAGCCCAATGGCTTGATCTCAAGATCCTGAGATCATGACCTGAGCTGAAATCAAGAGCTAGATGCTTAACCAACTGAGCCACCCAGGTGCCCTAGGAGTTAGCATTTTTCAGTAAAAATACATCATGTTCAAAATTAAAAACCAATTGAATTAAGTATAAAACATGAAGCTATAGAAAATGGGAAGAAAACAGTTTTAAATATTCATCAAATTTCTGGAGGGAGACATAATTCTAAATTGAGAAGTAATAGAAATTATCCAAAAAGATGTGTCTACTTAAAAATTTTAAACTTCTGAATTCTACACAAAAATAGTTACCATGTAACCATTTTTAAAAGTGATTTAGAAAGAAGGGCACCTGGGTGGCTCAGTTGGTTAAGTGTCCAGCTCTTGGTTTGGGCTCAGATCACAATCTTCGGGTCGTGAGATTAAGCTTCACATCAGTGTCGGGCTCCACGCTGGGCGTGGAGCCTGCTTAAGATTTTCCCTCTCCCTCCGCCCCTCCCGCCCCTCACTTGCACGTTCTCTCTCGAAAAAAGAAATAAATAAAATAACTGTAGTTTTATGTATAAAAATGACTGTAGTTATGTGAATAAAAATAGGTAGATCTCAAAAGCAGCATTGAGCAATGAAGACACATGACAGAATGGCAGGCACTAGAAAATGTGTCCCTTTATATAAAGATTGAAAACATGCAAAACAATACACACGTTAAATATACTTGTGAGGACCTGAAACTAATATCACACCGTATGTTAACTAACTGCGATTTAAATAAAAACTTAAAAAGAAAGAAATACACTTATGAGGGCGCCAGGTCACCCGACTCGGGGATAGTCCTGGTGTAAATGGTCAGCACAAAATTCAGAAGAGTGGTTTCATCTAGGGAGGGAGAAGAGAGTGAATGAGGGGCTGGATGGTACAGAGAGGACTTCAACTATGCTATAAGATTATAGTCCTAAAAAAAAAAAGGCCACTAAGCCAAAATGTTAAACTCTGATAAAGCTGTTTGACATATATATGTTTACATATTTTTTATATTTTCTATGTTTCTATGTTTGAAATACATCCTAATTTTTTTAAGGATATGACATGTGTTCTAAAAATAATGTAGAAGGATATACCGTGGCTATCTGTCCAAAAGGGATAGAAACTTGACAGCAGGGTTCAGAGATGAGAGAGACATTTTATTGAATACTTTTCAAGCTTTTGGATGTTCAAACCAAGTGAATGTCATTACCTATTTAAAACATTTAATACGTTGTTTCAAAAGGGCCTGCACACAATAGAAATCAGTGGTTCCCCCAGGGGTGAGGACAGGTATTGACTGTAAGTGGGCACTAGGAATGATGGAAATATTCTAGAACTGAAGTGATAGTTGCACAGTTCTGTAAACCTACTAAATATCATTAAATTGTGCACTTAGAACAAGTGAATTTTAGGGGCGCCTGGGTGGCTCAGTGGGTTAAGCGTCTGCCTTCGGCTTAGGTCATGATCCCAGGGGCCTGGAATGGAGACCCTCCTCATGGTCAGGCTCCCTGCTCAGCGGGGAGTCTGCTTCTGCCTCTGCCTCTCCCCCTACCCCCTCGCCCTGCCCCCTGCTCCTACTTGCTTGCTCCCTCTCAAATAAATAAAATCTTTAAGAAAAAAAAAAGGTGAATTTTATGTTTGCAGATTTTACCTCAATTACTTAAAAAAAAGACTGAAAGGAAGAAAGGGGCATGCACCAAAGTTCATTTAATTTGGGCCAGTAATTCTGTTTTTGGCAAACTACCCTCAAAAAAGAGTACACATTATGAGGGAGAGAAGAGACCTAAATATAACATTGAAATTTTTTAAATTGTTATAGAGAAATAGGGGCGCCTGGCTGGCTCAGTCAGTGGAGTGTGCGACTCTTGATCTCAGGGTTGTGGGTTCGAGCCCCACATTGGGTGTAGAGATTACTTAAAAATAAAATCTAAAAAAATTTTTTCTAAAAGATTTATTTATTTATTTATTTGACACAGAGAGAGAGGGAGCACAAGCAGGGGGAGCTGCAGAGGGAGAGGGAGAAGCAGGCTCCCCGCTGAGCAGGGAGCCCAGGACCCTGGGATCATGACCTGAGCCAAGAAGGCAGACGCTTAACTGACTGAGCCACCCAGGCGCCCCTAAAAAAACTTTTTATAGAGAGACAAATTTATGAAAAACCTAACTAATCCAGAAATGCATTAAATGCTAGAGCACTGGCTTGGGCAGGGTCACACATCACCTGTCACTGAGTAAAGGAGATACTCTTTGGCCCAGTTCTCTTGATAAGAAACCATCTCTGTTCTCAACGCGGTCCCAGACCACCAGGGGAAAAGAGCACGTAGACAATCGAGTCTAATGCAGCATTGACCAAAACGCTGTGGAAAAGGACCCATTCTTAACCATATCAAGGCAATGTTTTTTGTTTGTTTGTTTGTTTGTTTTTAAAGATTTTATTTATTTATTTGAGAGAGAGAGAGAAACAGCATGAGAGGGGATAGGGTCAGAGGGAGAAGCAGGCTCCCCGCTGAGCTGGGAGCCCGATGTGGGACTCGATCCCAGGACTCCAGGATCATGACCTGAGCCGAAGGCAGTCGCTTAACCAACTGAGCCACCCAGGCGTCCATTTAAGGTCTACTGTTGCTTTTTCAGACTTTTAGATATGTGGGGTATTGAAGCGTTTTTAATATAGCATAGCAATATATAAATATAAGTAAACTGTATTAGTGTCATGCGCTTGCCTCACGTGCCCCCATTCTGCCTCACAAACAAATCACCAAGGATCCACTGACAGTTTACCCTTTCTCCTGTCTTGCCTCACTCCCTGTACCGTGCTGGGCAGCGTGTAGATGTTCTTCATCACTCTAAGATAAACAAATCTAGAAATTACCAAAACATTACTGCTGACATGTTCTTGAAATATAGATATATGTATTATTACTATTGTAGGGTATTTATGGCAAAGCCTTGTGCTTACCTGACCTTGAACTACCTCTGCTTTTTTTTTTCTTTTCTTTTTTTTTTTTTTTGGCACTGGGGCTCATTTCTAACTCAGTGTCCAGTTTCTATGGAGAGAGGAGAAAACAGAAGTGTGGTGACCTGGCTAGACTCCCCCTAAGGAATTCTTTACATCGTCTGCACCATCAACGGGAGTTGCCCCTTGGGTTTGCAATCCAGCCTTTTCTTCAGGGTGAAAGAGGAGATGTCTTTATCATTTCAATTACCATTACAAGAAGGAAAATCATAGAGTTGTAATATGGTCATTGGGGGAACAGTCTGCCCCTATAGAGATTTGGGGGCTAGGGAGAATGTCTGAAACCTGTTAAAAGAGAAATTTGAAACTGAGCAGAATTTTTATAGCACTTAGATATTTGTAAACAATATAAAGAATCACCTCCTCTTGTGTATGGTCCTATTCATGCAGTGAGTAGCCTGAACCAAGTCCCCACTCTTGGCTCCTGGAATTAATACATTTCAAAATACCTAGACACTCATTGTCTTACTCAAGCTTCCCATTCAGCCAGTGAGATTGTTATCTAGCAAAAGATTTATGTGAAAAGAATTGTAGTGTTTCTTATTTAGGTGCAAGAAAAAATCTACTCAATTACAGAATAATGTATTTACTCTGAAATGACAATATTAGCATTTGTTTTAACCCAAGATTCACAGACTTGTCAGAACTAAAATTTTAAGCAAATAAAAGCAAATGCGTCTTGTTACTTTTATCCGTGAAATCAAATCTATGTTTCAAATCCACCAGAGGGTTGTGAGACTTTTTCTGAACACTTAGCTGTTTTCACATTAATCCCTTTATTTGGTCTCAGGAAAAGAGACCCTGAGGCTTGAGAATCCCTTTGTGTGGTCCTTTCATTCTGTCCCCAAATGACACCCACCGGTTCAGCGTGCAGACGTGACTGCTAACCAGCCTGACCCAGCTCTTCCTAAAGCTGGGGGAAGCCCATGGATGGGGCTTTATTCGAGGACATCGTCATTTTTATTTAAGTGGGTGCCAGGCTGTTCTCTTGTCTATTTCAGGTAATGGGGAAAGTGCCAACAATTTCCATTAATAAGACAGAAGGCTGTCACATATACCTCAGTGAAGATGCGCTGGACTGCGAGATCGTGAGTGCCAAATCGTCTGAAATGAATGTCCTTGTTCCTCAGGATGGTGATTATGTAAGTACCTTTTAAAAGCCGGTAAAGAATTTTTCTTGAGCCTGCCTTCGTAACATTCGACGAGACTGATTCATTAACTCCCAACCTAGGAGCTTCGTTTGCGGAATAATCCACAGGCAGGAGAGGAATTCAGAGAGTTGCTTTGAGTCTTGCTCCTCCTCTGTTGGTTTCTTGGCTGTGTGCATTCCTCAAAGGGTGATTCTCTGGGCCGTTTACTAATAATTTACCTTCAGGGGCTAGCTTTTATCAAACAGTGCCTCACGCATCTGAGTTCATGGTATTTAGGGCTAAATATTGTCCTTTGCTGTGGTGGAGGCAAGCAAAAAGGAGGGAGAAATGCTTTGGGGGGGAAAGTGGGAGGCGGGGGGGGGGGTGACGCTAAGTGGACCTGTTTCTGTAGGTATACTTCCATCAGGGGTTCTCAAACTCAGCGGGAGGATCCGCCCAGAAGCTCCATGAAAATGCCAGCTCCCAGAGTCTGCGCCTGGAGGTTGGATTCGGGAGGCTTCGGGCGGGGTCTGGGGAATCTGTATTTTAATAGGCATCTCGGGTGATGCCGATGCCGTCAGCTCATCCAGCCCTTCCGAGACACCCAAAGTGATTCGGCCACCATTTGTTTTCTATGCCTCCTCTCCCCCAACAAAGCAGCTTTTTTTTTTTTTTTTTTAAGATTGTATTTATTTGACAGAGAGAGACAGGAGGAGAGGGAACACAAGCAGGGGGAGGGGCAGAGGGAGAAGCAGGCTTCCTGTGGAGCAGGGAGCCCGATGCGGGGCTCGATGCCAGGACCCTGGGATCATGACCTGAGCCGAAGGCAGACGCTTAACGACTGAGCCACCCAGGCGCCCCAACAAAGCAGCTTCTAAGAGAAGCATGCAGATATCCTCACACGTTGCAAAAGAAGTCCAAATGAATACATTTTCTGCATCGCGCCTTGTGGCGGACTTGCAGCTCCAGCTCTTTGAAAGCAAGTTGCTGCTTCCTACTCGTTGTCGCTTCTTGGAAGTACAGA
The DNA here is from genome assembly GCF_004348235.1 of Phoca vitulina. Taxonomy (NCBI): domain Eukaryota; kingdom Metazoa; phylum Chordata; class Mammalia; order Carnivora; family Phocidae; genus Phoca; species Phoca vitulina. Next base: position 17,341,302 of record NW_022589734.1, read on the forward strand.
TAAATCCAGAGATGATTCCCTCTGATTCTAACTGTGCAAGGGGACAGTGAACCAGGGGAGGATGGGAGAAGAAGTAACCTCGAAGGCGCCCCATCAGCCTGTGGGCCAGTCACCAGCCCCGTCCTTAGGCAGACAGCAACCGTGCTCGAATGTTCTCCTCTCGCCGGTCAGTAAATTCTTCAGCACCGCCCAGCCACGTGCTACAGAATGCAGCCTAGAATCCTTCATGTAAGGCTGAAAAACAAAAGTCTGCCAGCACCGGACTGCTAGCTGTTTGGCTAGCCTAACCCCGAGCCTGAGAAGAGCCCTCTCGCGTTCTCTACCTAAAGCTACTGAGGAGCTAAAGCTGATACAGAACAGCTTCCAGCCGGAGAGCCAAAAATTAGGGGGGTCCCTGGCCTTTGCCGCTGGTCCAGCAGAAGGCTCATCTGCATGGGAGCTGGATCTGCTGAGAAAAGCAGTGGGTCTGGATCAGCGTTCCAGACTAATTCGGCTAGCATCCCTGGGCGTGGTCCCAGGCATCTGTACTTGTCAGAGCTTCTCAGGTGATTCCACCGTGGAGCCAAGCTTGAGATCCACTGACCTAAGGCGTGAGTATAGGTCAGAACCCGAGCTTTTGTGCTGAAGGAGCCTTCCGCCTATCAGCAGGTTATCTTGTGCCCTCATTCCATGGTCCTCTTAGTACATTTTCTAGTGAGCGGTAGTAGGGAGCAGGCAAAGGTCCTGCCATGGACGTTGTAATCTGGGAACGGATGGTGGGGATGATTCATCCTGAAGGAAGTCCATTACCCAGAGAAGAATGTCATCATGTGACTATCACTTCACTCCCCCCAAAAAAGATGTGGAACGGCTATATATAGTATGGTTAATTATCAAAGAGATACCTTCACTCTGGAGCATTCTCTACCTGGCCTGGTACTTGAGAGCAAGCACCAAGCCTTGTTTACTTCCAGAAGAGGCAGGTGGATCCCACATCTAAGAAGATATGTACTCGTGTGTGGGTTCCACTGAAAGATGGTATCTCATTGATGGAGGAGCGGGGCATCGGCTTATCAGACACTTGGCGTTCCAGCCGTGCCGTGTGCACACAACGTCCCGGGAGGGCACAGAAGCCGGGGCCAAAGCGGACTGCCTCTCCCCTTCCTTGTCAAGCCTTTTCTGAAATGACTGCAGAATCACTTTCTGGGGAAAAGGAGAGATTCCAAACTACTTTTATTTTGGCTCTGTCCCCCTGCCCTCTCCCTCTTCCGACAACCCCCCTCCCCGTATGGTGCACGCAAGTGTATTTCCCAATGGGAGGAGTAGGTGACAGGATGCAAAGTAACACATTGATATATGACCCAAAGCACATCTTCGTAGCTCATCAAAGAGTATACAGAGAACGCCGGGGCCAAGCCTTTCTACTTGGTGTGACTAGGGATCCGCAGCCTCAGTGCCCCCTCGGAACTTGTTGGAAATGCAGATCATCATTCTCTTCCCCAGATCTACGGAATCAGAACCTGCATTTTAACAGGCTCCCCGGGTGATCCTGTGCAAGTTTGCATGTGGTGGTGAGTGGGTAGAGAGGCTGTCTGGCTTGAAGTCTGGCTGCCCTGCTTACAGCAATACCATCTTCAGCCATCTGTTTGACCTCTCAGACCTGCGTCCTGTAGATGGCATCTCAAGAACACCCAGCTCCTAGGGCTGTAGACTAACGGAGTCCACATATATCTAGTACTTAGAAGACTGCCTGGTTCTTAGTAGGTTCTAGTTTTAATGATGATGCTAGCAGATAGTTACAGAACCTACACACAATTTTGCAGGTCTCCACGGGACCCAGAAGACCTCTCCACAACACAGGTTTGGGTTCCATTAAATGTCTTTCTCTGCCATGACACTGATCAGCCTTCCATCTGTTTAAGTAACTTTGTTTTTCTGCATTTTTCCAGAGAGAATTTCCTGTTCCAGAACAGTTCAAGACAGCCTGGGATGGATCCAAGTTGGTCACTGAACCTGCAGAAATTATGGCCTAGCCTCCAGAGAGACCAAACCCCCTGACCTGAATCCATCAAAAAAAAAAAAAAAAGGCAGCATTAAACACCTAGAAGTGGCAGTAACATGTACAGCTTTAGTTTTGGCCTTCAACAATTCTGTGTTCTAGAAACAGCATCATTTCTGGCATGCCTTCGTGGGCATTTTGAAGTATTTAACGTGTCTTCATGATTTGCCTTTGTGTGTGATTTGAGTTCCACCTGATGACTTGTGAGCATTACACATTTAAAGGGGGGTAAAAATAGTATTCTGTTCCCCTAATATCATTAACACGATAGCTGATAGGTAAAAATACTGCATGATTCAATTTGACACTTATGTTTAATTGCTAGTTGGAAAATAAAACCTCTGAGAATCTAAGATGTACATTTTTACCTTTAGGCAATTTCTATGTGATGTAGTAGTAGTTATGCTCTGAAAAATCTAACTTTTTTTCCCCCATTTTTACCAAATGTTCACATTTATCAGCACGGATACATTGTCAGCATGAACACATATTTCAACCCATTTTTTACAAAACATAAGAAAATTCCATCCTGAGGACGATATCCAGTTACTTGGTCCTTAGAAGACTTGTATTCTTTACAGTTACTAAAAACTACAAGTAGATTCTAATGATTTATCTTAAAACATTCTTCTGCCATGTCACATGGAAAACTTTTACTTCTCTACAGAAAGATTTTTATGCCAAAAGATTGGTGGGAGGAAGCAGATGTATGTAGTACCTCGCAATTTTGCTCGAAGATCAAGCTCAATTTTTTGTTTCCCAATTTTGAACCTGCTGAATATCAGATGCGTTGTAAATTATGTCATTAATGTTGTATTATAGACTTTTCTTTCTCACTTGCCAGACTTCTAACCAGTCTCCAAAAAAAAAAAAAAAAAAAAGAACGTTAAAAAGCCATAGCTGTAATACTTCTTCCAAAATCTGAAGAATTGTTTGTTGGTTTGACTTGCTGCTCCTATTTTGTAGTATTGAGGAGTACATGCTTTTTCAACATTAAGAGAAACTATGATACTCCTTTGTATCTTTTCAGTACACAGTGCTGAAAAATCTGCAACTTCTTGGATCACATATAATGCATTCTAGTATAATGCTTGCAGACCCAATACAAGCATACATATCGTGCCTACTATAGCCTTTGGAATACGTCATTTCCGTTTTTTAAATATCTTCTATATCCATATAGTATTCAAATTACTAATGCTCATGTACCAAGGTTTTGCTATAAAACTTTTGTTCATATGAATAATGTGGCTTTAGTAAATATCTTTTTTTCAACTGTAAACTTATTCTGAAATAAAGTAAAATTCTAATTGTTTAAATACTGTGATGAATTCTGGTTGTTAAAATTATTTTTTTCTGCTTTGATTTGCCCCTCGATCATATATCAGATATGTTACATTCAGGAAAGACAGCTGAGTCCTCCTGGTTGGTTTGGAGAATGTATCCAGCATGCCATCAGCTTCCCAGAAGAATAGCTTCTTCAAGACAGATATCAGATAAAGCCATCTGCAGTTGGTATGACTGTCAGTCAGAAAATTCTAGAATCCAGTTGCATAATTCAAGTCCTCTTCACTGAGAAAACCCTTCATAGATCTTCATTAATGTAAATATCCCAGAAAATAAATTTAGTTGTTAATAGGATACGATAATACATACACTATGTATTTACATGTATAATATAAATAAAAATTTTTATAATAAATTTGTAAATAAACTTCTGGAAGAAAAAATTGTAAGTGGGAAGAAAAGACTCTAAAAAGGACATGCTACATACCCATTAAATAGTAATAATTTTATATTGAAAAAGTTCACTCAAAATTCTTAGACTCTGTCGACTGGCCTTGGGCTTGCACCAGATTTTCAAAATGCTTCACTGCAGATATTGAAAATCTGGACTTGAGGTTCAATTATTTTATCAGCCCTGGGTCCTTAAGTCACCTACTGGTTTTATGAATTTGTTGAAAAAGCGGGGAAAAAAAACCAACTTTGGCAATGTATAGGGAAATGATTATCCAGACAATGCTGCATTTGCAATATGCTGTCCTTCTTGCACATTATGAAATTCCAAAGTTACCAATGCTGTGACCTAAAAAATATTGTCAAAGGGGTAAGAAATCCATATGGGCAGAATTGCATGTCATGTACATTCACTAAACATCAAAACAAAACTAAGTGTCAGAACACTGAGTGCCAAGGGTCTCCTGTATCTCTCTGCTTTGCAGTGTTACAAAGTATCACTTTGTAGATCGAATGATAAAATAATCCAGAATCTGTTGTTTTGAAAACCCTTTCCTTGATAATACAGCTTCCACTAAATAATCTGTTACTGATAGTTTTCCTTTGACAACAAGATGTCTTAAAATGAAGGATGTGTACTAACCACTTACCTACAGAAATTCTTTCTAGAACTGATAGGAAATATATACAGTTTTATTCATTTATTTTTTCGTTCATTGAAAATGTTTACTTCAACTTCTTAAAGTCTAGATGAGTTTATCTAAAGAATCCCTTCATTTTAAAGACAGAGCTGAAGTCTAGTGATATTAGCAACTTGCATAAAGCAACCAATTAGAGGTAAAGCAAGGACTAGAACACACACACACCACCCCTTTTTGTAACTACTGTAATTGTAGTATAATGTTTCTGAAACTCTCAAAGGACATAAATCCAGTGGCCTTCTGTCATTCCTCATCCACTGAGATTGTGGACACTGTCGTTTCCCTGTTAAGCTCCATCTGATCTTGTGATACACAGTAAACTTCTCTGGCTCCTCTCCCTTCTTTTTCTCCCCCCTGTCAAATGCTCATTCGTCTCCCTTAACGTCATCTATCACTCTTATGTAGATGACTGCCAGATCCACATCCCCAGCCTGAATCCATCTCCCTGGAGTCTTAACTCCCACTTGCCCAGAGAGTATTTCTACCTGCCTGTCCCACTTGCATTCCACATATCAAAAATGAATACACATTTGCCATACATATCCGTATTTTCCTCATCTGCCTTCCTAGCTGCAGTCAATTGTCATCATAGATCTACAACCAGACATTTCCCTTGATGGGAACCGCTGAAAGAGAACCAGATCTGGAAGGAACCATGGTTTAGTCTTAAACATGTTTAATTCAGGATGTCTTTGTGACATTTAGTTGGAAATGAAGAGTACGCAGTTGGACATGGGTCTTTTCCATTGCCTCTGACGTGAAATCTTTAGGAAGCATTTCTAAGTTTCATATTCCAAGAATGACTTTCATTACACATGTTCATTTCAAAACAATTATTTTTAAACCATTGGCACTTTCTGTACCATTTCAGATACAGATACAACTTAAGGGCTTTAATTGTTTCAACTGAGACAACTTATTTAATAGCATTCACAGACTTCTTTGGCTACTTTAGCCACTGCAATGTTTCTGTATATGATGCAGCTTATATCTGTGCTGCAAGTGAAAAGTAACCCAGCTCAAATTAACCAGTGATAATCCATCCAGATTTCTCCAAATGGTTTTAGTTCTTCTACTGTTTGTTTAGTGCCTTGGCAGAGAATATGCAACTAACAAAGGGTAGCATTTGCCTATCAGTAGAGAATTACTTTCATGTTTCCCTCTAGTACAATCTATCACTTTATATTTAAAAAATGATTTTTGCCCAGGGGCGTCTGGAAAGCTCAGTCGGTTGAGCATTCGACTCTTGGTTTCAGCTCAGGTCATGATCACGCGGTGGTGGGACCGAGCCCCACGTTGGGCTCTGCGCTCAGTGCTGGAGTCGGCTTTGGATGCTCTCTCCCTCTCGCTCCCCATTTGCCAATATGGCAAAGATTTTTTCATTCAAATTCAGTTAATTTCCCATGCTATCAATAATTCAACTTGGAAACGCATCAGAAGGTGTGCATTTAAAAGGTATTTTTTTGTTATTTTTTAATAATAACCCTATGGCCTCATTTCTTCAACTCCTAAGTCATAAACTTATCATGGAAAACCTTCCCATGAATGTAACAGTTTTGCAGATTTATTTGGGAAAGTGAGATTTGTTTGGGAACTTTTTTTTTCCCCCCTGCTCATTGTCCCTGTGGGGTATAGTCATGTTTACACATAATGAATGGTACACATCTCCTAGCAGGGTTGAACCAATGACACATGTCCCCCAGCAGCCTGCCCTGCAGGGAGCCAATATTACGACACCCCCTGCTTCAGGCATTCTTCTTCAGTTTAAAAGCCATGGAGGAAAAATCCCAGTTACGCAGGTGCAGCCTGCTAGTTCCAGGGAAGTGACTGCCTTCTGCAATCAAGTACGATAAAATCTATGATCCTTCATGGACATTTAGAGACACAGTCCTGTAGCATTACTGAAAGACGTACAGAGATCTAGAGAAATATTTTATAAGAGCCATGTGTATGTATTTTCAGGAAAAGGACCTAAATTTATGGCAAGATGGTATTTATAGGAGTTGTAAGTTACATGTATTCTCCATATCCTAGGATAGAGAAAAGTTGGATGGAATAACCAGGAATTTTCCTCCACTATTACGGATCTTACTTCTTTAGCTCTGACTGCAATGATAAATTGAAACAGAAATTTTTATATTTATCGAATTGAAGCAAAGCATAATTAATTGTATAAGTCTATTGAAAAAAATTGTATTTAAAAACCTGTTATCCAAATTATCTGTCCACATTCACTAAATAAGTGGTCAAAACTTCCCTATATATACTCAATCACTGCTGATATACCAGTATCTGAAGAAGAAAGAAGGAATATTTTAATGTTAAGCCCATTCAGTGGATGGGGAACTGAGGGAGTGATGTCCCATCATTAACAACTAAAATCTAGTTCTCTAGAGAGTCATCAAAATGTTCTCTCATTTGTTAGCATCTAAAATAACTACACCAGCAATATGGGCTACATTCTGCATGCTGCTTCCACCAAATGGCTATACAACTATTTTATCAAATTAAATTAATTCCATACTCTAGAGTTTTCAGAAATAAGTCTCTCTTCAACATCTCACCAGATAGGCATATTTCCAATAGGGCTTATCTTCCAAGGAAGAAAAAGCTCATCTTTCATTAACTCTTCAAGATAGTAAAGTAGGTCTTACACTAATTAGAAGGAACTTTGGCATGGAAGTCAGATCTGGTTTCCATTTGGGATCGGCTACTAAACTGAGGCATGCCCATTTGACAAATGCTGGTGACACCTTTAATGACATGTCATTCTTTTAAACTGAGATCAAGTGTTAACATTTTTTTCAGACATGATTAAATACACAACAAAACTGCCTGTGACAGAGTCCCTAGCTGCCCACCAAAATCTATTCTTTCATTAGTAAACTACATTTCCCAGCCTCCTTTGCAGTCCAATGGTCATGTGATTAGGTTCTCCTTGAAGGAATGTGAGTAACGTAAATCCCACTTCAGGACTCTGTTTTTTTTTAAGACAGCATGTTTTCTCCATGTTACCCTTCCCTTCCACCAGTCAGATCCTGGGCACAGCAACCAGCCTCAATAATGCAGATTACAATATACTCTGAATATGCAAAAATAACAAGTTAGAAAGTTGTGTCCCTGAGTCACAATATGGAATTCAGCCACTCACCTACCCAAACCTGTTTCAGGTACTTAAATGAGAAATAAATTTCAGCCCAAGTATCCACTGAAAGATGAATGGATAAAGAAGATGTGGTATATATACACAATGGAATATTAATCAGCCATAAAAAAGAATGAACTCTTGCCATTTGCAACAACACGGATGGATCTAGAGGGTATAATGCTAAACGAAATAAGTCAGTCAGAGAAAGATAAATACCATATGATTTTATTCACATGTGGAATTTGAGAAACAAAACAAACAAGCAAACAGAGACAAACCAAAAAACAGACTCTTAACTATAGAGAACAAACTGATGTTACCCGAGGGGAGGTAGGTGGGGGGGATGGGTGAAACAGGTGATGGGGATTAAGGAGTGCACTTAACCATGATGAGCACTGAGTAATGCATAGAAGTGTTGAATCACTAATCCTGTTCACCTGAAACTAATATAACACTGTATGTTAACTATACTGGAATTAAAATTTTAAGTATATATACAAATATATATATGGTGAATTAAGGAATAAAATAATTCTTGCCAATCATTTAAAAAAAGAAATGTTTATATTGTGCTTAACTATTATTTTTATTTATCACAAAAGTTTGCCTACCAAACTAATATGCCACCTAATGAACCCTTTGATTTACTGGTTCAATCACCAGAAATATCTTCAAATAATTTGGAAAGATGTGCACATTAAGTAAAGTGAGCGTATATCAGAAAAACAGATTGTAAGAACATTTTTATTAAATGTTATAAAATAAGTCGCAGATGAAAAGCACAGCCCAGGGAATACAGTCAGTAGTATTGTAATAAGGTTGTTTGGTGACAAATAGTGACTACATCCATTACAGAAGCACTGAGCAATGTACAGAAGTGCTGAATCATTACCTTGTACACCTGAAACTAATATAATACTGTATGTTAATTATACTTCAGGTAAAAAAAATTAAATAACAACACAAAGGTTACCCAAAGAATCTTTTGACAGCCCAGCTAAAACAATGTAAAACCAGTTTTAAATTTTTTAAAAATAAAATAAAATGTATGTTCATTAAAAGAACTATGTTTTGTTTCTATAGAGAGGTATATAAATAGAAATCGTTTAGTATAGTGGTTAAAACATGGATAATTTTATCACAGGCTGCATGATTTGGGAAAAAAATCACTTAACTTCTCTGTACTTCAGTTTGTTCATCCTTAATATAGACATGGTGATAACAGTATTTACTCACCAGATTGTTATGAGGATTAAATTAATATTTATGTAGCACATAATAAAGATTATATAAGTATTAGTTAATATTATCATCATTATAGCATCGAGAAAAATATGGAAAGATACCAAAATGGCAACAATGGCTATCTCTGGAGTATGGGGTTGGAGGGAAGGACCTTTTCTCTTTCTATTCTTCTTTATTGTTTGAATTTTTCATAATAAGCATTATATGCATTTGATTAAATTCCCATAATTCTGTTATTAAAGACTCACTAATTTTTTTTAAGATTTTATTTTTAAGTAATCTCTACACCTAACATGGGGCTTGAACTCATGACCCTGAGATGAAGAATCACATGGTCCACTGACTGAGCCAGCCAGGAGCCCCTGAACACCCAATAATTTTTAAAACACAATATCGCTCGGCATCAGGGAAATCCAAATCAAAACCTCAATGAGATACCACCTCACACCAGTCAGAATGGCTAAAATTAACAAGTCAGGAAACGACAGATGTTGGCGGGGATGCGGAGAAAGGGGAACCCTCCTACACTGTTGGTGGGAATGCAAGCTGGTGCAGCCACTCTGGAAAACAGTATGGAGGTTCCTCAAAAAGTTGAAAATAGAGCTACCATATGATCCAGCAATTGCACTACTGGGTATTTACCCCGAAGATACAAAAGTAGGGATCCGAAAGGGTACGTGCACCCCAATGTTTATAGCAGCAATGTCCACAATAGCCAAACTGTGGAAAGAGCCAAGATGTCCATCAACAGATGAGTGGATAAAGAAGATGTGGTATATATATATACAATGGAATATTATGCAGCCATCAAAAGAAATGAGATCTTGCCATTTGCAACGATGTGGATGGAACTGGAAGGTATTATGCTGAGCGAAATAAGTCAAACAGAGAAAGACACGTATCATATGACCTCACTGATATGAGGAACTCTTAATCTCAGGAAACAAACTGAGTGTTGCTGGAGTGGGGGGTGGGGTGGGAGGGATGGGGTGACTGGGTGATGGACACTGGGGAGGGTATGTGCTCTGGTAAGTGCTGTGAATTGTGCAAGACTGTTGAATCTCAGATCTGTACCTCTGAAACAAATAATGCAATATATGTTAAGAAAAAAAAAAGAAGAAGAAGAATGTAGCAGGAGGGGAAGAATGAAGGGGGGGAAATCGGAGGGGGAGAAGAACCATGAGAGACGATGGACTCTGAGAAACAAACTGAGGGTTCTAGAGGGGAGGGGGGTGGGAGGATGGGTTAGCCTGGTGATGGGTATTGAGGAGGGCACGTTCTGCATGGAGCACTGGGTGTTATGCACAAACAATCATGGAACAATATATCTAAAACTAATGATGTAATGTATGGGGATTAACATAACAATAAAAAAAATTAAAAAAAAATAAAAATAAAGAAAAAGATAAATAAGCCGTGGGCATATAATGTAGAGCATGGAGACTGTATACATATTCTAAATAATATATATAAGTATATGCAATAATACTGCATTGCATACTTGAATGTTGCTAAAAGAATAGATGTTAAAATTGCTCATCACAAGAAAAATAATTTTTGTAATATGTATGGTAGTGGATGTTAACTAGACTTATTGTGGTGATTATTTTACTGTATATACAAATAGAGTCATTATATTGTACACCTGAAACTAACATAATGCTATGTCAACTATACCTCAAAATAAAAGTAAACTGAGTTCAAAGGAAAAAAAAAAAAAGACTACTAAACTAACCATTTAAAAATGGAAAAAAAAATTTTTTAAAACACATTCAAAAGATAATTACCTTCTGCTTTATCAATTGCTTTTTGTCTGCTACGGATTACAGGTTTCTGTTTCAAAAGAGCACACGTGAAGAAAATGTGTGATAATCAACATGAAAAAATATAATCCAAAGGGAAAAATCAAATAGTTTTAAGTGCTTATTTGAAAAAAGGGGTAAAAGCTATTTAGCCAGCACAATTGCTTAGAATCTAGTGATTTCAATTCAGCAAATTAAACATTTTTTTAAACACTTCTATGTGATTGGTACTGAGGATACAAGGGGCAAATGTCACAGTCCCTACCTTGAGGAACAATATAGATTAAGAAAAATTTAAATTTTCTTTTTAATTGCTAAAAAAAAATTATTAAAAAATAAATGCATGCTTTCCAAAACAGGAGAAAACAAAAAAAGTCATATGCCAAAGTACAGAAAATAAGAGTGAGATAGAATAGAGCAAGACGAAACCTAAGACCAAAGATATTACAGAAATAGGCATAAATGTGATACATTATAGCACGAGAATACAGAAACTCGATTCAACAAATATACACAGTTTTTAAAAGCCACATCTAAAACAAAGAATCTCAGGACACCTGGGTGGCTCAGTCGGTTAAGTATCTGCCTTCAGCTCAGGTCATGGCCCCGGGGTCCTGGGATTGAGCCCCGCATCGGGCTCCCTGCTTGGCGGGGAGTCTGTCTCCCTCTGTCCCTCCCCCTGCTCATGCTCTCTCTCTCATGGCCTCTCAAATAAATAAAATCTTTAAAAAAAATTTTTTTTAATTTAAAAAAGCATCTCAAAATGTGAGAACTAAAAGGATGGGTAAAGGGAAATTAAATAAGAAAGCAGGAGTCACAATACTAACCCTTTATAATAAAATTCAAAGTAAATATATTAAGCAAAAGTTAAAGGTTACTTTATAATGATGGACAGAATTGACACTGAAAATACAACTCTCAGGGGCACCTGGATGCCTGTCAGTTAATTAAGCGCCTGACACTTGACTCTTGATTTCAGCTCAGGTCGTGATCTCAGGGTCATGAGATCGAGCCCCAACGCAGGGTTCCCCATTGAGCAGGGAGTCTGCTTGTGGATTCTCTCTCTCCCTTTTCCTCTGCCCCTCCCCCCAGCCCCCTAAAAATAAATCTTACCAAAAAAAAAAGAAAATACAACTCTCAGAAGTCTTTCTGTGGTTGTATTAGTTTTCTATTGCTGCATAGCACATTACCTCAGACTGAACAACTGTCCCACAGATTCTGCAGTCAGAAGTCTGACCATGTCGTGGTAAGGGCTCCGGTCAGAGTCTAACAAAACTGAAATCACATTAAGATGCCGTAGAGGACGCCTGGGTGGCTCAGTTGTTAAGCGTCTGCCTTTGGCTCAGGTCATGATCCCAGGGTCCTGGGATTGAGTCCCACAGCAGGTTCCCTCCTCGGCGGGAAGCCTGCTCTCCCTCTCGACTCCCGCTGCTTGTGTTCCTGCTCTTGCTATCTCTGTCTCTGTCAAATAAATAAATAAAATCTTAAAAAAAAAAAATGCCGTAGAGCTGCATTCTCATCTAGAGCTCATCCAAGGCTTGAGATCCTCTTCTAAGCTCATTCAGATTATTAGCAGGATTCCATTCCTTGAAGCTGTAGGACTGAAGTCTCTGTGCCCATGCTGGACATTGGCTGGGGATCCCTCTTAGCTTCTAGGAGCCGCCCTCAAGTCCTTGCCCCGGGGCCCCTTCCATAGGCGGTTCCAACAGGGCTGTTTCCCTCTCCACATCTCTCAACAGCTTCCATCTCTGACCTTTAAACTCTCTTTTAAAGGGCTCACCTAATTTGGTCAGGCCCACTCAGGATAATCTACCTTTTGATTAATTGAAACTTGACTGATTAGGTACGTTAATAATATCTGCAAAATCCCTTCACCTAACCATGGGAATAATAGCTCATCATATTCACAAATCTCTCTCAACTCAAGGGGAGAAATTACACCCAGTATGTACACCAGGGGGCGGGGGTTTGGGAAACATTCTTAGAGTTCTGCCTGCCACAGTGGAACTGTTTTTCATGAAAATGTGTTCAGCAATAACTGTTAAAAATGCAAAAAGATGAGTTTTTTAAAAATATAAAAGTAGTGGGCTCTAATACGTATTTCTGTCTTGGACAGATTGAACAGGCAAAATAACTATGACTCAGATATAAAAAAATCTAAACTATATTATTAATGAGATTGATTTAAAAGATCTTTAGAACTCTAAAAATAGAGGAAATACTTGTTTTTCCAGTCTTGTGGACTTAAGCCTTTATTAGGGTAAAATGAAAATTTAAGAGCCTAAAAAGTAAATATTATATGGGCCATAGTATTTGAGGGCAAGGTAGTAAAGCTAAAATGCCAAAGAAAAGATTTAGCAAGGTAGTCTAATCACTGAAAAAGTTTAATCTAAATAATTCTTGAATCAAAGAAGAAAGCAATACTGCAATAACAAATTAGTGACAACAGGAGCACTGCATATGGGAGGAGGGAAAGATGGCAGAGGAGTAGGGGACCCTACTTCAACTGGTCCCCGGAATTGAGCTGGATATCTACCAGACCACTCTGAGCACCCACGAAACCAGCCTGAGATGTAAGAAGATCTGGATCTCTACAAACAGAATATCGCAGGCGGTTGGTTTTGAGGTACGAAGCGGGGAGCCGTGATTCCGCGGGCAGATATCGGAGGATAAACGGCAGCGGGAGGGAGCCTGGCCGTGGGGACCCTACACCGCCGGTGAGTGACAGCCTCGCGCGCTGCGGACGGGGCACAGACTCGCAGACCGGTAGCGTCGGGAAAGGACTTTAGGGCAGCCCCCCGGACAGAAACCGGAGCGACAGTCGCGCGCAGCCTCCGAGACGGAAACCGGTGCGCCAGGGTCCCGCCGGTGAACTGCAACCCCCGGGGTGGGAACCCTGAGCGAGGGAGTCGCGTGCGCGAACTGGGGGCGGCTGGCGGTTTTAGAAGCACAAAGGGCAGAGACATACCCCGACCTGGAGGCAGGACTGGGGGCGCTGCGGAGGGGCGCACACCCCAGGCCGCTGCAGTTTATAGCAGCACGGACAGAGACGGAGACAGTGTGGCCTGGAGAGCTCACTGAAGAACAGACTGTGGTCTCTCTGCTCTGAGGCAGAGGGTTGGAAACGGTCTCTTCTGCTCTGACTAGCGGAGGAGACGCGGAAAGCCGCCAGGGAAAGGAGCCAGAGAACAAAAGCCCCAAAGACTGATTCCCACTGAGCCCATCCCCCGCCACAGGGCGCAGGGCAACTCCGCCCAAACAGGGTTGCCTGAGTGACAGCGCGGCAGGCCCCTCCGGCAGAAGACAGGCTGGGAAAACAAGAGGCCAGCAACCCTAAGGTCCCAAGAAAACAGGTGCATCTTGCTTGGGTTGTGGTCAATAATTTGGACTCTATACATTCCCTCAAACACCCATCAACAGAATGACTAGGAGGAGGAGCCCCCAAAATAGAAAAGGCTCAGAGATTATGACTTATGCTGCAGATTTACAAATGGATGCAGATATAACCAAGATGTCGGAGATGGAATTCAGGCTAGCAATTGTGAAGACAATGGCTAGAATGGAGAAATCAATTAATGGCAATATAGAGTCTCTAAGGGCAGAAATGAAAGGTATGAATTGGCAGAACTTAAAAATGCTATCAATGAGATCCAACCCAATCTAGATAATCTAACAGCTAGGGTGACTGAGGCAGAAGAGAGAATAAGCCACCTGAAAGACAATATAATAGATAAAAAGGGAAAAGAGGAGGCAGGGAAAAACAACTCAGAATCCATGAAAATAGAATCAGAGAAATAAGTGACACCATGAAGCGTTCCAATGTCAGAATAATTGGAATCCCAGAGGGAGTGAAGAGAGAGAGAGGACTAGAAGATGTATTTGAGCAAATCGTAGCTGAGAACTTCCCTAATCTGGGGAATGAAACAAACATTCGAGTCCTAGAGGCAGAGAAAACCCCTCCTAAGATCAAGGAAAACAGACCAACACCCTGGCATGTAATAGTAAAACTTGCAAATCTTAGAACCAAGGAAACCATCTTAAGGGCAGTTAGGGGGAAGAGATTCCTTACGTACAGTGGGAGGAACATCAGAATAACGTCAGACCTATCCACAGAGACCTGGCAAGCCAGAGAGGGCTGGCAAGACATATTCAGGGTACTAAATGAGAAGAACATGCAGCCAAGAATACTTTATCCGGCAAGGCTTTCATTTAGAATGGATGGAGAGATGCAGAGCTTCCACGACCGGCAGAAACTGAAAGAATATGTGACCACTAAGCCAGCCCTGCAAGAAATATTAAGGGGGATTCTATAAAAGGAGAAAGACCCCAAGAGTGATCTACAACAGAAATTTACAGGGACAATCTATAAAAACAACGTCTTCACAGGCAACATGATGACAATTAATTCATATCTTTCAATAATCACTCTCAACGTGAATGGCCTAAACGCTCCCATAAAACGGCACAAGGTTGCAGATTGGATAAAAAGACAGGACCCATCCATATGCTGTCTACAAGAGACTCATTTTGAACCTAAAGATACATCCAGACTGAAAGTGAAGGGATGGAGATCCATCTTCCATGCCAGCAGACCTCAAAAGAAAGCTGGGGTAGCAATTCTTATATCAGACAAATTAGATTTTAAACTGAAGTCTGTAATAAGAGACACAGAAGGACACTATATCATTCTTAAAGGGTCTATCCAACAAGAAGATCTAACAATTGTAAATATCTATGCCCTCAACATGGGAGCAGCCATCTACATAAGCCAACTGTTAACCAAAATAAAAAGTCATATTGATAATAATATGTTAATTGTAGGGGACCTCAATACTCCACTCTCAGCAATGGACAGATCATCTAAGCAGAAAATCAACAAGGAAACAAGAGCTTTGAATGATACATTGGACCAGATGGACCTCATAGATATTTACAGAACATTCCGCCCTAAAACAACAGAATACTCATTCTTCTCGAGCACACATGGAACTTTCTCCAGAACAGACCATATACTGGGTCACAAATCAGGTCTCAACCGATACCAAAAGACTGAGATTATTCCCTGCATATTCTCAGACCACAGTGCTCTAAAACTAGAACTCAATCACAAGAAAAAATTTGGCAGAAATTTAAACACTTGGAAGCTAAAGACCACTCTGCTCAAGAATGTTTGGGTCAACCAGGAAATCAAAGAAGAACTTAAACAATTCATGGAAATCAATGAGAACGAAAACACATCGGTCCAAAACCTATCGGATACTGCAAAGGCGGTCCTAAGGGGGAAATACATAGCCATCCAAGCCTCACTCAAAAAAATAGAAAAATCCCGAATTCACCAACTAACTCTACACCTTAAAGAACTAGAGAAAAAGCAACAAACGGTGCCTAAGCCACGCATTAGAAGAGAAATAATTAAAATTAGAGCAGAAATCAATGAATTAGAAACCAGAAACACAGTAGATCAGATCAACGAAACTAGAAGTTGGTTCTTTGAAAGAATTAATAAGATTGATAAACCACTGGCCAGACTTATCCAAAAGAAAAGAGAAAGGACCCAAATTAATAAAATTATGAATGAAAGGGGAGAGATTACGACTAACACCAAGGAAATAGAAACAATTATTAGAAATTATTATCAACAACTATATGCCAATAAACTGAGCAATCTGGATGAAATGGAGGCCTCCTGGAAACCTATAAGCTGCCAAGACTGAAACAGGAAGAAATTGACAACCTGAATAGGCCAATAACCAGTAACGAGATTGAAGCAGTGATCAAAAACCTCCCAAAAAACAAGAGTCCAGGGCCTGATGGATTCCCTGGGGAATTCTACCAAACATTCAAAGAAGAAATAATACCTATTCTACTGAAGCTGTTTCAAAAAATAGAAAGAGAAGGAAAACTTCCAAACTCATTCTATGAGGCCAGCATTACCTTAATCCCCAAACCAGGCAAAGACCCCATCAAAAAGGAGAATTTCAGACCGATATCCCTGATGAATATGGATTCCAAAATCCTCAACAAAATCCTAGCTAATAGGATCCAACAATACATTAAAAGGATCATCCACCACGACCAAGTGGGATTTGTCCCCGGGATGCAAGGGTGGTTCAACATTCACAAATCAATCAATGTGATAGAACACATTAATAAGAGGAGGGAGAAGAACCATATGATCCTCTCAATTGATGCAGAAAAAGCATTTGACAAAATACAACATCCTTTCCTGATTAAAACTCTCCAGAGTATAGGGATAGAGGGAACATTCCTCAAGTTCATAAAATCCATCTATGAAAAACCCACAGCGAATATCATCCTCAATGGGGAAAAGCTGAGAGCCTTTCCCTTAAGATCAGGAACACATCAATGGTGCCCACTCTCACCACTGTTGTTCAACACAGTACTAGAAGTCCTAGCAACAGCAGACAACAAAAAGAAATAAAAGGTATTCAAATTGGCAAAGAAGAAGTCAAACTCTCTCTTTTCGCAGATGACATGATACTTTATGTGGAAAACCCAAAAGAATCCACCCCCAAATTACTACAACTCATACAGCAATTCAGTAATGTGGCAGGATACAAAATCAATGCACAGAAATCAGCTGCTTTCTTATACACTAACAACGCAACTGTAGAAAGAGAAATTAGAGAAACGATTCCATTTACAATAGCACCAAAAACCATAAGATACCTCGGAATAAACCTAACCAAAGAGGTAAAGGATCTATACTCTAGGAACTACAAAACACTCATGAAAGAAATTGAAGAAGACACAAAAAGATGGAAAAATATTTCATGCTCATGGATCGGAAGAATAAACATTGTTAAAATGTCTATGCTACCCAGAGCAATCTATACCTTCAATGCCATCCCGATCAAAATTCCAATAACATTTTTCAAAGTGCTGGAACAAACAATCCTAAAATTTGTATGGAATCAGAAAAGACCCCGAATCGCCAAGGAGATGTTGAAAAAGAAAAACAAAGCTGGGGGCATCACGTTGCCCGATTTCAAGCTATATTACAAAGCAGTGATCACCAAGACAGCATGGTACTGGCACAAAAACAGACATACAGACCAATGGAACAGAATAGAGAGCCCAGATATGGACCCTCAACTCTATGCTCAAATAATCTTTGACAAAGCAGGAAAAAACATGCAATGGAAAAAAGACAGTCTCTTCAATAAATGGTGCTGGGAAAATTGGACAGCCACATGCAGAAAGAATGAAACTCGACCATTCTCTAACACCATTCACAAAGATAAACTCAAAGTGGATGAAAGACCTCAATGTGAGACAGGAATCCATCCAAATCCTAGAGGAGAACATAGGCAGTAACCTCTTTGACATCGGCCACAGCAACTTCTTTCAAGATACATCTCCAAAAGCTAGTGAAACAAAAGCTAAAATGAACTTTTGGGACTTCATCAAGATAAAAAGCTTCTTCACAGCAAAGGAAACAGTCAACAAAACAAAGAGGCAACCCACAGAACGGGAGAAGATATTTGCAAATGACACTACAGATAAAGGGCTGGTATCCAAGATCTATAAAGAACTTCTCAAACTCGGGCGCCTGGGTGGCTCAGTTGGTTAAGCGACTGCCTTCAGCTCAGGTCATGATCCTGGAGTCCCAGGATCGAGTCCCACATTGGGCTCCCCGCTCAGCGGGGAGTCTGCTTCTCCCTCTGACCCTCCCCCCTCTCATGCTCTCTCTCTCTATCTCATTCTCTCTCTTAAATAAATAAATAAAATCTTAAAAAAAGAACTTCTCAAACTCAACACCCAAAAAACAAGTAATCAAGTCAAAAAGTGGGCAGGAGATATGAAAAGACACTTCTCTGAAGAAGACATACAAATGGCTAACAGACACATGAAAAAATGTTCATCATCATTAGCCATCAGGGAAATTCAAATCAAAACCACACTGAGATACCACCTTACACCAGTTAGAATGGCAAAAATGGACAGGGAAAGAAACAACAAATGTTGGAGAGGTTGTGGAGAAAGGGGAACCCTCTTACACTGTTGGTGGGAATGCAAGTTGGTACAGCCACTTTGGAAAACAGTGTGGAGGTGCCTCAAAAATTTAAAAATAGAGCTACCCTATGACCCAGCAATTGCACTACTGGGTATTTACCCCAAAGACACAGATGTAGTGAAAAGAAGGGCCATATGCACCCCAATGTTCATAGCAGCAATGTCCACAATAGCCAAACTGTGGAAAGAGCCGAGATGCCCTTCAACAGATGAATGGATAAAGAAGATGTGGTCCATATATACAATGGAATATTACTCAGCCATCAGAAAAGATGAAGATCCAACTTTTACATCAACATGGATGGGACTGGAGGAGATTATGCTAAGTGAAATAAGTGAAGCAGAGAAAGTCAATTATCATATGGTTTCACTTATTTGTGGAAATAAGGAATAACATGGAGGACATTAGGAGAAGGAAGGGAAAAATGGGGGGGGGGGATTGGAGGGAGAGATGAACCATGAGAGACTATGGACTCTGAGAAACAAACAGGGTTTTAGAGGGGAGGGGGTAGGGGGATGGGTTAGCCCGGTGATGGGTATTAAGGAGGGCACGTACTGCATGGAGCACTGGGTGTTATACAACAACAATGGATCATGGATCACCACATCAAAAACCAATGATGTATTGTATGGTGACTAACATAACATAATAAAATTAAAAAAAAAAAAAAGAAGCACTGCATATGAAAGATTATATATAGAGTGATTAGCATTCCGGCAAAAAGTTAGGAAAAGGAAACAAAGAATATTAAAGGAATAGTGGAGAAATAAATTAATAAAGCAAATATTAAAGAATTGTAACAATTAAAATATTTTTTACATTTGAAAAAGTAGAAGACAATGTAGAAAGATCTATATAGACAATGTGACAATCCTTTGGGGTACAAAAATATTTCTTTGTGGTTTGATTCGTATAAGCATATTTCACTTTTGCAATTAAAAATAGATTAGAGGTAGGCAAAGAAGGAATATTCTGACTTTTGCAGATTAGCTAGAAAGTGTCAATTATATTGACTATTTTTCCAGTATCTCACGAAATATTGAAAAATTGATTAACATAAATTTTTTAAAAAAATTGATCATTCAGTAATTCAAAATTAGTGTCAAACTCCAAAATGCAAAAAATACACAGGCATTGCTTCTGAGCTCAAAACAATGAGGCTAGAAACTAGAATTTAAAAATGACTGAAAGATTAGCTATTAGTTCTTTGATTTTTTAATTTCTTCAGTTATAAATATCTTTAGGTTTTTGTGTTGTCAATTTTAGCAACTTTTTTTTCTAAAAAATAATCTATTTGAGGGGCGCCTGGGTGGCTCAGTCGGCTAAGCATCTGCCTTGGGCTCAGGTCATGATCCCAGGGTCCTGGGATCAGCTCCCTGCTGAGCAGGGAGTCTGCTTCTCCCTCTCCCTCTGCCCTGTCCTGCTATGCTCTCTGTTCCTTTTTTCTCAAATAAATAAATAAAATCTTTTTAAAAATCCATTTGGATTATTTGGAATGAAACTAAATGTCATATTGAGGTTTTTTTTATTGTTTCAGTGTTTTCAATTATATGTTCTTCCTTAATGTTCTATAGTTATAGTTTCTTTTTTTCTTAACATTGCCAGAATTTTATTGTATTTTCTTCAAAAAACTAGTTATTGAATTTATTGACAAATTACACTACCATTCTGATTTCTAGCTTTTAATTTTTGATGGCTATCTCATTTATTTTCATTGTTTTACTTTTACAAATAATCTTACAGGGAATATGCTTGCCTTGTAACTTTATATCTAGTACTCATATTTCTGAAAGGCAGATTTCTAAAAGGGGAATTAATGAGTCCAAAGCTCAGACATTCTGAATGTTGGTGGATGCTCCCAAATTATCCTTCAAAAAAGTTGTGCAAACTCACACTCCCTCCAACCGTGCATGAGTGAACCTATTTCTCCATACCTCATCAGCACTGGGTACCATCAATCTTCATAATTTTTTCCAGTCTGATAGGCAAAAACATGACATGGCCTATTTAAGTACACAAAATTGATTGGAGGTGGAGGGGGAAGCTTATTGTATAAAAAGAGGATAAGTGGGGTGCCTGGGTGGCTCAGTTGGTTGAGCATCTGACTTGTGACTTTGGCTCAGGTCATGATTTCAGGGTCCTGGGATCGAGCCCCAAGTCAGTC
>NW_022589734.1:17362574-17388611 GCF_004348235.1 Phoca vitulina
AAAGAAAGAAAGAAAGAAAGAAAGAAAGAAAGGATAAGTTATCCTGGTGAGAATAAAGTGAGCCAGGATATTAAATTTAAAAAAGAGTACACAGGTCAACAAAACTCTATACACAAAAGAGAAAATGGGGAAGCAACCAGAATTGTGGAATTTTTCGTTCTTTTGACCCCAAGAGTGAGTAGGCCAAGAACAGAGTGGGACCTGGATGAAGTTGGGTTGAAGTTTCAGTTCACAGTCTGGCAGCAGAGCCCTACTTAATGATGAGGATAACACAATGGGGGAAAATCATGTAAATAAAGTAAATGATAACGAGGAGGGAGAAAGGGGCTCTAGGATAGTTGGCTCAAGTCCTGGAGCGAGTTTAGGGAGAAATCTGGAAGGAGTGGTGACATGGCCAAGGAAGAAGCTCTAAGGGAAGACTGTGAGTTGAGCATAAAAGGGCTACTAAATTGAGCTGGCTGCCCAAGAGCTTCTGTGGATTTTCCCTGGATCATTTGCTTCCACTGCTAATAAATAGAAGCGCAGCAAGCAGAGGCGATTTGTACCAACACTTTATAAATATTTGTCCTCTTTCATAAGAGCTTTGCAATGCTGATGGGGTGGGAGCCACACTCAGCCTCCCACCTTGACCTTTCTGGGCACCATACTGCTCTCTGACATGTGGCTGGGGCACTTTTTTGTTGGCTTCTTTCCTCCCAGTGTCACTTTCTTCACACAGCTACTTATTTTCAGCTTTTTATTTCATGCTATCCATACCTTAAAAGCTTTTATTTCACCCCCAATTCTCATATTTCCAAGTGAAATATAATTCTAACCCTAAAACAGTCCTTCCTTTCAGGCATTTCGTGGGCACTATGTGTATATGTATATATAACTTGGAGCTGGTCAACAGTCCTTGTTTCCGTTGGGATCAAATGAAGGCTGGATCGATTATTTTTAAGATCCTCAGGTTCTGGAGTTGGGTTTGGACAGCGTGGTAGAGTTTTTAGCTTTGGAAATTCCTCCACCTACTGGTTGCCTAAAGTCAGTTTACATTATATGAGGCTTGGGTTGCTTTATGAGTTCTGCCTGTTTTTAAGAACATGTACCTCTTGTGAATGCTGATGCATTTATAAATCGCTTTGAATTCCTAAAATCAAAAATTCTGTTATAAAGAAAATATATCCTTATAAAATATTTAAAAGCAGATGATACATTTCTCAATGCCTTTTAACAACCACTGGAGGGCAGAAAAGCATCATATTCACTCCAAGTTGGGCTAGAGAAAAAAGATGCCTTATTTTATGGGTATTTCTAAAATTTAGTACCAAAATAAAATTATTACTATTGGGGCACCTGGGTGGCTCAGTCATTAAGCGTCTGCCTTTGGCTCAGGTCATGATCCCAGGGTCCTGGGATCGAGTCCCACATCGGGCTCTCTGCTTGGCGGGAAGCCTGCTTCTCCCTCTCCCACTCCCCCTGCTTGTGTTCCCTCTCTCTCTGTGTCTCTCTCTGTCAAATAAATAAAATCTTAAAAAAAAAAAAATTATTACTATTATTATTATTATTTTAAGGGGGGAGGGGCAGAGGGAGATGGAGAGCGAGAATCCTAAGCAGGCTCCACACCCAGGCCCAGCACAGAACCAGACCCGGGGCTCGATCTCACTATCTCAATCATGACCTGAGCCAAAAATCAAGAGTCAGACACTTTACTGACTGAGCCACCTACGTGCCCCTAAAATCAAATTATTTTTAAATGTAATCTTTTACTTGGTGCACTGCACATCTTTCCGGAAGAAAACTTTGATGGTAGTTTTATTATTGTTTTCAAGTTGTTTTCGACCCCTGTATCAAATCAGACAAACCTTTATTCTGAAGTAGACATTTTAAAGAGCAGTTTGCCCATCATGGGGTGACTCTGTCACATACAATGAGTATGCACTGGTAAAATACGTTGATAAACTAAATCTCACTAAAAATGAGAGAAATCACTACTAAAACAACAGATTCATGGCTGCTCAGTTTGCAAGAACTCTCTTTTCCGTTGTCCTAGCAAAACATGGATTCAGACATAGCCAAAGTAATTAGCTACTCTCCTAATACTACGGTCTCTTCTAAAACTCCTTGAAGAATGCACTTATCTCTATTTCCTTACCTTCTCTCTTCAACCAACCTTTCACCTTTCATCCCATGGAACTATTCCAGCAAACCCTCAGTGACCTCCTACTGGCCAAATCCAGTTAAGGCTCTTTAGTGAGAAAGATCATAAACCGGCACTTGCTAACCTACACTTAAGAAGAATTTAGTGGGAGGGCACCTGGCTGGCTCAGTCAGTAGAGTGTGTGACTCTTGATCTCGGGGTTGTAGGTTTGAGCCCCATGTTGGGTGTAGAGATTACTTAAAAATCTTTTCAAAAAAATTTATTGGAAGGCTATCACAGCCTCTAAAATTAAAGGAAGAAGTGTATATAGCAAGAGATAATCAACAGTCTTATCAGGGATTGATGCTGATATGAAATTATACTATCCCTGGTCACTTGGCTTTTGTTTCCAAGTCCCAGGTGGGAGCACCCAATTGGCTGAGCTTGGGTGACAGGCCTACCCCACCAGCAGGCCCTGACAGCCCCACCTCAGCTGCACACATTGGGAGAGGGGTCATCAGGAAGAGGAGATTGGGGTGCTATTACCAAAGGAGGGTGAAAGAGGCAGGGTGGCCCACCACCATTTTCATTCTCCTTGGTTTCTTTATGGCTTCAACACCAGGTATAGTTCCCTTCTCATGGAAAGTCTCTCCTGCTCAACCCTACTTTCCTTCCCACCTATATTTCCTGTCTTTTTTTTTCCTTCTTCAATATTACCCTGGCCTCTGTTCTTGGGCTTTCTTTTCTTATCATTTCAGAGTTTTCCACCTACTCATCACTTGAAGGACCACCTGCATGCTTAGGACTCCACAATCTGTATCTTTACAGACACACTATAATCAACAGCCAGTACCCCTTGGACATCCCACGGGCATCTTATGGGTCCCGCCTTTCACCATCTTGTGCTTTCTTCTGCCTTCTTTCATTTCCACTCACTCAGGCATCCAAGCCAGAGACTGTGCTGCTCCTCTCACTCTCGCAAATCCATGCAGTCACCAAATTCCACAAGCTGGCCTACCTTAATGTCACTCAAATGCCTTCTCTCCTTTACATCCCCCTGCTGCTGTCCTGGCTGAGGCTCTCTCCATCTTATCTAAAAGACAGTCTCCTACCTGGAGTCCCTGCCTTCAATCTTACACCATCCCAACCCAACTCCCACATGGCTACTAGAGATATGTTTCTAAAAAAACAAATATGACTGAGTTTATCTCCTTCAATAGCTTTTGCTGTCCACCAGATAAAGTCCCAAACTCTCTTGTAAGGGACAAAAGCCCTTCCTAATCTGGCCCCTCCCTACTTTTCCAGATTTATCTCTACTCAGTCCATCCCTGACCATAAATACCAGCTTAGCTATTTCCATGAACTTTGTTCATGTTGCACCCTCTCCCTGGAATAGCCTTCCTTAGTGGTTCTTATAATAAATATTTTCAAGACTTAGCTCGGCTCAAAGTCACCTTCTATATATAACCCTTCCTGAGTCACACCTCTGTCTCCTGGCAAGTAGAACTGGCCACTCCTTCCTTAGGCTCATTTTTTTTTTTTTTTTTTTTGCCTAGTACTTATTTACCTACCAATCTCTCCCACCTACACTGTAGCTCCTCAACTACAACGACTGGACTTAATTCACCTTTGTACTCCTAGTACCTGGCATAGTATCCATAACTTAAAATGCTCAGGAAAGGACTCTAAACAATCCCTGACTTACGATGGTGTGACTTAACAATTTTTGACTTTATGATGGTGCAAAAGTGACAGGCATTCAATAGAAACCGTACTTTGAATTTTGAATTTGGATCTTTCTGGGGCTAGCAATGTGTGGTGTGATCCTGTCCCATGATGCAGTGCAGCGGCAGCTCCTGGCCAGCCCCAAGATCCCAAGGGTGAACCACCAACACACTGACGACCAACCACTCTATCCCATATAGCCATTCTGTTTTCACTTTCAGTATAGTGTTCAATCAATTACATGAGATCTTCAACACTTTATTATCAAACAGGCTTTGTGCTAGATGATTTTGCCCAACTGCAGGGTAATCCTGAGCACATTTAAGGTAGGCTAGGCTGAGTATGATGTTCTGTAGATTACATGTATTAAATGTTTTTTCCCCACTTATGCTGGGTTTCTTGGGACCTAAGCCCGTTGTAAGTTGAGGACGATGGGTATAGAAATGAACTTCTGGCTAGAGGAGGTGGAGAAAATCTACATACTCACTTGAGGAACCCAGGGACAACAGAATCACCAACACCTCTTAAGTTAGAACCAGCGAGGCCAAACTAGAGAGGCAGCGTGTGTGTATCAGTGACTCTTCCAAATCTAGTTGCACAGTAGAAATGCCTTGGGAGTTTTTAGAAAACATGGATGGCTAGACCCTAATCAAGACCCGTTATATTAGAATCTTTAGGGGTGGGACCCGACATGGGTGGTTTTTAAAGGCTCCTCAGAGATTATAGTGTGCAGCCAGAATTGAGACCCACTGGTGCACACTACTCCTGAAATGACCATACCCAGACCACAAGATAAAGAGGAGTAGAATGCCCAGGTGACTAAGGGTCACCCACCAAGAAAGAGCATCAACATCATTGGTCTCTGACCTGGGCACCGGTTTGTAATCAAGGAGGAGAAATGCTTTCAAGAGCAACATCAGATGGTACCACTTAAATATTTTATGACCCAGCTCTAAGGAAGTTTGTTGAAAGTGAATACTTGTAAAAAACTATAAGCAGTGATCAACCTTCCTTCTCCTCATGGAAAATGCTGCAGGAGAGAACTTATAAGCTATTTAGTTCACTGACAAGGACAAAAAAGGAAATGTGAAGAAGTTGGAATCCCACCCTGTTTTAGGATTCTTTTGGTTGTGAGTAACAGAAACAAAGAAAAAAGGGACTTATTAGCTCAAGCAACTCTAAAATTCAAGGAGATGGTTTCAGACATCACTGGATCCAAGAGAGAAACAGGTCACAAGAGTATTTTCTTTGTTTCTCCATCTCTCAGTTCCACCTTTCTCTACATTGATTTCAATTTCAGGCAAAGTCATTCACATGGTATCAAAAATGGCCACCAACAGCTTCAGGGTCACACCATCCTTGCATGTGGCTGGCAGTCTAGTGAACCACTGGCACCTCCTTTCAGATGGCAAAATCCCAGAGACGACTCTATCCCTGATCCTGTGGCTAGGGGATACTCTCATGTGTAGGGCCAGAGGGCCATAGTCAGTCTCATCAGAACCACAGATTAAGAATGGGAGGAGGTATAGTTCTCCAGTGAAATGCTGAATACTGAAAACTGAGTCTATTTTGTGTGGCTCAACTGATACAGAGTTTTGTGAATATTATTCTGTGATGGTTATTATTTTTGGGTTATAATCCAAAGAATCTGACTCTGGCTAACAAGGAAAAAAAAAAAAAAGAATTACAAGAATAATGGGTGACTCACAGAATCAAAGGGAAAGGTGAGCAGGACTCTAAAGTGATTAGGAACCAGGGACAATCCAAGGATCCAGTAACAGAAGCTCACAGATGGTCTGTTTCGACTGATGGGTACCCAACCACTTGCAGTCACCATTCAAGATTCAAGTTCTACTGAGACAAAAACCCAATTGGCCCAACTGTGAGGAGGAGGGGGCAGGTCGGGAGAATGATGCTCGACAATCCCATTCCCACAAGAATCGAAAGAATGGGAGTGGGACAGTTGAGGGAGCTCCTTGTTGGTGCAAGGGATGGCGATGTCCACACAGCGCAGAGGAGAGTCTGTTTCACGGAGCAATGGAGACAGGTTATCGGAAGATGTTTCTCTGAGAGGCTGGTGGTCAGCCCTGGGATCAGTATCCGCCAGAAGGAGTGAATCCCAGAAAGCGACCCGGATCTAGCTGGTGAGGGTCCCAGGAGTGAAGCGGCCAGAGACAGGAGTGGCTCCCGTGACAGCAGCACACTTCAGCCCAGCTCGCCGGCCAGGATTCCTAGAGGATGGACATGACATCAGCTGGGTTGTCAATGGAAACCATGGCCGGAGCCGCCAGCAGAAGCTTCAATCTTGTTCTCTTCAGATTTACGATGTAGCTATCACTTTTCCTTCTGTAGATGTACTGTTCCATTTGGAAGTCAAGGTTGGTGCCACCTAAGTTGTACTGCCACAAGGAATTTGAGGACATCTCCTTCTTTTGTAGGACAGCAAGGGCTCCAGACATTGTAAAAGTTTCTCTTTAAGCTATGACAGGAACTCAGAACACCACCATATGGACCTCGTTCTGGGTAGCAAGGAAAGGCCTGCTTTTCCTGGTATTAAAGATGGCCTTTCTTTTTAAAATGTTTGGTTTTATACCTAACCAACTGGATTTTTTTAATTGTCAAATGTTCATCAATTTTATTCTCCAGAACTCTAACATATTAATAGATTTTACTTTTGTTTTGGAAAGGTCTTTCCCTAAACTTCTACTCTTATTTCTATCTACTGGTAGGTTTCGGGGTAAAGTGATAAGTTGGCAAACCAAACTTTTTGTTCTTGGACCTGTGAATGGCAACATAGAGGCTTTCTCTGGGACCATCTAATTTCTCAAAAGAATACTCCAATATCTAGCTTGGGAGACACAGGTTTAGCTGATGGGAATTTCAAAAAACTGGGCTGGGGGGAAAATTGGGAATGAGGAGTCACTGATAAAGACTTTTATTTAATCTTCTTCCTGTCAGCACTGTGCTTCACTTCCACTATGCAGAGTACCTTACACCTCCAGTTCCAAGCCTCTCCTCCTTAAGTCAGTGACCTTCTACCTTGCAAAACTACATCCACCTTGTAGGTTTATAAATTTATTCCTTTGTTTCACTTCAGTAGGTGTTCTGGAAAAGAGCTCAGCACATGGAGTCAGTTCACTGTACTTAAGAGGATTTTTCTCAATCTCATTTAACTGAGCAATTAGACCGTGCAAGGATTGAATTTTCTTAAAGCCATTTCTTTTTCACATTGCCCTCCTTGTTTCTGAGCTACATTTCCTTCTTGCTGAAGTATATCCTTATATATACCCTTTAGGTGTGAATGAAAAAAATTCTATTTCTGTCAATTTCTTTAACCATGTGATGGTTTATTAGAAGGGGAGCATCCTTGTAATCACTTCCCAAATCAAGAAACAGAATTTTGTCAGCCACACCAGAAGGCTGTCTCCCAATCACGAGCCCCTCCCTCTCCCAAAAGTAATCACTACCTTGACTTTGATCACTTTTTTGGTATTTCTTTAAGTGTATCCCCCTAGACATTATAATTTAGTCTTGCTCTTTTCCTTAATTGGGTACCCTTTAAATCTCCTTTAATCTAATGGTTCTCCCCATTCCTTTCTTTTTCCTACAATGTATCTATTGACGAACTCAGCGGTTTGACTTGTAAGGTTCCTCTGCCTGGATTCTGCAGATTGGACACCAAGGGAGTGTTTCAATACGCTTTTTTGTCTTTTGTTTCCTACAAATTGGCAGATCCAGACACTTGATCAGATTTCAGTTTAATCCCTTTGGTATGACTATACATTATTATGAATTCATGTATTTAAACATATTTAATGTGTTACAGTTCATTCTAATTATTACCCTTACTGAAACTCAAATTACCCCATCTTTGGCCAAAGGGAGCCACTTCAAGTTGGCTTCTGGGTCCCCTGGACATGACCCTAGAAGACTTTAATAGTTCCTCTGCTCTCTAGTATGACAAGATATATCATGTTCATTCTATGCATTTCCTGTCCCAGATCTAGAATCATCCATCCCTCTAAGAAGCCCTTGTTTCTTTTAGTGGGACATGGTATTTCAAGACCACAGTCCAGGTGATAAGGACAATGACTGTTACTGAAAAAAAAAAACAAAAACAGAAAACCAGACAGATAGACAGACAGATAAGTTCATACTAATGATAATTACTCATTTTATGCAACATTACACACACATCCTCAAAATACAAAAATTACCATCATACTGAAAAGTTTAAATTTTTTTGCCTATGTTCTCTCCATACTCCCTTCCAGTTTTACAGTAATTTTTTATCAGTATTTCAGAATATAAATCCATCTCAGGTGATACTCTTTTAACCCCGTATTAGATGTCTGTTTATGGACTCTCGGCTCCCAAATCTTCCCTTGCTCTGCAATAATGGAGCTGAACTCTGTAAACACTTCCTCCATGCCAGTTGATCAGATGTTAGGTTTGGTTAGTAGAGAGCACTGGAGGGCCATGGGGGGAGGAAGAGGCTTCCCTTCCCGGTTTTCATGTGCTTACCCCCTTGGACTCCTGCGGAGGGCACGGCTCCTTGTAGTACTGCCCGGTGGCCAGCAAACACGCGGCAACTGCCCAGGCCACTTCCCCCGCCACACCCTTTCTTGGATGGCTTCAGAGTGGCGAGCTGCAGGCAAGATCACCTGTGGTGACCGGTGTCTCTGGATACTTTGTAGTGAATTCTGAGATAGGGCACCTGAGATAAGCCACCCTGTGGACAGCCTCCTCACACATGTGAGAGAGAGAGGATTTCTAACAAGTCCCACTGAGGCCACACTTCAGTGAACTTGGGTCCAGCAGTGAGCCACAGTCATGTCCTCTCCAACCAGGTCCAGACCTCAGCCCCAGGGTGGGTGTGGGGGTGAGGAGCTCTTCCTTGGCCACTCAGTTTCAGTGCCGGGAGCCGTGTCTGCTCCCCAGATCTACTGCTCCTACGTGGTGGTTCTCTTTGCCTCTTACTCGCCAACTTCATTTCACTCCAATTCCATTAACAATGCTTTAGAGCAAATGTTCTCCGTTTAAATTACTCTGTGGTTTCTGTCGCTTGACTGCACCCTGACTGAAACACGCCCTCATTCAGTCTTAGCGCTACATGTAATTAAAGATTTAATGCTCACCACCGTCCTTCTGTCATTGTCTGCTTTTATTGACTGTTTTTATACTTGAAAGTCAGTTTTGTTGGATACAAAGTCCTCGGTTCTCATTTTCTTTCTTTGAGTATTTTAAATGCTTCACTATTTTCTTCTCGTGTGAAGTGTTAATGTTGAAGTCCTATGATAATCCAGTTTTCTTCCTCTCATAAGTGATGGCCTAGGGGCACCTGGGTGGCTCAGTTGGTTCAGTGCCTGCCTTCAGCTCAGGTCATGATCCCAGGGTCCTGGGATCGAGCTCCGAGTCAGGTTCCCTGCTCAGTGGGGAGCCTGTGTCTCCCTCTCCCTCTGCCTGCCGCTCCCCCTGCTTGTTCTCTCTCTCTGTCAAATAAATAAAATCTTAAAAAAAAAAACTGTTGGCCTAAATGACCAAAATGCAAAGTCTAGTAATTTTTACTAGGATACACCTTTGTTATTCATTGTTTTCACAGTATGCTCTTTCAATATGAGGTTTTAAAAATATATGTGACTATACATAGGAATATATATTATGGTACATATGTGAATATACAAATACAAAAATATATTTGTATTTCAGGAAAAGTTCTCTTAAATTAGCATGTGTTGTATTTGTTCTGTAACTGGCTTTGGTGTTCTTTATCAGGGCTTCTTTACCCATACATCGGATCTTCTTTGCCAATCTTCAGTGTCCATCATTTCTGTAAAATCATTTCTTTCTCTAAATTTCTTTTGGACTTAAAAAATCTCATTTTCAAATTCTAGTTCTCTTTGGACACTATCTGTTGTGTTTGTTTACTCCTGTGTTCCTCCTAGTTTTCTTTTCAGATATTATTTTTTTTTTAATTTCTAATTCTTCCCCAAGTTCTATTACTTCATTTCTGAGTTCTTCTTACTCTGATTTATTTTGCTCTTTCGTTTCTTTTATCATTTTAACATCTTTACAATTTTGATCCAATTTTTTGGGCAATGACACTGTGCATGTTTTGCATTTGTGGTTTGACCTCATCCTCTTATATTTTGGGGTCTGTGGTATTATCTTTCAATTAGTTTTGCTGTAAAGGTTTCATGCATTTTTGGTTTCACTATCTAGTCTGTTTCTTTGTAGGGATCCAGGGAGATTCAAAACTCACGTACTACCATCTTTCCAGAATCCATTTATATTTTTGAGTCATAAATACTTCTCTTTCTACATCCCTGAGACTTCAATCCTTAGCTGAATGTGATGGAAAGGGGCTGGGGTTGATCAGAATGTTATTTGGATTGGCATAGTGCATTACATCACATCTTCATTCTTGAGTGATTGTTTACTTGGTTATAACATTCTAGGTTGTAATTTCTCCTCAGTACTATATATATACTCACTCTACTCTCTTCAGCACCTATTTTTACTTTTTATAAGTATTTTTTATTTATAAGTATATATATTTATATATTTATAAGTATATAAATTTATAAGTATAAATTTTTTACTTTTAATAAAACTTGGCTTCCAGGCTAAATGTCATTTCTTTGTCAACAGTTTATGTTTTGATACTATTAAGATCATTAAACTTTTCTCTTTGCTTAAATCCATCATGATGTATATGTTATTTTCTCAAGACTCGATGTTCTTTCTATCTAAAGCGTACCTTTATACGCTTTAGATTTAGAATAATAAAGCCATTATTGCTTTGAATTTTGCCTCTCTTCTCTGTTTTGGGATGCCTATTAGATATCCTGTTGAATATTCTCATATTATGCAGAACCCCTGAACTTGTTGATTTACATAGGCAAAATTTTTTTTGTTCAAGTCAGTTAGAATTCTTTTTTTAAATCACTGAAACAGAAACACTTTCCTCAAAAGGCAAGTCAGAAAAGAAACCAACAAAGAGGTGATTCCTGAAGTAATCACCTGTAACCAGATATCCTTCAAACCTAAACTACCCCTGAACTTTTTTAGTTATGCAAGTCAATAAATTCACTTACTTTTTTCTCTCTTAAATCAGTTACAAGCCAACTGCAACCAAGAGTCCTGATTACTATAAATGTCTACTACGCGGGTGGCACTGTGCCAGGTGCTACATAATCAATGATATTCAAAACAAAGTCCTTGCCTGTAATAACTGCAATATTTCACACTCATTCCATATCATCTTCATTTCTTCCTGCTTCTCCTGCCACCCCACTCCCAGAACCCTCCAAACCTGGAATGCTTATTTGTTTAAATGTTACAACTTCCTCACAATTCTTAAAACCAAATTTGTGAAGGGCAAGTTTGCTAGCTATAGACCCCCACGATGCTTCCCTTATTTTGGATTCTTATTATACTCATACTGTCTTAAATAGGTCAAGTGTTTCATGAAACGTCCTTTAATCATATAAACTCCTGAACTTCTTAAGGGCAAAAGTCACACCTTTTACAATTCTAGTTCCCAGAGCAAAGTCAAGAATGATTCTGGACATCACTAGTAACAAGTGCAACCACAGTACTTAGCCCCTGAAGGTCTTCAGTATGGTACCGCGATACAAAAACATACTCCTATCACTTCATCAACTTTATGACAAACGGAAGTATATTAAAATATAAATATATAAGGTGCTGATATAGTTCAGAGGGAGGGGAAATCATGCCTGGGCCGGAGCATTCAGAGAAGCCTCCAAAGCCCTGGGATACGTACAGGTCTTGCCTTAACAGAAAATAAAGGAACAGACACCAAGGGCTGAGATGACGGCGTGAGGAAAGGCACTTTTGCTAGAGCCTACAGCGGTGGAAAGTAAGGTTCTAGCGACACAGATAAGGACAGAGTCTAGATCTTAAATCAACATAATCCCTATAATCCCTCTTCCCGTCTTTTACACTGAAAATCCCTGCAGCTGAGCCATACTACCTTGATGCACGGCTCTGTGTAATTTGGTTATTAATTTCTTATCCCCTTGAAGGGATAGGTCTTGTGTCACTCTCTTGAGTACATATGGCCAAGCACTAATTAACTGGAACGAATGCAGGCGGAAATAAGCATCAAGCCCTGTGCCTGGGGACCCAACCAGTCGCGGCTCGGTAATAGAAACCTGGGACCCGGGATCTCTCTCGGAAATCCTCTTCCTCCATCCGCAATTTCTCCTGGGACAGCCTGAGTCCACCTCCCAGGGGCTGACGTGGGGAAGCCACGGGCCTTAGACTTCACTAAGACCGTGACAGGTGGCGGGGGAGCGGGCAGCGTGGTCCCAACCACCGACAAGCCAAGGGCTCCCGGCCGCCGAGACCGGGGACGCCCGCCGCCCGCGCCGGAGCACGCAGCCCCGTCTTCCACGCCCCCCCTCCCCCGCTCCGCCCCGCGGCCGGCGACGCCGGGGAGAGGCGGGGTTTCCGCTTCCGGTGGCGGATTGTTGACGCCTGCGGCTGCTGCGGTGGCGACCGGGCCGTTGGGGAGGGGCTAGTGGGGCCGGGAGACGGCGCAGTGACAGGACCGCCGAGGGTGCTGCTGAGGCGACGATGGCAGAGGGGCCGGAGGAAGCCCGAGGCCGCCCTCCTGGGCAGGACGACGGCGGAGGGGACCCCGAGCCCGTCCCTTCCCTGAGAGGCTCTCCCGCCGCCGCCCTACGCCCCCGGGACGGGCCGCAGGCCGAACCCCAGGCCCCGGGCCGGCCCCCCGCCCCGGGCCTCGCACCCGCCGCGGTCGCCGCTGAGGAGTCGGAGCCGCCCGGCGAGCTCGGGAAGCGCGGGGAGACGGCCCCCGGCTCCAGTGCGGGGCTGCAGGAGCCGGCAGGCGGCGACGCGCCCGAGGCCGCCGCGCCGCGAGACAGGCCGGTGCGGCTGAGCGCCCGCGAGTATTCCCGGCAGGTGCACGAGTGGCTGTGGCAGTCCTACTGCGGCTACCTCACCTGGCACAGCGGCCTGGCCGCCTTCCCCGCCTACTGCAGCCCCCAGCCGCCCCCGCCGAGCTACCCCTCGGGCGGTGGCGCCCCCGCCCCCCAGGCCGCGGCGCCGCCGCCCCTCCAGCTGGGCTATTACAACCCCTTCTACTTCCTGAGCGCCGCGGCCGCCGGGCCTGACCCGGGAGCGGCTACCGGCGTCACCCCCGCTGCTCCGGTCGCGGGCCCGGGAGGCCGGGCTCCGCACGCGCAGGGATCCGGCCGGGCAACCCCAGTGAGCAGGGTGGGATCCGGCGCCCCTTCGCGAACCCCGAGCGAGACCGGGCGGCAGGCAGGTGAGAAGCGCGACGGAGAGGTGAGGCGGGGCGGAGCGAAAGGGTCTTGGGGGAGCTCGCTGGTGGGTAGAGCGGGCACACTTTCTCCTCCTGTAACCATGCTGCTGCGCAGCGTGGGTATTTCTCTGCGCCCTTCAGCTGTCGTTTGCCCAGGCCTTCAATTCCCCAGAGTGTGCGGCGAGGCTGTACGGTTTCTTTTTCCTTTAGACCCGGCCCTCCGAACGGATGCCCTTACTCCTGGGACTGGTCGTCTCCATGTGTAGGGAAAGCGTTGCTCATCAGGCTCGCCTCTTGATCTCCATGCCGTGGAGACGGAGATCCAGAGCTCCATCCTCACGTGGCACACCCGCTTTGACGGCCGGCTCGGCGTGGGGGTGCCGGTAGTGCGGGGAACAATCCAGACGTGGATTTATTGTGGATGATACGATACATGATGATATATGATAGTATCTGTAGTATAATTACAGTATAGTATAATTTATAGTATAAGTAGTATCTATAATTGATAGGATAATTAGACATTACCTGTGTATTAGGAACAATGAAACTGCCGGATATAAAAGGAGACTTACGTGAAAGCAGGTGGAGTTATGAACCTTTGAGCTCTAAGTGAATGTTCTGTGTAATATTGTCTGTTTACTTCTGGATGGGAATTAGAATATTTTGTCCTAGTTACATTTTTTAGTTTATTAGACTTTTTGTTTACTTTGTTCAGCCACATATATGAGACAAGAAGTAGTTTTCCTCAATTTGATCCCATTCAGAACTTAAGAGGTCAGATTGATAATCATTGGATTTATTACATAGAAAAGCAAGACAAACTAAATGAAGAGGCGGTAAAATGAGGAACAGGTTATTTACTTTGTACTAGTAATTGTCTATACTTAACCTTGGTTTTTACTGAAAAATGTTTAATTTTGTGTCATAGGCTTGTGATCACCAGGATACGCTTTTGAGTCCCTAGTGAAATGTATTGAGTGCCTTAAATAATTTAATATCTACTGAAATTATTTTTTAAACCGTAATTGGGTGAAAGCAAACTTTAAACTGTTCAGTAAATAGTGGAATAAATACCATGTGCTATTGATGGAGTCAATACCAGTAATTGTTGCAAGGTTTTAACTTCTCTTTTTATTAGCAAGTTATACCTTGACTTTGTGTTCTCCATTTATCACCTAGCTTGGGTTCCAAGGCTTATGTGAAATGAGTAGTTTTCCTAACCTTTTTTTTTTTTTTTTTTTTTGATTTACAGGCAGAGAGTATGTTATTCCATCCTTGGCCCACAGATTTATGGCAGAGATGGTGGATTTCTTTATTCTCTTCTTTATAAAAGCAACCATTGTCTTAAGTATTATGCACCTCAGTGGAATAAAGTAAGTTAAGGCTATTTGCAGAAAGGTTTTAATGTCTACTGTGTAGAGATCTTGTTTTCTGAAGTTCTCTTCATGCTGCAAATGGACAGTGTGCCGGTGTCACGATTTCTCCTTTCGGGAGCTCCTATAAGGACTTGGGCATATTTTATTTCTTGGTTTTAAGAAATAAATACAAAAAAGAGAAAAACACTTAATAAGTTATGAAAGATCTGTGGGAATCTCACCTATCGAAAGTAGGTAAACATTGGATTTTTTTTGATTCAACCATTTTGTTAGACTAGGCATTAATTTCCCTCTCACTATCCTGTTCAGAGTAAAAAACAAAAACATAAAGAGCTTTGGGTAGATGAACTGTTGATAATCAATTAGACGGGCATTTCCAAATGGGATTGCTTACACAACGAGGCAAGTCCCAAGTGAACTGCAAAGTGAGCCGTTTATTTGAATAATCCTCCTTTCATATTAATAATTATATAGCAGTTATCACTTGCTAAGCCCTTTCTATATGCTGAGCGCTGAGCTCACTTCATATGGATTCTTTAATTGTATCACCGGTATGAGATGTAGAGGTTAATACCTCCTTTTTGTAGATTGAAGTTAGGGTTTACTTCAAGAAGCTAAGTTCAGAATTTATAAATACAAAGGTCATAAGTGTCAGTGTCAAGATACAAACCCTTTGGTGAAATTTCAGGGCCTTTGCCAGGAACCCGAGTTTTACTGCGATTCCTCCCTGTCTCTCCCTTTCTTTCCCACCACCCACACAGCCAGCCAGGTACCAGCTCCTTACTTTTCAGGCTCCTGAATAGCCTTCAACTCAGACCATTTCCCCTTTACTGTTTCATCGTCACTGCTTCTTCCTAGTCCAGTGATTGTCATCCCTCATCTGGATCACAGCAAAAGTCTTCTAACTGGTATCTCAGTCTCCCGTCTCCTGTTCTATCTCAGTCCAGTCTCTGATCTAAAATCAAAGAGATCATAAATTCTGAGTCTGCCCCTCTCCCACCTTAAAACTCTTCAGTGATTTCTTAACTGCCATCAGGATAAAGTCTTGTCTTCATATCATTTAACAGATGCTCTTATTTCTTAATTGCTGTGACCTTTTATACTTAATATTTGAGCCATGCCATACTGCTTACAGCTTCCATCACAGCCTCGTTCCAAGCCTTTCTCTCTTGCTAGTCTCTCCCTCCTGAAACTTCCCCCTTCTTAGTCTGGCTAACTTCTCTTCATCCACAGGATGGGATGGAGAGGGAAGGCTTCACTCCCTAAGTTAAATGTACCTGGTATGTGTTTCCCTACTATCCTGTGGTTCTCTATCATCACCGTCATCCCACTTTATTATTACTTAGTTGTTGTTGTGCTTTGTCTAGTAGGTAAGAGTCTCCATGAAAGCAGGGATCAGGTTGAGTCCCCGGGGCTAGTACAGTGCCTGCTCACGATAGTGCTGCTTATTTGTTGAACAAGCTAATGAATGTTTTGTGAAACTAAATGGGTGGAAACCTAAAGATTAGTTTAGAATTTCAGTTAAAGTTTGTGACAGTAATGGAAAAAATACCAATGCATTGCTCTGGTAACTAATTCTTTATAACCCAAAACTATTGTTTTGTGTAGGGATATCTCCAAGTTTGCTATGCATTATATAATAGAAGAAATAGATGAAGACACATCGATGGAAGACTTGCAGAAAATGATGATTGTGGCTCTTATATACAGATTGTTAGTTTGTTTCTATGAGGTAAGCTACTGACTCAGCAAATAATTCACCTTTAACGATCTAATTTTAGATGATCAGCCCAACACAAAAAGTAATGGAAATTTATAATTATTCATGTTTTTGTCAAATACCTCTGTTTTTTAATTTTTTCCAAATGTTCTTTAACATAATATTCTTCAAGTTAAAAAGTAGAACTTTCTGAGTGGTGACATTTTACAATTTCTTTGTGATATATTTCAGTCTTGCGGTCTAAAAATACACTTGCAAGTTGGTTGTGGAACTTGAAATGTATTTTTCCATAGAAACAACTTGCTTAAAAAAAAAGTGGGTCACAGAGAAATACTGTGGTAGACGTCTGGTGTATTGAGGGCATAAGAGACCTGCAGAGAAGCCTTACAGCGTTAACCTGTCAGTATTCTCTGAGATTCTTTCAACTTGAAAATTTTAAAACATGAATAACATGGCAAAAAAACTTCTCTTTAAAATTGGTAGAGTTGAGCTAGTGAATTATTTTTAAACTCTCCCTCTTTCCTTAGATAATTTGCATTTGGGGAGCAGGTGGAGCGACCCCAGGGAAGTTCCTGCTCGGCCTTCGAGTGGTGACGTGTGATACATCTGTGCTTATTGCGCCGAGTCGGGTTCTAGTGATTCCTTCCTCAAATGTGAGCATCACAACGTAAGTTCTTTCCTTGGCTTAATTTACTACATACTTATGAAAATAGTAAGTTTTAAGTATAGAATTCAATTCAATATTATTCAGAAGTAATACCATTTGATATAGTATTTTTAGGATGTTGGTATTTTTTTCTTCATGGCATGTAATAGACTTACCTTTATTATGTTTAGAACTGAAAAGTTTGAGGTTTTCTTTTTTTTTTTTTTACACTACATCATTAATTTTTGATGCAGTGTTCCGTGATTCATTGTTTGCATATAACACCCAGTGCTCCATGCAGAACGTGCCCTCTTTAATACCCATCACCGGGCTAACCCATCCCCCCACCCCCCTCCCCTCTAGAACCCTCGGTCTGTTTCTCGGAGTCCATCGTCTCTCATGGTTCTTCTCCCCCTCTGATTTCCCCCCCTTCATTTTTCCCTTCCTTCTCCTAATGTCCTCCATGCTTTTCCTTATGTTCCACAAATAAGTGAAACCATATGATAATTGACTTTCTCTGCTTGACTTATTTCACTTAGCATAGTCTCCTCCAGCCCCATCCATGTTGATGCAAAAGTTGGGGATTCATCCTTTCTGATGGCTCAGTAATATTCCATTGTATGTATGGAGCACTGAGGTTTTCAATTGTTGTAGAACTGTAGAGCCCTCTTCAGGATACAATTTCAAGATAATTATTTTATAGAGTAAAAGTCGTGAGAGGGTTTGGGTGGGGGTGCTGTATCAGTGCTTTGGTGCTCCGTACCCAGTTCGATTATTCTCTAAGTTGGTGGTTGTTGGGCCAGTTACTAATCTGCCTTGAGCCTCCAGCTTCCATTTGGTAATAATACATGTCATTATCCCATCCTGAATGGGCAGTAAGAGTTGGGGCTGATAACGCATGCATGCACCCGGCTCTGGCTCTTAAGCGATACAAGAGAGCTTGTCAGGCTGCAGTACTCAGGGCCAGCTGTTGGCGTCTGGCTCTGTGGGGAGGTACAAATAGTGATAATGGGAGTTGTAGAGACTTAAGTAGGTGGCAGTTAGTTGAGCAAAACAAGATACTGGCTGGAATGCTGCCTGAATGATTCAGAGCTGGGTTGTTATAGAAAGAAATATGAGAGACTCTGGAAGCCTCGATTTTGCAGATATCCTCACATTTCCTTACAGTTTTGTGATTATTATAATCCTGGTTGCTACTTTTAATGAGAGTCAATAAGGGCTGTTCATTGAGCACCTCTTATACAACAGGCCTTGATTAAAGCAATACATATTACCTACTAAGATAGGTACCATCGGTACCATTATCCCCTTTTTACAGATGTGGAGCACGAGTGAGTGGTCGAAAATGGATCTGAAACCAACTAGTCTGCATTCAGAGTCATACTCAGCCACAGTGCTTTTTTTGTAGCCTTTCTGTGTGCGGAGAGGCAGAAATCTAACACTGGTAGGATAATTCTCCATTCTGAGCTATGGTTGGAAGCTTTTTAAAGCTTTCTTTAATCACAGCATCCCACAAAGAAAGAATACACAGTAATTTAAACTGTTAGAGCTTCACAGAAGGTAGAAAAGGGGACTACAGTAAGCATATTAGTGTAGAAGGTACTAAACACACACGAGTGACTATACAGAAGGTAAGTAAAGGGAACAGTTATTCTTCTAGCAAAATATCCGAGAAAATACTGTAAACCTTTAGTTCACATTCTAAGAAATATTCATTAGTGCTTTTCATATAGAAGTTCTGAAGTCTTACTCTTACGTTGATGATGTCTTTAGAACAAGCCCAGGTGGTTTGATCAGAATATAATGCTACTTGAAAGTAACTCAGATATTGAAGGTAAAAACTCTCAATACTTCGAATGTATGTTTTAAATATATATTTTGAACTTGGTAGGATAGTATTAATCTCTTAAGTGGTTGGTATATAATTTATCTGGTATTTTTTGCCTTAATTTTTTAGGTCTACTATACGAGCTTTGATCAAGAATTTTTCTATTGCTTCTTTTTTCCCTGCTTTCATCACACTGCTGTTTTTTCAGCATAATCGAACAGCCTATGACATTGTAGCAGGAACCATTGTGGTAAAGAGAAATGGGGTCAGATGATGCCCCAAAAAGCCCTGAATTCCATCCTCTCTGGAATAACGACAAGACTAAATTATGTATCAAGGCCATCAGTATCCCTGGGTTACACTAATTGATGATTTAGAAATTAAAGCAGTCACTCCAGTGTGATGCAGGTGACTATTCTGAAAGTATTGATTTTACTTGAATGCCAAAGAACTTTTCCAGAAGAAAAACCTGTTAAATTCAAGTGTTAAAAATTTTTAGATCGAAAAGAAGGCAAGTGGTTTTATAATCAACACCGGACAATATATACTTTCTTAAGATCTAAGGCTTTAGAATTTGCTGAAAGCATTTTCAGCTGTGAAATCTTCAGATGAAATTTTTAAGAAATTTATTTTGGTTTATCCCAAAATGATGGAAAAAGTCCGTTGTGTTTTGTAAACACATTAACTCATCTTTTAACACTTCTTGGGGAAATTGTTGTTTTTGCTTTTGGGGAGAGGGAGTGGGAACACAAATTTGGTAATCCATTTGTCTCCCACCCTAGGAGGAGGTGAGTTAGCTGCAAGAGAAAGGGGCAGCAGATGAGGCAGGCCTAGCAGTTCCCTCACCAGAAGTTTTCAGATCCGTACTACAGTGTATTGTGGGAATGATGTCACTTTACAAGTATTGTTACTGTTCGAACACGTATTTGGGGGCAAGTTTTGCATGATGATGAAAAAGTATTAAGTCCTATTGCTATATTATCATTGATTATTTTTAAAGAAAAGGTAAGTTAGTGATTGCTTTGGGGGGTGGGGGGAACCTAAATTTTCACCGTAAATTTAAGTTGAAATTCACGTGCAAGTGTTTTTAGTGCCCTAAATCAAACTATAAGTATGTGGGGTGAAAGGATTTCATCAGGTCGTTGCATATTTACTGTAAAACAATATTGCCAGTATGTGTGCGGCATGAGGAAACGTGTTAGTGCTATTCAGTGTCCTGAATGTACCTTCTATTTCTACACCAGGTAGTCACATACTAGCTAGTTTACTTTTATATTTTATATAGTTCCATGACTTTTGAAACATCAAGGAGGTAAATAATCTTAGTATTTCATGATAAAATACTAGTAGCCTGTGAAATATTAGCATTTTTCCCATTATGAACTATTCTTTCTAAAACAAGGACAAGTACCATTTCCAGACATTTTTCTAAGTTCTTTGGGTCAAAAGCTTATTTTGGGCTTGCCGGGGATGATGTTTTGAGGGAATTGTTAAGTAACGTAACACTTTGTGTATTGCCATTTTAATTTATTCTTCTACTGAAGCAAAGGTTAGTGTTTTAAATGTGTGTGCATGCTTTTGTTAAATGGCCCAGTTAACAGTGTTGAGATATACCTGAAAAGTTTTATTTCTTAGGCATTTTTTCCAACCCTGACATGGTTTTCCCAAAAAACACTAAACTGTCTTGGACACTTTGTAATTAGATTGCTTAAAAGATCAGTTTGGATTTTATTTTTGGTCTTTAATAGCAAATGCAAGACATGTCTATTATCACTATCAGTTTTTAAAGTGGGTTTTTCTTTGACTTTAGAACTGAAAATATTCACATTTGATGGCCATAGAAACCTTAACAGTGTCCTTATTAATACCTTTTTATTGTAAAATTTCATAAGCCATGTTTTTCAAAATAATTTTATATTAAATCCAACATCACTGAAAGCCTATTAAGTGTGTCAAAGTACTCAACAGATCATTTACTTGTAGCCCCTGGGAAGATATTTGAAGTGTTATGGCCCTTCACAGTAGACAGACACATTAGGAAATGTTACATAAACTTAACACTTAGTAGTGTGTACATTAGCATTAGTGGATACACTATTTTTGCCACTGATGGGGAATTCAAGTTGAAGTGTCCATCAGCCATGTAGCTCTGGAATAGATCTTTAATGTAGAATTTCCTCTCAGATAATTGGAAGGTTTACCATCTAGGCTACTGTTATTTATATAGCCAAACAAAAGCAAATAAGTAGCCCAGTTTAATTTCTTAGAATATTGCACATTTGCTCTAGGAGTTATTCAGAATCCCATCTCTATGTAGGTTCATTTAGATCCATCTAAGGATCCAAGTTATACAGCCCTATAAAATGTAAGTATTATTACTACTTTGCCTTTACAACAAAATGCAAGTGTATTTGTATTTTTAATTCGGCACTTAGGAAAAGAGAGTTTGATTTCCAAATCATTGGGGGGAAAATGACAAAACAATGGGGAAGAAGGGAGAGTCACTTTTTTTCTCTTAGGGTTGTGAGGGGTGGAGCCTCCGTCTTTTAAAAAACACTTTTCTATTTAGTATATTTCATTTATAGAAATGCTGATTTTCTGTGTCAAAGTATAATTCCCATGCTGAAGCTCTAGCCTAAAAAGGCAAAAAAAGTTGTTTTCATAGTACTACAAACATTATTCATCACTTTTACAAGATAAGTAACAAGGGAACAAAAATTAGAAGTCAAGCCAAGTAAGAACACTGTTGCAGTGAATGTGCCCTAAATAAAACCACAGAACAGGCAGTTAGCGTGGGCATCTAGAAAACCTCGGTCCCCAGGACTACAGGCGGCCAGCTCGAGCGGCAGGTGCACCTTGAGAGAAGTCTGACGCACTAATGTCCAGGCCGGGCTTAGGGAAGTCAACGGGAGGATGGCAGGCCTTGATTTTTAGACTAAGCTGTGACTATAAAAATAAAGCCAGCACTTTTGGGGATAGTAACCCTTTAAAGTATCGCCCAGCTGCTACTTGTGTCACCCTGGTTCAGAAGTCATTTCTTTCCACCTAAACATTTACCTTCCAGTTTTACCCAGATATTTAGGATTAGAAAAAAAAATACATTATACTTGAGGGCCCCTTTATCTAAATTATAACACTAAGTCTTCAGTGTTTATTGCTTCAGATGACAAGTTGTTTTAACTCTGCTTTAAAAGGACTTGTTCCCTTAAGTGACTTGTGTGGGTGTCTTACTTATGCATCAGTATTTCCGGCAAAATGAAAGGAGAAAGGAGTTGAAACTACTTGCTACTTGGGAGTGATGGGCTTTTTGAGGGGGCGGGGGGTATTAAATGTTTTCATTCCACACTTAGCCCTATTAAAACAGGCCGTTGTTTTCTTTTGAAGAATAGGCCCAAATAACAGCAGTCAGTATTCCTGAAATCTGACAAGTACTTGCCATTCCCCATCCCCTATACCAAAGGCCACAATCTTTCCAATATGTGCTTGTCTGGGTGAAGTTCCTCATTCCAAACTATGTATGTATATATCCTCGCAGTTCATTATAGTAGGGCTTGACCCACAAACAGTATCTGATGGCCTGCCTATAAATAAAATTCAGCATTCTATTTTTAATAATTTGTATGCCACCAGTTTGTATTCTTTGTCTCAATAAATACTTGATCACCAGTGCTTTTGTTTTTTGACTGTTAATTTGAAATCTGCTCTACAATCTCCTACTTAAGGGAACCCGCACTTCCAAATACAATTTTCTAGCGTTCCCCGCCTTTAGGAGAATGGCAGTCAACTAGAGTGCTTTCAGAAATAGAGGTCTAAGCCTCCCCCAAGAGTCTGCCTTTTGGGGTGTATTCTTTAAGCACGTCACTCAGAAGTTACCCATAGGTGACTTTGCTTAATGTTAAACTAATCCTGTCCTTAAAGTGGTTAACCATCCCAACTATTATGCAAGATACTAAGGACCCAAGTTACACATGGGAAACCAGAAGTTCAAAGTCTCCTAGCTGGTAAATGACTGAGCTGGGCAATTTAAATCTAGTTCTGATCTTACAAGCATTTCCTGTTCTAGAGGAGGAAGACCGGAAACAAAACAGGTTCCTCAAGAAGAACACAGATGATAATAAACTAAATGTAGCTAAACAATGGCCTGGTCTGAGTTCTACAATGTGCTGTTCTGAGCCCAGGCACAAATTACACGTTTCTGGAACTACGAACTACAGTGGACTAAGGGGTGCCCCGTAGTACTAGTAAATTCAATTGGCCTGTGTTGCTAGACCCAATACACTCGTTTTCTCAATTTTACTGTACCAAATGTCAGTTTCCATTAAACACATAGGCTAACCTTTGTAAACTTTCCATTGAGTTTCAAACTTTAAATAGGCCCAGGAGACAAATGAGGTCATGGGGATGAGAAGGACAGCACAGTAAGTAGTCACTAATTCTATAATCCCGTATGGTGACCACACTTAACGGTGGTGAGCACTGAGTGATGTACGGAATTGCTGAATCACGCTGTATGCCTGTAACCATTACAACATGGTGTAGGTCATCAATACTCGAATAATAAAAATTTTTAAATTAGCATTATTTGAAACTAAAGTGTTGGACTAATTTACAGCCTGGTTACAAACTTAAAATTAGTCCAGCACTTTAATTTCAAATAATAAAATCCTAAGTACATGAACAATTTCAGGAGATAATTTGTAACAAGTATTAATAAGCAGCTAGCTTGAAG
The DNA here is from genome assembly GCF_004348235.1 of Phoca vitulina. Lineage (NCBI taxonomy): Eukaryota > Metazoa > Chordata > Mammalia > Carnivora > Phocidae > Phoca > Phoca vitulina. The sequence goes on from NW_022589734.1 coordinate 17,386,037, forward strand.
ACATTTTTCAATGGTCTAAATTACACTTTTTCTTAATGCCCCAAATCCTAAATTACTCAAAACAACCTGGCACCTGAAGTGGCATCCTCATGCCTGGAGCTCAGGCATTCGAAGTCCTCCAGCATGAGAAGTGGGCTCGCTTTCTTGCCGTGCTACCTGCCCTTCTTGCACCAACTGCCTTCAGTTTTCACTCGTGGAGGGAACGTGGAACCGAGGCCTGCCCGAGACCGCGGTTACAGCCACAGAGAGTGGCTGAGAAGTGTGTCTGCGGCCGGAGCCAGTCCACGGGGGAGATCCCTCTGCAGGACCCCGAGGGGGGGAAGTCGGGGGGAGGGGTTCAGGGTGGCGGATGGAGCCACGCTCATGACTGTCTTCTGGAGACATCGCGCGCAGCGTACGAATGAAGGCAGTGGGACATGGAAAATCCAAGTCCCAAGTCCGATTACAGCTCTGCAGACTACAGCTTTGGTGCCAGAAGATTTCATTTTTAAGCCACCTTAAGTATGATTTTCAGTCACTTGTTTTGAAGAATACTAAGTATTTCTAGCACATTTCTTATGAAAATCTCCCCCAGAGTAGAAAGCCTAATATTCCCGTTCATACGGGCCCAGAGAACGACCGATAATGAACGAACCTGCCATTTATTTAGGCATGAACATCTCCCCATTAAAACCAGATTTCCAGTATTCATCATTTGCCCCCAAACAGGCCTGTGTCAAATGTGTATTATTAATAAAGTGCGAATTATAAAACGTCTCCCCCCACAAACCAGCATCTGATAATGGCCTAAGATGTTTTTCAATATGCAAAATATCTTTTCAAAATTGGAAACACGTACAGAAAAAGCTCGTAAACATTTTGAAGTTCTGAATTTGGACTTCAACCAGAAGTTCGGCAAAATAAAAGTCCGCGCAAAATAATTGTGTTCAAATTAAGTATAAAAATCAGCAAATGCTGTCCCAACAGGTCTTTTATGGACCACAGATCTAGTTAGAAAAAAAAATTTGGTAAAAGAATTCCACGCATGTGTCTCCAAGACTCGATCAATAAACACTGTCTAGTCGCCTCTCAAGGAAGATACAGATACAAACAGAAATGGTTACGTGTGTTTATTTTCAACTTTTAAAAAGGTATGTCAATTTATATGCAAAGTAGGCGTGATTCCTAGCACCAGACAAAAAGCAGGGTACCTTCTCTATGTTTTACGTTCAGACACTTCCCCTTCACTTAGGAGTTGTCCACATCACTTAAATGTATTCTTTGGAATTTCTCTGACCATGGCGAACCTTTACAAAAAAAGGTTCCCTTCCATTACACGGGTACCTTCATTATAAGTTAACACTAGAACAAAAAATATTTCATAATTTTTTATTGATGGCATTTATCCCATGGTTTAACATGTTAATTATACTGTAATAAACATGGCTTTAATATTAAACTTTTCCTTATTATCCAAAGTCACCACAGTCCATTTCAGTAAATATAAAAATATATGCTTAATACTTTGTACAATACTGGTTTTTGGTCCAAACAAAACTGGATCAGAAAAGCCAATAAATTCACTTTAAGAATCCCCAATTTTTTTTTAAAGATTTCCAAATGGATTTAGGCAACTTTGAATAATGGGATTTACATAATAAAATCTGAGACAAGACTAAACAAAGAACAAACAAATTTTCTAACACAAAATTAAAATTTCAAGTTCACAGATTTATGTTATGCCAAAAAAGTACAGAAACAAAATTGTATTTACACAAGTTTCATAATAAAATAATGAAAAAGGCAAGACAGGTGATAGGAGAATGAAAATATAGAAATAGCATATAATTATTAAATGGAGAACGCACTAGATCTAGTAAGTCCTTGGCATGGACCATTCTTTATTCAGGCTTCCTCTATCAGAAAATTTTAGAGCACAATACAGCCAACTCACTCACTTCACACATACACCAGCACAAACTCAGCATAGAAATCATTCACTTCCACAGTCTCTAATCTATACAGGATTCCTCCGGGATAATTACAATTCCAGCGCGTCCGTGAGCGCGGGCGGGCGGCAGAGCGCGGCGGCCCCAGGCGGCTCGAGGCCCAGCGGCCGGGGAGCGGGCTCCGCCCCGGGTGCCGCCCGCCGACGCCGCCCCAGGGGATGCTGTGCTGGCTCCTCTCTCCGCTGAAGAATCAGTCACCAATCTAGCTATTTTGTTTTTTTACGGGAGTGGGAGGGCGAGGGCAGGGCTTCTGTCGAGGAGGAGGGAGTCCCAGACGTAGAGAAGGCCTCGGGCGGCTCCGGCTTCAGGCGGCCCCTCGCCCCGTCCGCGCCGGGAGCCGAGCGGCAGGGCCCCGGCCGCCGCCAAGCGTGGGGTGCGACGCAGCGCCGCCTTCATTTCCGGCGCCTGACGGCGGTCTTTATCTTGCGGCCAGAAACGGAAGTTCCGGAAGAAGAGAACACATTTTTCCCGTTTGACCTGTGGGAAATAAAGACTGCATTCCGTGACCAGGTGCCCGGGAGATTTCAGAATCACCACAATCCTACCTGCGACCGGCGTCGGGGGGGGGGGGGGGGGGGGGGGGGGGG
>NW_022589734.1:17389011-17446518 GCF_004348235.1 Phoca vitulina
GCGGGGGCACAGCCGGCCTCGGCCCAGCGACACCGCAGCCCTCGGGGCCGCAAGCAGGACGCGGTCGCAGCCCCACCGTGCCGGAGCCCCGTCTCACCCCACTGTGAACGCCGCCGCAGGCTGCGGAAACGGGAAGCCCCCGGAGCCGGAAGGCTGCGCCGAGGCGGCAGCGGGGCTCGGACTCGCCCCGAACGTGAACACTCCCGACGGGCTGGTGCTCGTGAAGTTGAAATTGGTGGTGCTGCCGCTGCCGAACTGGAAAACCGAACCTGCGGTAGTTAAAGCGGAAAAACTTCACGACGGGCAAGAGGGCAGTTTTTCTAGTGAGGACTCTGACCTTTACGTACAAAAACGGGGGAAGGATTAAGCTCTCTTATAATCATTTAATATAAAGAAAGTTAAAACGAAGAATTTTCTCCACTGACACACGCAACATACTTAAAAATAACACCCTTGGACAAGTGACCCAACTTACCCGTGACCGAGGAGGAAAGGGCAGAAGAGACTTCCGGTTCAAGAGAGTGGAATCAACACACACATTTAGCGCTAACTTCAAAAATTATGTTAAAATAATAGTAAAGGGGTTTTTACAAAGCTGGGGGAAAGAGGAGACGACAACAACAAAATGGAGACGCTGGGAAGCTGACTGGAACCAAGTACTAAGCTAGCAGCAGGGAAAGCAGAGACGCAGTTCCATTTACACTCAACATACCCAAAGGCTTGGGTGCCAGGGCCCTCTGGAAGGGAGAATGAAGGTGTGACTATAAAAAAAAAAAAAAAAAAGAGGAGGAGGAGGAGGATGGGAGAGTATCTGTGTAAGAAGCAGGCACCCAGATCACTCCCTCCCCAGTACCAAACAAGATGATAATTCTCTACCCCAACAGAACAGAACGTCAGTCTCTGGAGGGGTCTCTGAACTAGGGGATCACACACAAAGGCAAGGGCATCCTATCAAAACTAGAAGGATTAAAAGTAAGTTGTCGGCTCCCAGAGCATGGGCAATCAGAAGTAGGAGCACCCTCCAGGCACGACGGGAATGGGAACAACCTCTGGGGAACCTGACCTTCTAGAAGGAAACACCTACTGATACTAACATCCGTGTCCTCCCAAGTAAGCAGGCCCGTCAGACAAACCTACAGTGAGATTCAAGATCTATGAGCCTATCCATGCACAAAGAATTATCAAGTGGTACTTAGGTGTCCCATGCTCATAAAATTATGAGTTGAATAGGAAAAAATATTTGCAAACCATATATCTGATAAAGAGCTGATATCCAAAATATATTAAATTAACTTCTACAACTTGATAGTCAAAAAAACCAAATAACCTGATTTAAAAATGGACAAAGGACTTGACCAGACATTTCTCCAAAGATGAACAGCCAACAGACACATGAAAGGATGCTCAACATCACTCATCGGGGACATGCAAATCAGAACCACAATGAGGTGCCACCTCACACCTGTGAGAAGGGCTAAAAATCAAAAAGACAAGAGATAACAGGTCGGCGAGCACGTGAAGAAAAGGAACCCTGCGCTCTGTTGGTGGGAATGCAAACTGGTACAACTGGAAAACAGTATGGAGGTGCCTCAAAAAAATTAAAAATAGAAATACCCTATGATCCAGCAATCCCATTCTAGGTATTTCTCCAAAAGATTTGAAATCAGGATCTCGAAGAGATATCTGGACTCTCGAGTTCACCGCAGCATTATTTATAACAGCCAAGATGTGGACACAACCTAAATGTCCACTGACAGATGAAGAGATGAAAACAACGTATATCACACACAATGGAATACTATTCAGCCTTTAAAAAAAATATGCAAAAACATGAATGAATCTGGAGGACATCATGCTATAAGTGGACAAATACTGCAGGATTTCTCTTATATGAGAAACCTAAAATAGCCAAACCATAGAAGCGGAGAGAAGAAGGGTGGCTGGTGTGTGTGTGTGTGTGTGTGTGTGTGTGTGTGTGAGAGAGAGAGAGAGAGAGAGAGAGAGAGAGGAACGGAGAGGTGCTCTTCCACGGGTGTGAAGTGCAGTTACACGAGATGAGGGAGGGCTAGCACTCAGCAGTACAACAGGGCGCCTGTAGTTAACACCACTGTATTATACACTTAATTTGCTGAAAGGATGGATCTCATGTTAATTCTTATAATTTAAAAAAAAAAAAACAACTGTGAGTAGATAGCCAAGAAGCACCAAACATTTGAGGAAAGTATTTCATAAGAAACACCAAGACCCAAACAATAATAGAGAAAAGCAATTTGCAGAAAATGGACTAGAACAATAGCTTAAAGGGGAAAAAACGAAAACCCACACCTCATCATTAATATCCTCAAGAGATCAACAGGTAACAATTCTGAAACAAGAACAGAAGAATATAAAAAGGACACATCCGCAGAACAAAAAAGAACATTTAAAATTAGCAAAAGTAAAATCTTGACCAAGGGGAAGTAAAAGATAAATGTAAGAAATCTTCCCAGAAAGGACAAAAAGGAAAAAAGAACAGAAGTTAAAGAGTGAGGCACAAAAATCGTCAAAGTATTTCCAGGAAGTTCCCAAGAATGGACGTTCACAAAAGGACAGACTAAATTCCTCACTGTCAGTGGGTAAAAATGGATCCAGATCAAGGACCATCCTCCTGGTAAGTCAGAACACTGGAGGCAAAAGAAAAGATCCAGTGAGATTCCAGAAAGAAGAAATGGGTCCAAAAGCAAAGTTCAAGAAAGACTTCCAGAGCAACTTGGAGGGAGCCAAAAGTCCAGCATGGAGAAATGCTTTCAAAACTATGAAAATTATTCCCAATCTAAATCTGTATTCAACCGAAATCTTACCAAACACAGGCACAGAATAAAGATACTTCCAGAAATGTAAGGTTTCAAAATTTTCTTCCCTAAGGACTTAAGAAACCACTAGAAGATCTGCTCTATCAAAACAAAAGAATAAGAAAGAACAAGACACTGACATCATCCAGGAAAGAGAGGAAGCTAAGCAATCCCAAGAGAATGGTAAAAAGTGGTACCAAGACCACAGTTAAATAGCAGGCCTAGAAAGCCTGGTAAAAGGAACAGGTCAGATGATTCTGTGAAAAATTTCCTTCAAGATACTAAATAACAAGCAGCCGATGTATTTGAAAATATTGAGAAGCGACCTCTAAGAAAGGGAGAAGAGCTAAAGTTATAACTAATGATAGGTACAAAGAAATTATTAACAGAGGGATCACTGGTGCTGGAGAAAACAGAATTCTGTATAGAAAAGAAAAGCACTCTATACCACACAGCATCTGCATCCTGGAAACACTCATCTGAGCACACAACGGCCACTCGAGGAGGAGGAGAGAGAGGAGGAGGGAAATGGCACTTGTGTGAAAAGCTACACTCTGCAATTCACGTGCTGAGAAGAATCAATAAATCCTGATTAAAATGGTTAACATACGTCCCAGCAGAAATTCTGCTCCCTGTACTGACAAAGTACTAATATCCAGAATATATAAAAATATTCCTACACATCAGTAAGCAAAAGTGAAACCACCAAACAAAAAAATGGCCAAAAAAAAATCCTTATAGAAACAATTCACAGAAAATGAAATCCAGCAGAATCCAAATATGAGAATCCTCGTACAACGTAGTAAGATGTGAATGGGCACAATCCATCAGGACAAGCTTGCATTATTTTCCAAAGTATAAGATAGGCATGCACACCTTTTAATTTGGCAAGCCCTCTCCTGGGTATATACCCTAGAAAAATATGCATGTGTGCCCCAAGGCACATAACACAAGAATGAGCAGAGGTGCATTTCCTTTTTTTTTTTTTTAATTTTATTTATTTGACAGAGACACAGTGAGAGAGGGAACACAAGCAGGGGAAGTGGGAGAGGGAGAAGCAGGCTTCCTGCGGAGCAGGGAGCTCGATGCAGGGCTCGATCCCAGGACCCTGGGATCAGGACCTGAGCCGAAGGCAGACGGCTCGACAACTGAGCCACCCAGGCGCCCCGCAGAGGTGCATTTCCTAATTGCTAAAAACAACTCCAACACATTCATCAACAGTATATGGATAAATTGTGCTATGTTCATAAACTGATTTACTCTACAGCAGTGAAAATGAACAAACAGTATGCAATACCATGGAGGAACTTTACAAATAAGAGTGAAAGATGCAAGAATCAAGAGACTGAATACAGTGAGATTTCCATTTATAAAGAGTTAAAAATAAGGCAAAATGATACTTTGTAGAGCTTCACATATCAGCAGTTAACTTTAAATAAAACCCCAGGAAAGAGATCACCATAAAAGCCAGGACACATTAGAGCAAGGAAAGAGAGGCAAATGAGCAAACAGGGAGCAGGAGGGGCTGCTGGTGGTGGGCTAGCCACACGTCTGCTCCACCACCACACTGCTCATTTCTGTCCCATGCTTTTCTATAGGAAGTCATATTTTACAGTTAGAAAAGTACACATCCTACAGTTTTGAGGAAGTATATCCTCATAGTACAATGTGATTAGCCATATTAAACACACACACACACACACACACACACGAATGTTCGTTTAAATATGCAAGTCAAGCATCATCAAACAAAGTGTCCTGGGCGCCTGGGCAGTTTTGGCCCAGGAGAGAACTGGAGTGGGGGCATAACCTCCTGAAGTAAATCCAGTCACAACGAAGATTAGAAAATGCGGCTGAGGGCGCCTGGGTGGCTCAGTTGGTTAAGCGACTGCCTTCGGCTCAGGTCATGATCCTGGAGTCCCGGGATCGAGTCCCACATCGGGCTCCCTGCTCAACGGGGGGTCTGCTTCTCCCTCTGACTCTCTTCCCTCTTGTGCTGTCTCTCATTCTGTCTCTCAAATAAATAAATAAAATCTTTAAAAAAAAAGAAAATGTGGCTGAAATCTAGGCTGGAGTGCTCCAAAACTCAAATGGGGAGAAATGGGACTGAATCGATGCTGCACCTCAAAGAGTAAGAAATAACTACATGTTAATCGCATGCTTTAATGCCTTAATGTGCTTCACTGTATGAAAGTTGGGAATGTTGTTTCTAGGGAAGTCCAAGCATGTACTTTTCTATTCCAAGTACAAGAGACATTTAAAGAAATAAGACAGGGGGCACCTGGGTGGCTCAGTCAGTTAAGCCTCTGCCCTGGGCTCAGGGATGGAGCCCCGGGTCAGACTCCCTGCTCAGCGGGAAGTCTGCTTCTCCCTCTCCCTCTGCCGCTCCCCCTGCTTGTGTGCGCGCTCTCTCTCTCAAATATACAAAATCTTAAAGAAATAATAAAATAAAAAATAAATAAGACATAGGCATGGTTTTAAAATTCAGAAACATGCTATCTGCAGACAAGCAGACGCTAGGTACAGACACCAGGCGACCTGCAGACAAGCAGACCCTGGGTACAGAGCAGGGCACACTCACCGGAACTCGGAGCTGCCGCGGAGCCAAACGCAGACTGCCTGGGCTGCGGTCCGAACGCAGGAGGCTGGCTGCTGCTTGACACAGTCCCAAAGGTAGGCGGTGCAGGCTGAGAAGCCGCAGAAAACAGCGCTGCTGCCGAGGACAGAGCTCCAAAGCCCGGGGGATTAGGCTGGCTGGCACCTTGACTCTGTCCAAATGTCGGAGTTTGGTTAACCCCAAATGCTGGACTGGCAGATGGTGCTGAAGGCCCAGTGCCAAATACAAAGGAGGATCCTAGAGGCCCAGAGAAACACTGATGTCACTTAATAGCTACCATGAGATAATCCTCAAGAAACATCTATAAACTCAGCAGCAAACTTCAAGCTTCTTTTCGGACACTTACCTTGCTGAACAGATCCCATCAAGGCAAGGTCTGAATATTAAGAATATAATTCTCTCCATTATTTAGTGAAACCATATGGAATTCACATCAACAAAATGGTCTATTAGCAAGAGTCCCCACCTTCGCAGCGAGATTTTTTTCAGGTAGAGGGACTGATCTAAGAAGACACACGATCTCTCATCAGATGATCTACCACACAGCAGAGACCAGCTAGTGTTGTCCTCATGTACATGCTACGTACTGGGGACGCGTGTCAAATGAAACACTCCCCAGTTTCTGGTTAACAACCTAACATCTCAAAAAGAACACTTGGAAAAACTAAAGATGACACTGAGACTAGAGAAATTCCTCCCAAGAGTTAATTATATTAAACCGAACCCAATATACACGATTCCACGCAGTGAACGGTTACAACATCCTCGGTAAAGCCGGCCTAGTGGCGCCGGGCCGTTCTCTGGTCACCTGCTACGTCACCTGCAGAGAGAGGCCAGACTTCCAGCCCGTCCAGCTAGCACACGCACGCTTTTCCTTTGTCACCGTACCTGCAGAGCTGGATGTGGTCGTAGCTCCGAAGCTGAAGCCGGAGGCCGCGGTGCTGTTGCTGCCGGCTCCCGGCCCAAAGACGAACGGGGTGACGGCCGCGCTCGACGTGGTCGCTGGTTTGCTCTCTGGAGAAAACAGCAAAGACTGAGGCGCGCCCGATTCGGCCGAGTTCCCGAAGGCAGAGCTGGCCCCGGGGTTGCTGGCCTGTCCGAACACAAAGGCGGGCCCGGGCGCGCTGGAGGCGGCGGGGCTTCGGAACACGGCCCCCGCGGCGGCCGGCGCGCTGCCCGTGGGAGCGCCGCTGCTCAGGAAGGCGAACGCCGGCTTCGCTGCCCCTGGATCTGCAGACACGAACGACGGGACACACAAGACCTCTGAGCGCAAGCAACCACACAGCACTCTCTGCTACGCTGCAGTCTAGTCATGCGTGAGAACACAGAATCCTCACATCTTGTTAAATACATTCATTCAGCACACGGACGTGTTCTATCACATTTTGATGTGAGCCAATATATCCGTCTTTTCTTTTATGGCATCTTAGATCAGGCAACTTTCAGCATTCAGATTAATAAGAATAAAAAGTATCCCTCAATCCCACACATCAAACTGGAGCTACGTCTGGATAACTGTTCAGATAGCGGGAGACCGCTCGCCTCTCGAGTTTGCGACCGACGTCAGCAGGGTCCTAGTCCCCCCGACTGCATCACTGGCTGCCCAGTGCAGCCTCCACGCACTCATGTGCAACTCCACGCTTAGGACATGGTAAACTTCCACATCCATGTGCATCTGTTCCCTCTACAGTTACTGTTCCTAGACTGTTGAATTACCGTGGCTTCGCAGTTCAGTCTGACGTTAGCGGAGCAAACCTGTTTGTGTGCCTGCCCCTCCCTGCAAAACTGCTGGGGCATTTGCCCTTCCAGGTGCATTTTAAAATGAGCTTAGCTTGTCACACCCCACAAAAGTTCCTCTCGAAACGGAAACGGAGGCTTCCAGCTCTGGAAGGCATCAGTCACAGGACAAAAGGCCCGGCCCTGGGAAGACCGTCTGCAGGGCCGTCCTGGCGCCATGCGGGGACAGAGGGAGCAACCCCGGTAGCAGGCCCAGCGGGTCACATGCAGCCGCGCGATCGCTACGCTGCACGCCTGAAACTAGTGATGGGTGTGTCAACCACACTCAACTAGACACAAACCCGAGACGATGCTGGGGGCGCTGGGAGGGAGAACACGCTCACTCAGGAACAGGTATGAAAGAGGTCATTTGTCCAGCTATTTCTTGCTGATTTAGAGGAAAGCTACTGGTTTTTATACGGTGAGCCTGAAACCACCCACCTTCCTGAAGACATTTTTTTTTTTTTTTAACCATCCCAATGTCGTCTCAGTTCCAATACTGTCTCTAGACAGGCTGCTCGCGGTCTGGTATGGGCATGAGTTTGATTTACAGAAAGTGGAGCACGCTGGCTCACTTTCAAGTTGGTTAACGGGAGGTTAAGAGTGTCTGTTTCAATGGAAAGAGTATAGTGATACCATGATTACATTTGATTAGACCCAAACTTATTTTTTATTCCTTTCCAAATCGTATATAATTTAGTATTTATTTTCTTATTTGGAGGGTGTTTTGAATGTCCAGACAACGGACAAAAAAACATCCACTGAATTCCATTCTTTTTTTTTTTTTCAGGTTAATTTTTCATTTCGTGTTTCCAGTGTATTATTTTGAAGTATTCATGGGTGTTCTATTTGTTTGCCTGTCTGAAAACATCTCTATTTTGAATTCAGCTGGATATAAAATTGTAGGATCAAGACCATTTTCACTTTGAGGACACTGCTCTACTGTTTCAAGCACAAATTCAAAGTCTGATGGCAACCAGCTTTCTCTCTCTGAAAGCATTCAGGATTTTGGCTTTGGTGCCCTAAAATCTCACTGGTCTTTGCCAGTGAGTAGGCCATTTCCATTTTTAAGGCCAGGGTCTTTCTCTGCACGTCGGAAATGGTCTTCTGTCACCACTCTGACATTTCGTCCATCCTGCTCTCATCTGCTACGCGCCCCTCCTGCGATGGCACTCGTGAGCTACAGGACTCCGTCTCCCTGCACTTTTGCACCGGGCTCTGGGAAATCCCAGTTCACCAATCTATGTTTTTTCTGCTCCTCAACCCACATAATGATTTTATTTCACCAACCACATTTTTAAGTTTTTTAAATGCTTTCATTTTTCCTTCAGGATATTAGTTTTCATAATTGCCTCTGTTTCAGGGACTAGTTATATTTGTTGTCTATGCTCCTTAAATGCCTGATGATGACTGGTTAGCTCTACTTGTGAATGAAGGCCTGTACATAAAGACTGAGTTAGAAAATATTTCATGAGCTTACGAAGGCAGGCCTATTCTGAATAGTATGCCAATTCCAATTGTAAGAGCTCAAACAGAAGGGAGAAGCATGGACAGATGTGCAACCCTGTGGGCTTGCCATCAGAGCTGTTGAAAACACCGTCACCTCACGGGGGTTTGGAGCAGTGAAAACTGAAAATCCTATGTCCTTTCCAGAGAGTTGTTACAGGTCTCTCTCAACTCTGTTCAGTGTAAACCATTCCCTGACCTGCTGCATTTGTCCACAGATCGGAGACGCCTTGTTTAAAAAAAAAAAAAAAAGTTTTAATACTTACCAGCCGTAGTATTGGTTGGAGTTCCAAACGTGAAAGTGGCTTTTGTTGGCTGTTCCGATTCCTTCTCAGATGGTTTTGCCATACTGAAACTAAAGGTGGACTTTGAAGAACTCTCATCTTTGGTTTGCTCTGAATTTCCAAAGGAAAACACTGATTGACACTTTGGCTCTTCATTGTCAGCTTTCTTCCCAAACACTAGAGAAGTAGAAGTGACCGGCTCTTGCTGTTTCTCTTCTGTCCTTCCCAACACAAAGAATGAGGCAGATGGCAGAGGGGCGGGTTCTATGCTGCCAAAAGTGAATCCTCCTTTGGCGGCAGGCATTTCTTCTTTTTTGGCTTCTGACGTCTTACATGTGAAAGGAGCCACTGAAACACTCTTGGTTTCTAGGGCTCCAAAGCTGAAGCTGCTCTTGTTCTCAGAGGTCACTGCGGTGTTAGTAGCAGCAGATGTGGGGTTAATAACACCGGTACCAAAGCTGAAGCCTGCAGATGAAGATTTAGGTAGTTCCTCTTTCTTCTCTTGCTGCCCAAGATTAGACACCCCAAACTGAAATGGAGCTAACGAAGCTGTAGTACTTAAACCCGAAGGAAGTCCAAACTTAAAATCATTATCATTCTTACTGTCTTTTTTAGCTTCTTCAGGTTTAGACTCAGACGAAACTCCAAATTTAAAATCTCCTATTGGTTTAGGAAATTTAAAGCCTTCACTCATGGAGTTTGGAGACTCAGAATCTGAAGACACTCCTATTTTGAAGCCTCCCTGATCTCCAAACTTAAAATTTCCAGTGCTCGTTAAAGTCTGAGAAGGCCCCGAAGAGGATGATGGGATACCAAATTTGAAGGATGAGGCTGCGGGGTTCGAAGACGAGGAAGATGTGCCAAAGCCTTCAAAACATAAAAGACACCATACAAAGACACTGAATTAATGTTATCCTCTCAAACAAAATGTACCCCTGAAGAACAAAGAGACAAAGGAATAACTCTGGAGGGGCGCCTGGGTGGCTCAGTCGGTGAAGCATCTACCTTCTTGGCTCAGATCATGATCCTGGGGTCCTGGGATCAAGCCCTGCATCAGGCTCCCTGATTAGCAGGGAGCCTGCTTCTCCCTCTCCCTGCCGCGCCCCCTGCTTGTGCTCTCTCTCTCTCTAATAAAACCTAAAAAGGAATAACTCTGGAAAGCCTACTTTGAAGAGCGTTAGCCACGTCTGTGACCGTGAAGTAGCAGCCCAGCGTTCGGCAGGAGCACTCCACCTCACTCCTTCCAACTACCCTCACATGCCGTTTTCGGTCCGTGACACTGGCAGAGATCAAGCAAACCTCATAAAGCAGTGTTGGTGAGGAGTCTAGGACTAACAGATACTTTATACATGACACATAGGTGTGTAAATTAGCACACAATTTGTGGAAGGCAACTGTCAGTATTTACTAAAAATCACAAACACATGTATCCTTTGACCCAGCAATTCTACAGCTAAGTCTTTTTTTTTTAATTTTTTTTAATTTAATTTAATTTTTTTTTTTAAAGAAAAGCAGATGGCCACAGGTAGTCATTTGGATGCATCTGGAGTCTTGCAAGTTTGACTACCCTCCGTTCTCCTACGAATGGACCTTGAGAGTTTGTCTGGAGGTTCTAGCAGGGGAGCGCAGCTACTCGTACACCCCTGACCAGAGAAGGGCCCTCCTCTGCCTGGGAAGGTCGTCCTCTTCGACCAGAGCACGCAGCTTCGGGAGGGACATACGTGGAGCCGTGAGCAAGGAAGGGGACACCCGCCTGGCCAGCCAGATCAGGGTAATCTGCCCTGGTGACCAGTGGGGTGAAGAGAGGTCGCAGCCAGATCGCCCTCACACCCTAAGTCTTTATTTTACTGTAAAGTAAAATAAAATAAAAAAACTTTAAAGATAAACTCACAGACAAGCAAAATGCCATATGCAATCCCAGGCAGCTGTAAACGAAGAACAAAGATGTGTCCAAGCTAGCCACGGTAAAATCAAGGGGGCAAAAAGGCAGTAGGATATACAACATTTTCTAATAAAATAGAGGGAAACAAGAATATACAGGTAAGAGTATATTTGCTTATCATGTTCATAAAAAAAGCTCTATTCTAAGTTCTAAGAAACTAACCACAGTTCTTCCCTCTGGTGGGGGAAGAAGGATGGAAAATGAACCAATGGGGACAAGAGATAGGACTTTTCACTATGAATCCTGTCATAATTAGAGTTTGAAATCTTGTGAATAAAGTTCATTATCAAACACTAAAAAAAAAATCTTTAGCATCAAAGTACCAGAGGAACTGTGTGAGCAGAAGCAGTACTTAAAAAGACAAACAATACTATGTTGACAAGATCAAAGTCTTGGTTTCATAATGCTTTTCTGTAGCTGAGTAAACTAGAAATGAACAGGCATCACTGGAGTGCTGAGATATTTATCCTTTACCCTGCTTACCCACGTATAAAGACAAATGACAGCCACGCTTTAAAAGCCCTCTTACCTTCAAATTTCCCCCCTTTAATGATGACCCATTCCTTTCTTTCCCTAAGAAACGTAACTGAAAAATTATCAGAATCGCAGGAGCAAGCAGTATTCTGCATGGTCTGTAAATACCTTAAGTGATATTAGACAGAAAGCTAAAACTGAAGGGGCTAAAGACAATGATTAACTCATTATCACCTCTGCCTCAAAGGCTCAGATTTGAAGGTATGGTGATTGTAGCACAACAGGGAGAGAACACGGAAAAAGGATCACAAGGTTAACAGCTACACAATGACCTCAAGTGGACTGGAAAGTAGTGATCTAAGACACCCAAATGCAGTGTTTGGGGTTTTATTTATTTATTTATTTAATCTATTTGAGAGAGAGACCAAGCACGAGCACCTGGAGGGGCAGAGAGGCAGAGAGAGAGAGAGACGGAGGGAGGGAGAATCTCAAGCAAACTCCATGTTGAGTGCGGAGCCCAACATGGGGCTAGATCTCACCACCCTGAGCGAAACCAAGCGTCACTCAACCGACTGAGCCACCCAGGCACCCCAAATGCAGTGTTTTTCAAACCAGTTGTGTCCCTTTAGCCATGTAATTAATTTAGTGGGTTGCAACCAGCATTTTTCTTCTAAAATGAAAAAGAACAGAAATAGGGTAACTTAAACATACTAAAGTATTGGTTTGTGATACTTTTTGTTCAATCATATAGACAAATACCCTGTGCATGTGATAGGTCACAATGCAAAAGTTTACTGATTGGTTTCCAGTCAAAAGAGTCTGAAAGCCACTAGTCTAAGACATGGTTACAAGCTGATAAAGCTCGGCATTCTTTCTTTAGTGCCCTCACGGTCTCACCTTTGAGACCTCCTCCCTTACCGATTAAAATCTTTCTCACCTCTCCCTGACTGTTCCTTCAGATCTAAAATTTCTGCTCTTTCCCAGCTTGATCAACCTTTTGACTGAAATGTTCCTCATATGAAATACTAAGTCATAAAGGACTATGAAGACTTGAAAAATCTGGCCTCCAGCGACAGTTTAGCAAAAATTGTTTTTAGAGATTCTTCCTTTGTATTTACGAAACAAAATTATTAAGAGAGTTCTTTTTCTGGGACATTCTCTGGGAAAGCAAAGCCCAAATCTAGCTTACTTACAATAAGGCTCTCAGGGCGTAATTTCCCAGTCAGATTAAGAGTCAGGAAATTCATCTAGATGCCAAACGTTTGTTAACAGTTAGAAACAAGTATCTGCAACTCTCTCAGACTCAACACAAGATAGAATAGTCCCTTGCCAGCTGCAGGAAGAAAAAAAAAAAAAAAACCTCACTGCTGACCAGGAAATCACCCATCTTTACAGTAACTCAGATGTGAGCTAACAGTGTCCAGAACGAGATCTCATTTTACGTGAATTTTCAATAGAGAACGAACAATTTAAAAACTGAAGCTGTTTGCGAATATTTCACTTTAAAATGGCAGTACGAGGAGGCGCTGCCCCGACGCCTTACCTTTAAACTCAGATTCCGTGCCTGGCTTGGCGCTTTCGCACGCCACACATTTGGTAGCATCTGCTTTATTCTGTACCAGGCACACGTCACAGTCCCAGCTGCCCTCGGGTTTCTTGAACTTGTCTAACCCCAGGCAGCTTCCAGAAGACAGAGAGGCGGGGACAGTGCTGCTACCTGAGGCAGGTACCGAACTTCCTAAAAAACAGCAAGGAAAACACATACAAATTCTAATTCACATTATGTCAATATCTTAAGGCATCACTAAGTCTAAACGTTCAATTAGTGTTTCCTATTAAGACAGATAAAGTGCCAGAAATATCAACTTTACACTGTTAAAAACAGTATAGACAGCTCAGATTTCTTTTAATCTTACAAACAAGCAGCTCACACTCACCTTGCCTAGTGATGAGCTCTCTCTTAACCCGAAGTTTGAATAATCATGGTTTAAAAAAAAAAAAACACATGCTCAGAAATCAGAGACTAAAAGACTAAAATGTTCTTAAGAATCTTTATCAAATCTCTTCAAACAGGACAGCATTTTAAAATCCAAGATATAAATTGTAGGCAATATCCTAACACATAAAATACATAGCCACAGACCACGTTAATTGCAAGATTTCAAAGCCCAGCTCTGCCTTTGAAATGATCATTTTTGCACAAAAGTTCATGGCAGTGGTTAACAGACATTTATTAAGTACCATAATATACCATGGTTCTAAGGACGTAAAGATGAATAAAATGCTGCTTAACTTCTAGAAGTGCTAACGGTCTAAAAAGGGGAAAGTAAAACATAAATGCATAGTCACACCATCACCAAGATGGAAAGTGATAAATGAGAATAGAACGAAGAGCTGACCGTGGGGCAGGAGAAGAACGGATTCACAGAGGTGCCATTTAAATCTGCCAAGTTTGTGGGGAGCAGAGGGGGCACGGGAAGGACGGCTCCACGAAGCCGTCACGAAGTAAGTGTGTGACGAGGGGAGCCATTCATTCCGGCATCCCCACCCGTTGTCCACCTGTTGCCTCTCCCAGCCACCTGGTGTCTGTTCTACCGTTAGGTTCTCCTCCATCTTGCCAAGAAAACTGCTCCCCGAGGCTCCATCTTCGGTCCACTGTCCTCACAAGTCTCACCACCAACAAAACCGCTTCCTCTGCGCTTTCCTCCCCAGCCGGCCAGCGTGGCTACATGCCTCCTCCTCCCTCACATGTTCTCCTAGCGGTGTCGTTCCCTCTTTCTGAGCCTCCTACTGCTACCCCGTGTCAAGCGGCCCTCGGCTCTTGCTGGATTAAGTCTTCTTCCTGAGACCTCCGCTCTTGTTCCCCGAAGTCCATTCTTCTAAGAAACAACCAGTGCCACATAGTTTTGGGTTTTCCTCTCTGGTTCCTCCTTTACAAGATTAATTGTTCCAAAGTTTCATTCCTGCCACTCCCTGAAGTTAACAGAGCTCAGTTTTAGGCCATCTCCTCTATTCCCACGACTCCCTCACTTTACGTCACCGCTCCTCCCATGCCTTATTTGAAAACTATAGCCTACTGATGCCCAAATTTGTATTTCCAGCCCAGAGCGCCCATTATAGGATATCCAAAGGCCTCGCATGTATGTGTCAACTTCCCAGCTTCAAATCCACAGGGCGTCAACTGTACATTATTCAACATCCTGATTTGACTCCATTAGTATCCGTAGCCATTACCTTTGCCCACAGTACTACTGATACAATTTCCTCATGTGTCCTCTCGTCTCCCTTCAACTTTTGCTGTCTTCAAATCTACCCTCCAAAAAGCCACCAAGCAATTTGTCAAACATACAAATTGTACTGTATCACTCCTCTGCTTAAAATGATGGTTCATCATTGACAGGATGAAGTCGGATTTCTTTAATAAACGTATGAGCTTCCTTTATGTGTGGCTAACAATTTACTTCCTAACTTTTCTTCTCCTAATCAACTCAGAATTAATTCTAGTTTCTTGTACGATCAAAAACTTGCCTTTTTTGGGGGTGGGTGGGCGGAGGAGGAATGCCAGATGGAAAAAGAAAAGTTATTTCAGAATGAAGATTCTGAAATCTTATTCTTGTGGAGATGTCCAGTAAGAACTAGGAATATGGCTCACCCCTTGTGTTCAGACATAGAGTATACACTAACAAATCAAGAACTTTCCGTTGCAGACCTAAAACTACATATCCATGAATAATGCAATAAAAAAGGAAGTATAATTCCCAGGGTATTCATAAAAGGTTTTATTTAGCACCCATGTTACCATATATCTATACCAAATAATTCTGTAATATTATTACAAAAACAGCAAAGAGTCATTTCCAGTTGTGAATCTCAGTAACTTTTTCAAATTTGAACAGAGAAACAGGAAAAACTCAAACCTGACTCCATTTTTCTCACTGCCAGATTAGAATTTTTCCATTAATGATTCAGTAATTTACTATCATGGCAGTATCTCCGGCAGAGAGCGCATAGGCATCACCATTAATATTCGGCCACAGCCTTTTCATAAAGCAGTATTGTCTACCCCTTAGTGAAACCTTTTCTGGAAATGACCATGTGCCATCCTCATTTCTAAGAGGAAAAGAGACGAAGTGGTATTTCGTTCTGGAGAACAGTTTGAGAAAGACTGTCCCTTCTAAGATCTTTCAGCATCTGTAGTAGTCAACTTTGAAAACGATCATGAAGAGCAAGAAGTTTCTGATAAAAATGTATGTAAAGAAAGAGGTACAAGTATATATTGGCTGTTTAATGCACTGCCTCAGGTAACCTGGAGATCCAGTCCCAGGCAAGTCATTTTACCTCAAGACGGCTTAGAAAAATTAAGATGTATGAGGAAATGCTCATCCTGCCACATTACATTGAGGTGGTTCTTAGTAGACAATAAATTTAAATGTCCTACTAAAATAATGAACAAAATTTTCCCAAAGAGCCATACACGTACCTGGTTTCTCAGACACACAGGACACACATTTACTGTCTTCTCCATTATTAAAAACACAGCACACTGGACACTCCCAAGATCCCACGGGCCTTTTAAACTGATCTGCAAACCCTAAGGCGGCCGTGGTCACAGTGCAGGTGGCAGATGAAGCAGCCACAGTCACAGCGCTCTCTGAAGCTGCAGGCAACGTAAGGACTCGCTTAACACCAGTCCCAGGCTTCGGGGTTTCACAAGCCACGCATTTTATCACCTCGGGTTTATTCTGCACTAAGCAGGTATCACAATCCCAAGTGCCTACTGCTGGTTTAAATTTGTCTCCGAAACCTGTCCCTGACACGGGAAGAGTTGATTTGTCACTTTTACTTGGTACTCCAATTCCAGTTTGTTTAGCAGTCTCTTTTGGTGGCAGTTTTGTTGCTTGACAGGCTATGCACTTGCTGTCTGTAACTTTGTTCTGGAGTAGACAAGTATCACACTGCCACGATGGTCTGGCTTTTAAACTTTCCCCAAACCCGATGCCACTAGAAGAAAAGCTACTTATTGCTGGTCTTGTATAAACAACTGGGCTTGTGGTAGTAGGCTGAGCAGCAAGAGAATCTGCCTTTGGTGACGTGAAACCTATAATGAGGGAAAGAGGAGAGTGTAAGCAAAAAAAAAGTAAGGAAAGCTTTCTAATCAGAACATGAACTGATATGCTATTACTGGGAGAACACATACTTACACACATTTATGCAGTTACTAAAATCCAATGTGGACTACTTAAAAATAGAGTTTTGGGTTTTTTTTACCTAAGCAATATTTATTAATCACATAATTAATAAGTGACACTTTGGTCCTAGTTAAAATTCTACAAAAGAGGTTTTGTTTATAGTACATTACCGTCTTCCTCTAGGAATTTCTACTTACTGTAATTCAACCACTATCTAATTTGAGGCTTTAACTGGTAGTAATTTACCGACATACACCACTGTCATCAGTGTTTGCCACACTCTGCCTCGCCGCAACCCCAATGTACAGTATATTCATAGCCTTCCTCCCTCAACTATTTTTGCTTTCAGGTGTTCCCTTGGCTAAGCCAAATGTCTTCAACATCTATAATCTTTCAATTTTGTCCAGTTATAATCCACTATTGTGGTATCCTCTACTTTCAGTAAAAATCAGCAGAGCTGCATAGGTATGCATATTGGACAGATATCCCTCCCAAAGTATAGTGGAGTTGTAAGGACTGGTTTTAATTATACAAAGCACATACAGAACTTTAAAATGGTAATGGTTCAATGAGAAATATGATGAAAAATTCCAATAGAGATGAACCAAACCATCTGGTAAGGCCTAGAAATACAGAAAGGAAGACCCAGTCTACCCTAGTGGAGGATGAGCTCATGCTACTCAAAGATGCCCATGGAACGTTACCAAACCCTAATTCAAACAAATTGCCTCAAGTAGTTCTCCAATATAATCACAGAACCTTTCACATTGTAAATATACCTTTTTTGTAACCACTAAAGGTATACTTAAGACAATTAAGGTATTCACACAGAATCATGGAGTAACAGGAGTTGAAAAAAGTCTCTGTACTACCAAAACTGCTGTCATTGAATTCAATCGATTCACTCCAACTTTACTCATGGGAATGACCTTCCAATCCTTTACTTTGGACCAATTAACCTTTGTTTTACATATACGAACAAACTCAGTGACCTGTTTTTCCAGCTTTTAACACAAAAGGAAAATAAAATTGGAGGGTAAGAAGATACAGAAGACTGTATTTAGAGATTTTCTAGGGCTACAATTAATCCAACCTCGAGCTAGTTTTAGCAAAAAGGCAAAACCCACATACTTCAGTTACTCCCACTGGTCTAAAATGTACTATCTTTTTAATGATTAATTTGAGTCACTAAGTTTGGTGCAATTTTAACAGTAACCATCTTAAGGTGTTACAGATTTCTTTTCCTTCCCCTTTCGCAGGTTTTCCTAATTTTCCTCAAAAGAAGATAGGACTCCTCCAAATTCTTGCTATTTAAAGAAAACTGAACGGGAGGAGGCCTGGGCATCATGAATGCAGAGTACAACTTAAATGAAGATCGACTGCAGGAATACGATGCCTCTGTACGACTCAGTTAATTCTAGCCCAGGCGCTCTGGAGCTCTGTCCCAAGTGTGCCAAATCGTCTAAGTTACTGGGACTCCTGGAGGCAGTATACTCATCTCTAAAATGAGAAAGCCGGACCAAAGAAACCTAATCCTCCTAAATCTTGTTGTAGAAGCCAACCTTATCTGGAAATTCTTACTCAATTAGACATGAACATGTCTATCTGCTCAATAAATCTAAATTCTCTCTGAGCAACCATATCACCTTATAAACACTTTACATTCCTATAGCAGACCTCACAATCGCAGTTGTAGCTGTCCTGATTTTCAAACTGAAAACTTACTATTTGTGTACTTCTAGTCACTGCCTTCAAGTTATTTCTATGAGCTCTCAAATCTTGTTTCAAGCGAGCACTGTCCCTTGCATATACCTATGTTAGAAAGCAAATGTTTTCTTTCTTTCATTGCCCAGTTCTTTCTGAGAACAAAGCAGTTCAACATTCTCATAGAGAAAGATATGTCCAAGTATATCATCAGGTTTCTTTACATTTTTTTTCCCCCAAATTGGCCTGTCTCTACTAAAAAGCAATTCATTTTCTCCTTCTACACTTTCCTCTTTTTCTCCTGCTATACTTGCCTCTTAAGAGATTTCGTATTAGGACAGTCCTTGAATTCCAAAGAAGGAGAGTTTCTAAGATATTTACTCCAAAAGAATTACATATGACAATGTCTATTTTCAAGTCAATTCCCTATCAAACTAGCCATAATTTTTTAAAAACCTAAAGTATACCACAGACGATATTAAAATAGGACCACGAATTTGTAATTAAGATTTTAGAGTATTTTCAAAGGCAGCTGTTATCTTACCGGGGCTTTTGAGAACATCTAGGACACTTCCTTCTTTCAGGGTTTTTGCAGGTCTAAAAGGGCCCTCACAATCTTCATCTGGCTTCTTCTTACAGCTTGTACTATTCACTGCACTGATATCTTGAGCTGCAATTTTTTTTAATTGTAAAAGACATTATGCCAAGAAAAATCATTGGATGGAGTTAAATGTATTAAAAGATCTTTCAAAGCCAATTTGGACCAACGTCTAAAATATCACGAAAAAGTCACTGTAATTCAAAGATAATGAACAAATTTACTTAAAAGTACAGGGTTAACCATTATAAGAAAGTAGAGATACTATTTCCCATTCTGTACACTGTACATTTTTCTCCCCCAAAGGACAAAAAGTATAAACTATTAATTGTTACCCAATGAATTAACTGGTAATTAAGAAAATCAAACTGAAACACTAGAGAGGAGATGGCAACTGAAGCTCACAAACTGCATGAAATGTGTTTCTGATTACACAACAATTTACAATATTGATCAAAAACACCTTAACAATAAATTCCCAACTGAGCCAGTTACTTCATTTCTAGAAATTCATCCTATGATTGAAAGTATCCCTCAGTTTTCAGATGCCTGGATGGCTCAGTTGGTTAAGCGTCTGCCTTCAGCTCAGGTCATGATCCCAGGGTCCTGGGATCGAGTCCCACATCGGGCTCCTGGCTCCGCGGGGAGTCTGCTTCTCCCTCTGCCTCTTCCCTCTGCTCATGCTCTCCCTCTCTCTCTCAAATAAATAAAATCTTAAAAAAAAAAAAAGTATCCTTCAGTTTTCATACTGAAAACCTGGATGACAGATGCTCACTAAGGGACTGACAACATCAATCACAGAATCCATGCTGTGCAGCCACAAAAATCATCCTTAAATGCAGTTACAGGTAAAGACTTTAGACTAAGTCCAGAAGATTTTGAATAATACATCAAAAGAGTAATGGTGGCTGCTAGTGATGACTGACTTTTATTTATTGCTTCTTCTTTTTAGGTTTCCTAAACTTTCCAAGATAAACATATCCTTATACTTAAAATAAGAAATCTGTATTTTCAGTATGATAACAGCTGTGTGGGTCCATTTCTAAACAAGAAGGTTTTTACAGATGAAGTAAATTCAAGACAACCTAATAGGTGTGTTTCTGTGCATGGGAGAGGAAGGCGGAATGAGAGAAAGGGAAATAAAATTGGTCATAAAATGCTAAGCATTGGGGCACCTGGGTGGCTCAGTGGTTAAGAGTCTGCCTTCGGCTCAGGTCATGATCCCAGAGTCCTGGGATCAAGCCCTGCCATCAGGCTCCCTGCTCCGCGGGAAGCCTGCTTCTCCCTCTCCCACTGCCCCTGCTTGTGTTCCCTCTCTCGCTATGTCTCTCTGTCAAATAAGTAAATAAAATCTTTAAAAAAAAAATAAAATAAAATGCTAAGCATTGAAGCTGGGTAAAGAGTACATGGGAATTCAGTCTACTACTTCTGAAAATGTTTGAAATTTTCCATAATAAAATATAAATAACCAGGTTTTTCTGGAGTGTTTGCCAATTTAAAAGGAGTGGGTCAAGTAGTTTCAAAAACTCCTATCTAGCCCCACACCTCATGTCATAAACAAAAATTAACCCAAAATGGATCAACGATCTAAAATGTGAGAACTGGGGCGTCTGGGTGGCTCAGTCGTTAAGCGTCTGCCTTCAGCTCAGGTCATGATCCCAGGGTCCTGGGATCGAGCCCCGCATCGGGCTCTCTGTTCAGTGGGAAGCCTGCTTCTCCCTCTCCCACTCCCCCCTGCTGTGTTCCCTCTCTCGCCGTGTCTCTGTCCAATAAATAAATAAAATCTTTAAAAAAATTTAAAAAAAAAGTAAAACGTGAGAACTAAAACCATAAAACTCTTAGAAAACCGAGGAGGTATATTTTCATGACCATGGATTTGGCAATGAATTCTTAGATATGACATCAAAAGCGTAAGCGAAGAAAAAAAATTGAACACTACCACATTAAAAACCTTTGTGAATCTAAGGACATTATCAAAAAAGCAAAGACACTCTACTGAATGGGAGAAATTATCTGCAAATCATATATCTGATAACGATCTAGTATCCAGACTATATAAAAATGCTTACATCTCAGCAACAGAAAGATAAACCAACTTAAAAATGGGCAAAGGACTTGAATAGACATTTCTCCCAAGAAGATAAAGGACCAAGAAGCACATGAAAATATGCTTGACACCATTAGTCATTAGAGAAATGCGAATCAAAACCACAACGGAAGGATCACTTCATACCCACTAAGATGGCTATAAACAAAAAATGAAAAATAAGCATGGTGAGAATGTGGAGAAATTAGAATCCTCATACACTGCTAGTGGGAGTGTGAAAGGAGTCAGAGGCTGAGAAAAACAGCTTTGTGGTTCCTCAAAAAATTACACATAGAACTACCATTTGACCATTTGTAGGTATATATCCCAGAGCACTGAAACTAGTATTCGAACAAATACATGTACATGAATATTCATACCAGCACTATGCACAACAGCAAAAAGCTGCAAACAGCCCAAATGTCCGTCAATGGATGAACAGAAAAACGACCGCATATCCATACAATGGAATATCATTCAGCCATAAAAAGAGTGAAGTACTGAGGCACCTAGCTGGCTCAGTCGGTAGAGCACGGGACTCTTAAACTCAAGATCATGAGTTTAAGCCCCATGCTGGGCATGGAGCCTACTTAAAATAAGAAACAAATAGTAAATTTTTAAAGAATAAATAAAGAAAAAAAAGGGAGTGAAGTACTGATACATACTGTAACATGCACGAACCTTGAAAACAGAAGTAAAAGAAGCTAGATACAAAAAGTCACATTGTATGATTCCAGAATAGGTACATGCACAGAAACAAAACACTGACTGGTGGTTGCCAGGACCTGGGGGAGGAGAAATGCGGAAGGACTGTTTAGCAGGGACTCGTCTCCTCTGCAGGAAGGGGGACAGAACTGTTCTGGAACTAAACAGACTGCGGCGGCTGTACAGCACAGTGAGCACTAAACACCACGGAGTGTGTTCCCTTTGAAATGATTTGTTTTGCCTTACATCAATTTCATCTCGGTAACAAAAATATACAAGAAACAAAACACTGTGCCCACCTCTTATAATAACTGTGTCAAAACAAAACATGTGGGACACCTGGGTGGCTCAGTCGGTGAAGCGTCTGCCTTTGGCTCAGGTCCTGATCCCAGGGTCCTGGGTCGAGCCACGCATCGGGCTCCCTGCTCAGAGGGGAACCTGCTTCTTTCTCTCCTCCCTACTTGTGCTCTCTGCCGCTCTCTCTCTCTCTCTCAAATAAATAAATAAAATCTTTAAAAAAAAAAAAAGCAAAATAAAACATACTTGTAGCACTTTGTCATGGTCTACCTCCTTTAGAATCAAAACTGAGGGGTGCCTGGGTGGCTCAGTCGTTAAGCGTCTGCCTTCGGCTCAGGTCATGATCCCAGGGTCCTGGGATCAAGCCCCGCATCGGGCTCTCTGCTCAGCGGGAAGCCTGCTTCTCCCTCTCCCACTCCCCCTGCTTGTGTTCCCTCTCTCTCTGTGTCTCTCTCTGTCAAATAAATAAAAATCTTTAAAAAAAAAAAAAAAAGAATCAAAACTGACATGCTTTTAGTAACTTAAGGTAAATTTTAAAGATACCCTGCAGTGTACTCAAATTGATGGAAAAAGAAGATAATGGAAAAATTAGCTCCTGCCACCAAGTAATTAATCATGACTTACACATTTTCAATCAGCTTCTTAACGACAGAAGTGGTGAGAATCATTCTCACAATTCTATGTATGCCACTCCTAAAAAATGCCTTAAAAATCTGGATAATATCCACAGATGTGATGAACACAAAAGTTGTTTTAACAAATTACTGCTCATCCAGTTACCATTAGTAATGCATTAATAAAAACTGGGAAGGATTTTCATGCCTTTCTTCATAACCAGGCATGAAAATGGTAATTGGCAGAAGTTTATTCCTCTATGAATTCATAGTAACATTAAAGAAAAAAATCTTGTGATAAAAAGTACACCTGAAACGTGCTTGTTACTTCTTTCTCTTACATAAGGCTGTTTTAATCAATAACAAACAGGACCACAAACATACCAAATTCTTATTTTGTGCCACTCTCATAGTCTATGCTCTTATCTTCTGGCTCAACCAAAGCTAGAACATCTAGCTTCTATGTCCTAGCTCTCTGGTTTTTGTTGTTATTTTTTACTCTATCCTTTGAGGGAGGTTCTAGCTTTTTTTTTTGGTGGGGGGGGGTTGTGGTTTGTTTGTTTGTTTTTTTAATTCCAACACTGATAAAAAAAAAAAAAAAAAAAAACTGAGATAGTCAAACACTTCTGGATAGGGCAAAAGAACTTAACTGATATCTCAGCCTATAAAACCCCACTCCCACCCACACCCCCCACCTCAATGGACATTGCTGTCAATCCATGATACCCAGGTCACCCCATTTAAAATCACTCAATGTCTTCCTACTACATTCAGATTAAAATCCAATTCTTTAGTGCAACATTCAAGAATTTTTAGAATTTAAAGCTACTTTTTATCTTCATGACAAATTACCTACAGATTTCAAAGAATATCATGCTTTTTTCTCTAATTCCTATACCCTTGCATTTGCTGTTTATCTTTTGAGTAAAATGCCCTTGCTCAAAAATCCTTGACCTGAGTAACTTAGCCCAGATGATTCTCCACTTCCTAAACAGCAAACACTTGAAAGAAAACCACCACTATCAGAACAAAATGCTAGGATTTCATTATCTGATGACTCATTTCTTTCCCTCAATTACACCCATTCCTTGAGTTCAGAAATTATGTATCACTATCGGCAGAGGCCCTTACACATAAAAATGTTTGTGAACTGAACACTAAACCTAGAGATGGAGTGCACTGCAATTATAACTTCACCTCAAGAATAATGTAGACAACCCTTCAATTTCTTATGAGATTTCATTTATAATAAACTGTCACCTTATTTTAATTAAACAAAGACGACGGATGTATGTGCTGCCATGACTATCCCTGTCATAATCAAATTGTAACATTTCCATTTAGTGAGCTAAGTATTTCTGAGTACACAGACTAAAAATACTGTCAAGGGTTGATATTAGCTCCTATTTGCTTTTTAGAGCTAATTTCATTCAAATAAGAGCATTTACAAGAATTGCTAAAGATTAAAGAATGTGAAATACTAATCTAATGTAATGCAACTATTTTTATGTGAAAACTTGTGAGAAATCTTCACTTACCTGAACTACTACTTGTAGTTGGCTCTGAAATACTACTACAGCCAGGAAGTTCTGCTGTTTTGGCAACAGGCACACTGAATGTAAATCCAATCTGCAAAGAAAAAAAATGTATCCTTTAAGAGTCTATTTAGTTTTAAATGAATATCAAATAGCTTTTTCCTATTCCAAGTAAAAAAAAAAAAATACACTGAATTTCATGTATTCCAGGTTTTCATATTTTATAATCTCTAAAATTGATGCTTCTTAGAATGAATGGTATGTCCTATCAAACAGCATTTTACATTTCTTAGGCACTTTTTCATTCAAAGCCGTACATAAAATAATTACGTGCTCCTAAAGCTCATTTCTGGATTTCTAAATACCACTTTCTAATAAAAAGTATGACACTTTATGGACAACGGGCAGGTTTCAGGCATGCAGGAGGGAAATTACAAAATGATCTGGAATATCCATCTGTGACAGAAAACAAGAGCACAGTGAAAAAGAGAAGGCAACATGTAAAATTGATATACAAGCCAAAGATGCATGGGATAATGTTAACATTAACCTTATTCTCCCCAAAATATTTAACTATAAAGAAACAAATACATTCTCTGAGGCATAAAAACCCAACACGTCTCCAGATTAAAGGCAATTCAGGAAACATGTTAACCAAATGCAATGCCATTTAGTTGATTAGGTCTTGATCTTAACTGGATGTAGGCCCAAGAGAAACAAAATAGTAATTAAAGGACAGTCTAGGGCAATGGGGAAATCTGAATATGGCCTACATTATTATTATATCATGTTAAATTTCACGGATATGATAACTGTACTGCAGGTATGCAGAGGAATGTCCTTTTTCTTAGGGGACATATGGATGTAAGGGTATCAAGAGATTTGTATCTTAACTTTCAAATGGTCATGAGAAAATATATATGCTTATATGTATATATAGGTAGTGGAAAATAAACAGGTGTTCACTCATTCAAGTTTTCTGTACACTGAAATTTTTTTAAGTTGAAAGAAAAACAATGCTATTTCTTACCACCAATGACATCTTGGTTTTGATAAAAAATAAATCTGAAACATTCCTTGCTTGCTACTTACAGATGATGGAGGTAGTACATCTGCCTCAGTAGATTTTACAATCGGAGATGAAAATCGAAACATGGGGCTGCCAGTGCTGTTTGGAGAGGTCATTTGTACCTGGTTTTCCAAATTATTACAATATTAAAAACTTTTTAGAGAAAGAAATTGACAATAAAACAGACCTTAATTTAAGCAAATTAATCATTTCAAAGAAGCCAAACACAATTTCCTTTTAGATTTAAAAATCACTTGTTAAGGGGCGCCTGGCTGGCTCAGTCAGTTGAGCATGTGACACCTGATCTTGGGGTTTTAAGTCCAGGCCCACGTTGGGCATAGAGATTACTTAAAAATAAAATCTTTAAAAAATAAATAAATAAAAATAAAGATCAATTGCTAAATTGTAAACTTCTGAAAAATAAACTGTAAACTGCCATAAAATCTGGCTTCTCCTTGGGAGAGGAGTATACTCTATCTCAGAGGTGAGTATCTGTCTAAAGGAGAAACATACCATCTATAAGAATACATTCAGAAAAAGTAAAAGCCAGGGTGAAAGCATAAAACAGGAGCAGTTAATCCTACCTGAGAAATAAAAACAATAACCCCATTCTCACCCAAAAAAAAGCATCTTAATCAGAAACAATGTTTGGAAACAAACTTACAATCATCAGTCTCTAAGGCACTGAATCAGAATTAAAGAGCACTCCATTATAATGTACCCCTTTATAATGTACATTTAAAAAAGGAAAACACCGTTTCCATTTTTTCTCTTCTTTTTCTGAGTTATTAATTCCCATAGTGGGAACTTATCACTGCTTTCAACAGAGTATTAGATTTTTTTAAATAAAGAACAAAAATCACCTCTATTTGTACAATGGTTCTGTACCTTGTTTGTTAATGATTGCGAAGGACTAATGGGTGATGGAGAGGACGTTGTGATCACAGAGGAACTAAAATTGAAGGTAGGCAGTGAAGAACTGGTGATGGGTAGAGAGATTTTCGGCAATACTGGTACTTCCATTTCCTAAAACACAACATGTTTCATAATGATAGATATCATCTTTCATGTCACTGTTCTATCCCTAGTTATTTTCAGGAAGAACTGCTACAGTTACAGGTAAACTAAGGATAGGGCAAAGGTAACACCATACTGTGTTAACAGTGTGGGCTCTTGAATCAAAAGAATTGAAAAGATCTGAAACCCAGCTTTGTCACCAGACACGGTGGCTTTGTGAACCTAACTGCCCTCAGTACCAGTTTCTTAATGGCTGAAAATGAGAAAAAGAAAAAAAAAAAAGCACACCATAGTTGTAGTATTAATATAAAACACAAAGTTATATATGGGCTCGGCATATAGAGCAAGCATTTAATAAATACCAGTACTGGTGAGTTTGGTGAAACGCCTTGGTTTTTTTATTCCAATATAGCAAAGACCACCCCAAGTCTCAACCCAGGTTAAGGGCAAACAAAGAGAGTTCCACTTCTACTAATGGAATAGTTTGTTATCTGACCAATGACCTGACAGATAACAATTATAAACTCTGAACAGAAGAGAAAGAAACAACCATCTGAAAACACTGGAGAGCAACCAGAAGTAAGCAGGAACTATAGAGATAAAAAACGCTTGGAAGAAGAGAGGGGCACTGAGTGAGTTTCCTGTACTCTGTGAGTTGGTGCCCCTGCTAGTTGAAATTCTGAGAGAAAACAGCAAATCTGTTCACGGAGGAATCAGAGGACGGACTAAGTGACCACAGCAGCTAGAAAATGAGGGGGAAATGCAGGAATGAGGAGCATATAAATCTGCACGTAAACTGTCCAAATTTCTAGCAGACTTAGTGTAAGCTGCTCCCGTGTAAGGCAAACAAGCAGCCAACTTAGACTGAAGAGCTCCAGATGCCGCCCACCACAAGTGGGAGAGAGTGTCAGGTAAGTTCCCTGCCAGCTAAAACTATCTGAGTATTTCAAATGGATGCCGTTCATGGTACATCAAAAACACCTCTGTAAAGTCAAGCCCTCTCCCCAAAGGAAAAATAAAGATGCTTTCAGATAAAAGAAAACTAAGACTATTTGTTGCCATAAAACCTGCTCTACAAGTTCTTCAGGGTGAAGGGGGATAGGACACCAAATGGAACTCAAGTTTCTGGAAGAAATGAGCAATATATGAGCAAACACAAAAAACTTTCATTCCTCTTAATTTCTTAAAAATACATACAACTTATAAAGCGAAAATTATATGCTGTGGGTTTATAGCCTATCTTATTTTAATACAAATGACAAGTATAATCTAAAATACCAAGGAAGAGGGGAGGTAAATCAAACTACAAAGTTGCAAGATTCTTCAATTTTACAGGAAGTGGTACAATATGAACACAAAGTAGAATGTGAAACTTAAGGACACATACCATAATCCCAAGAGGAACCACTAAGTAACATGAAGAGGTAGAGATAAAGACCAAAGTAATTAAAACGTAGTTCTAACAAATATTCAATTAACCAAAAGAATACAGCTTTCAAAAGGAACAAAAGAAACAAAAAACAAATGGGAAAACCAGAAAACAAGAGGAAAATAGAGACCTAATCCAACTATATAAATAATTACATTAATTATAAATATTCCAATTAAAAAGCAAAAAACAGATAAAAGGCAAGATTCACCCATATATAATCTACAAGAAACTCACTTAAAAAGATACAGGTTAAAAGCCAATGGATGGGAAAAGATACAACCTGCAATTCGTACGCCTAAAAAGGTTTATTCTACTAACAGAGTGGCGGGCTATAGTAATACCAGATATAGATTTAAGACAAAGAATACTTCCAGAGACTTTTTTAAAAGAAGAACATTTAGTAATACTAAAAGAGGCAACTGAGGAACCATGATGTGAAAGGCATATGCTTTAATGAGGGCTTTAAAATATGTAAAGCAAAAACTGACATAAGGAGAAAAGACAAGTTCACCAAACGAAAGTGGACAATTTTAACTCCTATCTCTCAACAACTTAATAGACTAAACAGACACACCCCACACCCTGAAAAAACATTCAGCAAAGACAAAGAAGATCTAAGAAATACTATCAGTCATCTGACACCTTATATAACACTATACCCGAAAACCGTAAAATACAGGTTTCAAGATTCATCAGGCAGACCATATGCTGGGCTACAAAACAAGTCTCAATACATTTCAAAACATTAATATCACAACTAAACACAGTTCTAAATAATCCACGGATCATATAAGAAATCAAAAAGGAAATCAGAAAGATACATAAAACACTACTATAAATCTTATAGAAGAAAACATAGAATTACTTTGCGGCCTGGGGATAGACAAAGGTTTCTTACAACAGAAAGAACAGTAAAAATAACTGAAAACAAATGGGGTGCCTGGTTGGCTCAGTGGGAAGAGCATGGGACTCTTGATCTTGGGGTTGTAAGTTCAAGCCCCACACTGGAGGTAGAGGTTACTTAAAAATAAAATCTTTAAAAAATAAAATAATTTTTTAAAAAAGATAAATTCAGGGGTGCCTGGGTGGCTCAGATGGTTAAGCATCTGCCTCTGGCTCAGTTCATGATCCCAGGGTCCTGGGATTGAGCCCCGTATCTGGCTCCCTGCTCAGTGGGGAGCCTGCTTCTCCCTCTCCCTCTGCCATTCCCTCTGCTTGTGCTCTCTGGCTCTATCTCGCTGTTAAATAAATAAATAAAATATTTAAAAAAAAAAAAGGTAAATTCAGACTTCATATAGAACATCTGCTGATCAAAAGATGCTGTTAAAAAAATGAATATGCAAGCCAGACTGGGAGAAAATACTTTTTTTTTTTTTAAAGATTTATTTATTTATTTGAGAGAGTGAGAATGAGAGAGCAAGAGAGAGAGAACATGAGAGGGGGGAGGGTCAGAGGGAGAAGCAGGCTCCCCACCGAGCAGGGAGCCCGATGCGGGACTCAATCCCAGGATCCTGGGATCATGACCTGAGCCGAAGGCAGTCGCCCAACCAACTGAGCCACCCAGGCACCCCGGGAGAAAATAGTTGTAAGACATGTATCTGACAAAGTACTTGGATCCAAAATTTATAAAGAACCCAATTTTTATTTATTTTTGAAAACCCAATTTTTAAAAGGGTGAAAGACTTGAAGGATACCTCAAAAAGGAGGTAATACGCACACAGCCCATAAGCACATAATCAAGAACACAACATTACTGTTATCAGGGAAATGCAAATTAAAATTACAATGAAATAGCACCATATACAAAGCAGAATGGATAAAATTAAAAAGATGACAACTGTTAATAAGGATGAAGAGTGAAAGAAATGCTCATACACTGCTGATGAGTGTAAAATACTACATTCATTTTGGAAAATAGTTTGGCAGTTTCCTTTCAAGTTAAACACATATGGGGGGGGCCTGGCTGGCTCAGTCGAAAAAGCATGCAACTCTTGATCTTGGGGTTATGAGTTCAAGCTCCACGCTGAGTGCAGAGATTAAATAAATAAATAAATAAATAAATATTTTTTAAAAAGTTAAACACATATCATACAACCTAGCTCCTCCACTTTTAGGCTATTTACCCCAAGAGAAATAAACACATGTCTACAGGGGCGCCTGGGTGGCTCAGTCGTTAAGCCTCTGCCTTCGGCTCAGGTCATGATCCCAGGGTCCTGGGATCGAGACCCGCATTGGGCTCCCTGCTCAGCGGGAAGCCTGCTTCTCCCTCTCCCACTCCCCCTGCTTGTGTTCCCTCTCTCACTGTGTCTCTCTCTGTCAAATAAATAAAATCTTTAAAAAAAAAAAAAAAAAAACACATGTCTACAAAGCGCTACAAGAATGTTCATAGCAGCTTTACTCATAACAGCCAGGCACAAAAGAACACACTACTGGACAACTGTACTGATAAGAAGTTCCAGAACAAGCTACACCAATACAGGACAGAAAAAATGAGAATAGTGAATGCCTCTGAAGTAGGAGGTGATGAGTACTGACTCGGAAGGAGCATGAGTGAACTTTCTAGAGCAAGAGAAATGTCTGACACTTTGAAGGGGGTTTGGGTTACACAGGTGTAACCATTTGTAAAATTCATTAAATGGTACACCTAAGAATTTTACATTTTACATGTAAAACAAATATTTGACTGTAGTTTGTGCTATGTATGCTGAAATATTTGGGAGTGAAGTATATAAAGTATATAAATGTCTTCAACTTACTTTGAAATGCACCCAAAAAGTAGGATATACACTTGATAAAGCAAATATAACAAAATATTAGAATCTAAGTGTTAGGTATATGTGTGTTCATTGCACAATTCCTTCAGTATTTCAATACAGGTTTGAAACTTATCCTCATCAAATTTGGGGGAGGGAGAGGAAGCGAACAAAGATGCATCTGGCTCTTTCCATAGGGAAGTTTCATCTGATCTCCAATCCTCAGTCTTACTTCTTCCCTTTAGACCCTTACAACACCTGGGCACATCAACTGAATAACCTGTATCTTCCTTATGCCAACTCATTATGCCACAGACTTGGCCATACTGGTTCTTTATAACATTGACCTTGAGCCAATTCTAAATGTGAAACCTATTCACCAAAATTTTGACTTAGTTGATCAGAAGTGGGTCCCACAAATCTACGAGAAAGTTAAAAATTATAACTGGATGCTTCCAGGTACTTCAAGTTGAATACAACAATCACCAGATATGTGACTTACTATATATTACCTTTGTAATATCTCTACATGGGTTATCTCACATGAGGAAGATACTGTTATAGGTGAGGAAGCTAAGGCAGGGAGATACATGGTCTAAGATCATACAGCCATTAAATGGCAGGCATCCCACAGACACAGCTCAATCTAGTCTTCTTATCACCATTTTACAGATAAGCTGAGGTACAAAGGAATTAATCTGACCAGCATCACTCACAGCTAGTAAGTAGCAGGCCTGTACCTGACATGACAATATATCAAGCAATTAAATCTCCCCAACTCAGTCATATTATATACTCATCTGTTTTGTATCATAAGCTTTTTCATTATAAAAACCAAACTGGTATCATAGTAGAGGCAAAATGCCAAATGTTTAGTGACTAACACACAATCCTTACAAATTTTGAGATCTAACAAGAAATGAGAGCTAAACCATTCTTCTACTATCTCATAATGCAAAATGGGTTATTTACAATATAAAGTTCTGTTAACCTTAATGTTTAAGTGAATCAAAATATACCATAATATATACCAAATATATACCAAATATACCCCAATACCAAAATATAATCTCTGCTACATAACAAGTTCCTGAAATTAGCATAATGTGTTTACACTCCACTAAAAAATAAAACTTCCATTCGACCTATCCCAAAAGCCCATTAAAACACCCACAAAATGAATATTCCATCCTTTATGAAAAGTTCCCATTAACTATAACTGAATTAAGAACAACCAGTGGTCTAAACATATTTGTTATCAGAAACAAAAACAACACTCAATACAAAATAAATAAGAAAAAGCATCTATCCAAAACCTTTTCTACCGAGATTAAAAAAACACAGGGTAGGCAGAAATCTGGGGCAGCCACCCATTGGTACCTCTTTCCTCAGAAACGTGGAGACTCTAACTCCAATGTGGAACAGAACTAGGGACAGGAGTTTGGTGAGGCATCCTGGGATGCAAAGTTGGCAGTTGGCAGTTGGCAGTTGGCCGGAATGGAGAGGGGGTCCAGAGAAGGGAGGAAGTGATAAAGAGGTCTGAAAAGTTAGACTTTCATAAAGCTCCTCACAGTATACCAAGTAATAAGAGCAAAAGTAAATCAATAAATTTTCACGCCCCTCCCAATGTCTTGATATAGCAAAGTCACATAAACACTTATCTGTAAGACAGCCAAAACTGAGCTACAGATAGCAACCTGAACTTGAGCTAAAGATCTTAGGAATATATTCTTAAAACTTGAAACTGAAGGGAAATAAGCAAAATTCACAAATCTGTTATCTGGCAAACACCAAACAAGATGTTTTCCTCAGACAGGGATAAACTTTAAAAAGCTAGAGACACAAATTTTACTGAGAAATATAAAAGCTCATCTAAAGAACAGGCTATATATTGAACTATATTACTCAGGTGCTAATTTCCTTACGTATACAAAGCAAGACAAATAACCCATTTCTTAAAGGTAATTTAATCAAGTCTACATAAAGAGTTTCAATAAAAGAAAATCGGTTTGCTAAGAAAACTACAAAATTTCTTCTACTGTATCATTAATGGCATTCACAACTTTTTCTTTCAAGACAGTAGAATACATTAACACACTCCTTTCCTTCACAACACTCCAGTAGGACAGCAACAAGTAGAACCTCTAGACCAGCACCAGAGCCGAGCCCTCAGCACAATGCCATCTACCACGAGACAGGCAAGGGGGACAGAAAGTCCAAGCTGCTAAATTAGCAGTTGCGGTTCTGGTGCCTTCAGAGAGGCACAACTCCAAAACTGCTCAACAAGAAAAGGGGAGATGAAGGAAATGAAAACAAAAGACCGCCTACTCTAAATAAACTTGGAAAGCATACCAACAGACAAGAAGGAAAGCAAGACTAACTCGGACAATAATTTCAACCAAAACATGACTTTAGAGTCAACAGAAACTTACAGAAGATCTCCTATTTAAAAATCTAAAAATTCCTAAAAAAAACTCATGAGTCAAAGAAGAAGTTACAAATGAAATTTTAATTAGAAACAAACAACAAATGAAAGCATTATGTATCAAAACTTAAATGATCCAGTTAGGCTGAAATTCACTTGTAAAAAGACTAAAAGAAGGCCTGCATTAAACTCAAAGTAGTTAGAAAATAGAGCAGCCTATAGAAAGAAAGGTTAATTTAACCAATCTTCAAATTAGTCCTTATCTTTTTCAAACTTTCATTTTCAGAATATATGCAGAAATCTTCCAAAAAAAAAGAAATAAATCTTCCAAATGAAAGAAATAATCCAATAAAAAAATGGATAAAGAGAAACCCCAAATGACCAAGAAACTCACAAGAGGGCTCCCTCCCTGGTAAACAGGAAATGCAAAATAAAACTTCAATGGCATAACACTTCACACCCATCACCTTGGCAAAAACTTAAAAAAAAAAAAATCAAGTATCCATAAGGAAAAAGAAAAAGCATATCCACCAACTGTCATGTGGAAGGAAGTATTTACACTACCTTCAGGAGCAAAAGGGCAACATCTAATACGTTTGTATCATCCCCTAGAACCCAACAATGCCATCCTAGAGGAAAAGCCTAGAGAACACGCTGCCTGTGCCGAAGCAGAAGTGCATGAACATTCACCTCGGCACATATTAGGAATCAACCCACATGCACCCTGCGGAACAGGGGGTGGTAAATTTTCAGACTGGACAAATCTGTAACAGTGAAGTTATACGACTTGAATCATCTTTCACAACACTGATAAATTTCACAAATAATATGAAGAAAATGGCAAGTGAGAAGAGCACACACAGTGTTAATCCATAGAGCAGGCAAATACTCTAATATTCCAAAGGTCAAATCATTTCAGTTGTAATTCTCTTATTTGAAGAATTACGGCTTTTTCGTGGCACCTATGGAATTTAAGGTCCTCGGTTAGGTTTTCTGTGTCGTCACAGTGAAGGGGGTATCAAACACACATGCATGCACACGCACTCACACTGGGAAGGACTGCTCCAGTGGCAGACTAGTCATTCTTGTGCTGGGTCTCCCCCAAGCCCCAGCCCTCGGGTCTCCCCTCACCACCACCACACCAAAGCTTTCAACAAACTTCAAGAATATGAAGGAGAGAACCCTACCTCCTCCTCTGGAGGCTTGGATGCAACAAAGCGCGTTCTCTCTCGTCTCATCTTGCCGCCTCCACTACCTACTCCAGAAGATAAACCATTGGCTGCAGACATACTGAAATTTGGGTAAGAAAAGCCACTAGGCAAAGAAAAAGAAAATTAAAACAAATGATATATTACTCTGGTCCATAACTTGTTAACCAACTGAACACCTTAAAATTAGAACTGCTAACAAGAAAAGAGATATACAGCTGAATGTGATTTTTAAAAGCGGACAGATTTGTGTGCATAAAGTTTGTTTTTTAACCTTCTTAATCTTCAAAAAAACATATAAATCAAACAGACTTTACAAATGAAATATAAAAAAGCTTTAGCTATAAAGACGACATTACCTTTCTCGTTGTTCTCTACTTTGTCCTGGTGTCACGGGTTTTTCATATCCAGTCTAGAACAAAATGAGCAGACCAAATTTACATGCCTCCTTCTTCGTTTTAATTTTCTTAATACCTCCCTTCTGTCCGTCCATTTTAATATTTGAAATCAGGAATTTGATGGGTTTTTAACTAGTGAATCCTAAAACTTGCGACTTATATCCTGCTTTCTGAATGGTAACTGAATAACAGCATGATTATACACATAAAAGGTCACTGAGCACATTGCCCTTTCAACCAAAAGGTATAAGTATACAAAATTAATATACTTACAAACCACAAAAATACTTTTACTCTCTCTCATTATGGCCTATTAAAGGTGTAAGCAAATTTATAAGGATATTCTCTCTGAAATGATTCTCTGCAATTTAAGTTCCTCCATTAAAAGGGTATCACAGGGGCGCCTGGGTGGCTCAGTCATTAAGCGTCTGCCTTCGGCTCAGGTCATGATCCCAGGGTCCTGGGATCGAGCCCCGCATCAGTCTCCCTGCTCAAGCGGGAAGCCTGCTTCTCCCTCTCGCACTCCCCCTGCTTGTGTTCCCTCTCTCACTGCATCTCTGTCAAATAAATAAATAAAATCTGTAAAAAATAAAAAATAAATAAATAAATAAATAAATAAATAAATAAATAAATAAAAGGGTATCACGGCTCTTTGGCAAAATAGCAAAATACAGGGCAGGGACCAGAAACTTACAGGATGAGCCTGTATTTTTTTTTTTTTTTTTTTAGTATTTTTTATTTATTTGAGAGAGAGGGAGAGCGGGGGAGGGTAAGAGGGAAAGAACCTCAAGCAGACTCCCCTCTGATTGCAGAGCCCCGCTAACGGCTCAATCCCACAACCC
This sequence comes from Phoca vitulina, assembly GCF_004348235.1. Taxonomy (NCBI): domain Eukaryota; kingdom Metazoa; phylum Chordata; class Mammalia; order Carnivora; family Phocidae; genus Phoca; species Phoca vitulina. The sequence goes on from NW_022589734.1 coordinate 17,424,314, forward strand.
TGAGATCCTGACTTGAGCCAAAACCAAGAGTTGGATGCTTAACTAACTGAACCACTCAGACACCCCCCGGGCCTTGATTCTTTTACATCAAAAAGCAACTAAGTGTTCAAAAACTGAAGGGAAATTCAAGGACACAGGAGCCATTCAAAGGCCAAATGGGACAATATGAACATCAAAATAAAGAATGCCAATAAAGAATTATTATCTATGGAATGTGAGAAATAAAGTTGACTTATAAAACACTTACATAGATAGGTACATAAATGAGAAAAAAAACTTCTCTAGGAGCATGTGAACTAATAAATGCAGAAAGAACAGTGATGTTAGAAAACCACCCTTGGCAATCTATAAACAATAGATTTAGGCAAAAATCACCAATAATGCTAATTACTAAAAGGATATTTATCCTCTCAAAGTCATCTACCCACAAAATACTTATTAATTACAAAAGATTAAAAAAATAGTAACTTTACACTGAAGAAATCCTACTAACACCACCTTAATAATCACACTGCTAGTAATGAGATGAATTGGTAGCATGTGCTTCCTGACATGACAGACTGAGAAGAGCTCAGCATCTAGTCTGATATTACCACCAAAGTAAGTAACTGGGGGGCCCCTGGGGGTCTCAGTTGATTAAGCACCCGACTCTTGGTTTCAGCTCAGGTCATGCTCTCAGGGTCGTTGAGATCAAGCCCGTCAGGCTCTGCACTCAGTGCACAGTCTGCTTGAGATTCTCTCCTCTCCCTCTACCCCTCCACACTCTAAAATAAAAAATTAAATTAAATTAAATTAAAAGGACCTAACTGGAATCTAATTATGAGGAAACATTAGACATTCCCAAATTGCAGGACATTCTACACAGTAATTTACTTCTACTTTAGAAATATCAATGTTATGAAATACAAAAACAAACAAAAAACCCTAAGAAACTGTTCTAGACTAAGGGAGATGAAGAGACATGAAAACTAAAAGCAGGGGCGCCTGGGTGGCTCAGCAGGTTAAGCGTCTGCCTCTGTCTCAGGTCATGATCCCAGGGTCCTGGGATCAAGCCCCACGTCAGGCTCCCTGCTCATCTGGGAGTCTGCTTGTCCCTCTCCCTCTGCCCTGCTTGCGCTTTCTCTCTCTCTCAAATAAATAAAATCTTAAAAAAAAAAAAAGAAAGAAAACTAAATGCATACATAAATTATTCTTGAATTTTTTTCTTCTGGGACAACTGGCAACATCTAAATAAAATCTGTACATTAGATAATAGTATTGTACAATATTAAGTATCTGGTTTTGATAATTATTCTGCATTTATTACATTACAGGAATTCCCTATCTGTAAGAAATACACAGTAAAGTTAGAACAAATATAGTAAACCGTGAAGTCTTATAATTGTTCTTACAAAGTCTGTAAGTCCAAAGTTATATTCAAAGTATTTTTTAAATTTTAATAAAGCAAATATGACAAAGTGTTAATGACTGGTGAATCAAGGAATAATAGGTAAATATTGTACTATTCCCTCAACTTTAGTTTGAAAGTTTTTAGTAAATTAGGTTATGAAGATCAAATGAGATTAAATATAAGTAAAAGCATAAATAGTAAGATACTATGTAAATACAATAAATACAAAAAAATACACTTTAGCTAAATAGCACAAGAAAATAAACAAACCCAAACATGGGACATTTTAAGACAACTATCCTGGTCTCTTCAAAAACCAATTTTGCCTAGCAATTCTGCTCTTAGGTACAAACCCCAGAAAAATGCCAACATATGACTACAAAATACCTGTACACAAACATTCACAGCAGTATTATTCATTACAGTCAAAAAGTAAAAATAACCCAAATGTCCCTCAACTGATGAAAGGATAAACAAAATCTAGTATATCCAAACAATGAAATATTATTCAGCCACATAAAAAGGAATAAAGTTCTGATGTACACTATGACATGGATGAACCTTGGAAACATTATGCTAAGTTAAATAAGTCAGTTACAAAGGACCACATATTTTAAAACTCCATTTATATGAAATGTCCAGAATAAGCACATCCAGAGAGACAGATCAGTGGTTGCTTAGGGCTGGAGAGGAAAGGCTAAGGAGTGACTACTCACAGGTATAAGATTTTGGGAGGGTGGGAGAATGGTGAGGACAATGTTCTAAAACAGACTATGGTGATGACTGAACAACTCTGAATATACTAAAAACCACTGCACCGCTATACTCTTCAAATAGGTGAATGGTACAGTATGTGAATTATATCTCAATAAAGCAGTTATTTTAAAACAACAACAATGTGGTGAGGGTCAAGGCTTGCGATCTAGAAAGACAAAACCAAAACAATGTGTGAAATTTGCTTGGATTCTGATTCAAAAAAGCAACTATAAACAACACTGGAGTGTGGTCTAGATATTATACAATATTAGGAAGAAACAAACATTAATTTCTTCAGATATGATAATACAGAAGAAAGTACTTAGGAACTGCACATCAAAGTACTTAGGGATGAACAAATATGTTATGTGACATCTTGTTTTCAAATAGTTCAACAATAATACAAACAAAACACACAGATAAAGCAATTCTGGCAAAATCATTTAATCTAAACCATGAGCACATATTAGTGTTACTAGTAAATACTAATTTAGAATATGATCAAGGTGCTAGCCATTTGAAAGGCATACCAATTTGTAATCACTAACACACAAACTTTATGCATTATCTAGTTGCCAGACTGGAATGGTAGAGTACTTGTATCTTATTTATTCTTACTCATTTTAATTAATATTCAAAGACGAGTGAAAATAAACACATACTCACACTGTGCTTTTTATCTATTCTTTGATTGGTCTTCCTTAATTCACCAGACGGGGTCAGAGATGGTTTAAAATAAACAGTTCGATTTGCTGCTATGGAAACTGGCTTTGGGGTCATGAGTCTCTGAACAGGGGGATACTGAGAGTCCACCTTATAGGTAATCAGAAATCAAAAACAAACCTTTATTTTCATATATGTATCAGTGACACATATTTAAAAATTATTTGGCAATAGCTAATGTCACCTAGAGACCAGGAATACTTTTTAGAGAAATACCCAGAGAGCGCAAATACTAAAAGGAAAAACTGATAGTAATAGAACCAAAGGTATATATATTTATAAACCTATATATAAAATTCCAAATGGTTTCATAGACTATTTTATTCTAGACTTAATGACTTTTCACATATATGTGCACATGTACAAAATGGAAACTATATCCCAAAATGTTCTACAAATCTAAGCTTTTACAGGTTGAATTTTGAATACAGAAACTAAAACTGATTTTGCCACATTTCCCCCAAATTACTTTTTAGATATCCTTCAACTGGAAATAAAATTATTTTTAAACTAGCTATGAAAATAATTGGAAAAAACAAGCAAACATCTCTCCAAGTTAATTTTCCTCTATTGTTATTCAAAAACTAAGGCAAAAGTCTTAACAGAGTAAAACCCTGTTAAGAATTTCAAATCCTAAAATAAACTGGCATTATTATCTAGGCACACAAGTGTTTTGTCAACAGTCTTTTGCAACAAGGAAACACAGTAAAAGTCCTGTTGGTGTAAGAGGACTATAAAGCCCAGAACTTCTACTCTGTCCAAAGACTGTAACACTATGAATACGTCCTTTCACTCTGCAGCAGCTGTGAACAACACTGGTTTCCAAGGCAGAGCCTCTGTATACCAGCTCTTCCCTAAACCCTCATCACAACTGTGATCTTACAAAACTCAATGAGAGTCTATTTTGTAGACTTTTCTGATAACATCTGTGAAACATGAACTACAATATTGTATTCTGGCCTTTATATAGCCTAACACCCATTAATAAAATTCTATTGATATTATACTCAACCTTTAATAAAACTTTAATCAATGAGAACTTGTATTACAGCACAGCTTTTCACAGTTACTTCTTTTTAAACAATCTAATATAAAACAGGAGTTTGGGAAAAGCAACTAATGCCATAAATTAATCCCATCACAGTGGCTAATAACAGATTCCCTCTTGCCTGATTACAAACACCTAGGTAATTCTAAAAATTGTAAAGCCAACACTATCTGCCCAAAACCCCTCAATTTTAGCCTCCTGCAAAATTTCAGTAAAAATAATTATAATTTACCAATATCTCACATACATTTCCCACAATTACGTCAGAAAATTATGATCATTTCAATCAGTTACTTCTGGGGGAAACTGGTGTTGCAATAAATGCTTTCACAAGGAAGGGTCTGGGAATCTGCTTCCCTGAAGGACACTTAACTAGCCACAAGTATAACTAACAAAAAACAGACCTCTGTGACTCTATCAAGCATCTTATTGTTCCCACAATAACCTCCAAAGCTAATTTTAACCAAATAGAACACACGAAGAAGTGTTATCAAGATACTGTAACTTACATTTTGTACTAGTTCCCATACCTTGGAACAGTATTTTGGCTGACTAATGAAAGATCTAGCAATCTGAAATTCTATTACACACAATAGATTTGACATGTTTGTTAAATGAGGGAAGTTTACAATGTTCAATGAGGGTTTTAGTTCACTGAACTTCTATGATTACTAAGCACTTCAAGCACTGTTTACTCCTACTTTTATCGGAAGGTAAGAGTTACTCACTGACTACCAAGATGCTGAAGATGGAAATGCCAAATAACCAAAAAATATTGACTGAGCATTTACTGCACTTACAGCACTGTGCTAAGGCAGGCCCTCATAAGAAGCTACAATGTCCAAGTAAAACAATCTTATCTTTCAAACATGTTCCCTAATGACTATCAAATTCAATTTATATATTTACTAACTTAAAAATAAATTTAACAAAACTGCTGAAAGTTTAATAAATGCAAAAGAAGTTTTACCCTTTCCCTTTTGGTCTGAAAGTCTGCAGTGGTATCTATTCCACTCCTATCCAGAGGCTGAAAAAGTAAAAATACTATTAGACTGGAAATTTTGAAGAATATGACTTTCATCACCAATATATAAAAATACATCTCTAAAAAAAGGTTTAAAAGTCAACTTACAGAATTCAGGGGAGAAGAAACAATAGATGGAATTCTTTTTGCATCCTGTTAATATTGAAACAGTAACAAAATTAAAATTTTTCACGAAACTCAAATTTTGTCACACATACGCATCTAATTGTGATTCTAAAAATTTACCGCTAGAGGGCTTGACATCTTCTCTAAAGACTGCAATATTCGCCGAGCTGTTGAACTGGTCACACCATAGGATTGTGCATTGAGCTGCTTAGCTTTCATCTGTCTTTTGACTGGTGCCTATAAAGAAAACACTGTATGATTTTTTCGGACTGTAAACTCTAAAGCACGTATTTCAGGAAATGAAAATATTTACAAAACAGAATGGATATCCAAAGAGAAATAGGATTAATGTGGTAATAGCAATTATCTCTAGGTGGTGTCATTAAGCATTAAGCTCAACTTTTTTTCTTTATACCTTTACTGAAAAGCCAATTAAGCATTAAGTTCAACTTTTTTTCTTTATACCTTTACTTTTACAACCAGAAACAAACAAGATACCACGCACCACGCTACAGATCTGCAGCTATGTTAAATGGGTAAAGTGAGATCACTGGTATAAAGTTTTAGCATTACCTTGAGCCATTTATCCCTGATATTTTTTTTAAAGATTTTATTTATTTATTTGACAGAGAGAGACACAGCGAGAGAGGGAACACAAGCATGGGGAGTGGGAGAGGGGGAAGCAGGCTTCCCGTGGAGCAGGGAGCCCAATGTGGGACTTGATCCCAGGACCCTGGGATCATGACCTGAGCTGAAGGCAGACGCTTAACGACTGAGCCACCCAGGCGCCCCTAAAACAGGTCTTCTTTGTAGCAGCGAGGCCCTGCCACCACTGTGCTTGGCTGAGTTCACAAATCTGTTGTAACCTGTAGCTTCCCCGTCCCTCCTCTGGCTCTCCTCTCCTGCTAAGCTTTGTTTCCTGGCAGTAATGAAAACCTTCTGCCACTGCCGTAGCTACTGCTGCTGCTGGAACCACCACAGCCACCTTGGTTTCGTGGTTTGGCAAAGTATTGGCCTCCACCACCATAGGGGCAAGAGCTTCTGCCTCCAAAATTTCCTCCTTTCATGGGTCCAAAATTTGAGGATTGATTGTTGTAACTGCCAAAATCATTATAGCTTCCGCCACCTCCAAAGTTGCTTCCATCATTACCAAATCTGTTATAGCCATCCCCATTGCCACCATATTCACCACCACCTCGACTGCCACCAAAGCCACCTCGACCACTGAAGTTCCCTCCACGACCAAAGTTGTCATTCCCACCAAAACCACCTCCATGACCACCACCAAGTTTCCAGAACCACTTTGACCTCTTTGGCTGGATGAAGCACTAGCCATCTCTTGCTTAGATAGGGCTTTCCTTACTTCACAATTGTGGCCATTCACAGTATGGTATTTCTAAATGACAATCTTGTCTACAGAGTCATGGTCATCAAATGTTACAAAAGCAAAACCTCTTTTTGCCACCGCCTTGGTCAGTCATGATCTCGATCACTTCAATTTTCCCATACTGTTCAAAATAATCTCTTAGATGATGTTCTTCAGTATCTTCTTTAATGCCACCAACAAAAATCTTTTTCACAGTTAAGTGGGCACCAGGTCTTTGAGAATCTTCCTTGAAACAGCCCTCTTTGGTTCCACAACTCTTCCATCCACCTTGTGTGGCCTTGCATTCATGGCTGCATCCACCTCCTCCACAGTGGCATACGTGACAAACCCAAAGCCTCTGGAGCGCTTGGTGTTTGGATCTCTCATTACCACACAGTCCGTAAGCGTTCCCCATTGCTCAAAATGGCTCCTCAGACTCTCATCAGTTGTTTGAAAGCTCAAACCTCTGATTAAGAGCTTCCGCAGCTGTTCAGGCTCTTTGGGAGACTCTGACTTAGACATGATGGCGGTAGGAGGGAAGACTTTAACGATGCTTACTCGGCGGCGTCCACGGGCAGAAAGCGGAAATTTAAATTTTTAAACTAACTCATTTCTCAAATTTTGACATAAGAAAAATTTTAAACACTCAGGCTATTTCTTCATGACCTCTAGCTTTCTTAAAATTGGAGTTAAGGAAAACACCTTATAAAGTACCCTTTAATATGCAAGCAATGTTTACAAATTCCAATTAAAACACTTTCTTTTCTCAAGAATGCATTACAACAATCCAATAACCAAGCGACTACCACAAAACAATTTGGCAATGCTTGATATAAAGATATTATCACAATCGAAACATAACCCAGTTTCTACAAATAGCTCATATCTGAAAAATTGAACCATAATAACTACTTTATAAATAATGTTTCTCTGATACCAAACATTGATGACATTTTCAGAGTAGCTACAATATTCTCCATTAGTTTTATTAAGAATTTGATGCCCATTAAGGATTGCTGTTTAGGCCAAAAGCTTTGGCAAAACATGAGGCAACATTAAAATCCTCTAGGAAAATATGATAGTCTGTTCTGTCACTGGATTCTACTGGCCACTGGCCACTCAGGGCCTCAATTCACTAATCAATAAAATGGAACTGAATTAGAGAATCTTTATTTTATCTCCCAGCTCTAACACTCTAGGAAAGGAGTAATAGATTCATCCCAAATGTCAATGATAAACATTTGGAGGCCTGTGCTGAGAAGGATTTTAAGGGTATGTCACGACTTAGCATTAAAAAGTATAAGATTCAATGTAAGAAAGGAAGGAAGAAATAGCAAGAATATACTCTGACTTGGACTATTCTATGAATCATAGGCTTGCATCATTCTTATCTTCTACTAACACACTTAACTATTATTTTAACTTTAAAAAAATGTTTAAAGGAGTAATATGATCCAGTTTAAGCTCTAGAAAAAGCTCCCTGTGTAACTCCAACATCTAGTTAACACTTTCTGAAATAAAATACTGCCCTTCATGAACACTTTCAGAAATAAAACTCCTAATTACTGTTAACTATATACTTGAAATCATCCTCTAATTAGGAAAGCAAGAAACTAAAGACAAGACAAAATCTTAAAATATACTTGTTTCTATGTCCTTGCTGTTTGTTACGGACTATCATTTTCCCACAGACTCCCCTCTCCAAAAGCCCACATACTCTAATTATAATTACTTCTCCATCTTTAAAATGTCAAAATCTGTGAAAGTAAGCACAGTAACATACACAACAAAACAATTTTTATGATCTTCAAAAAACTCTTTTAAGGTAAAACACAGAATGGTGGAATTCACCTTGAATTTATTTTTTTAAAGTTACCAATTTCCACTTGTTCTTTGCTAATACATATGTAAATACAACTGATTTTGTATATTGACCTTGTATCCTGTGATCCTGCTAAACTCACTCACAAGTTCTGATAACTTTTTTTTTTTTTAATTTCTTAGGCTTTTTTTCCTACACAGATAAGCACAATGTCTATGCCTTGCATTTCTTTCTTGCTGCCTAGGACCTGCAGTATAGCATTACGCAGTAGCAGCGCTAACAGACATCCTAGTTCTCTTCCTGCCCTGAGGAGAGTATTCAGTCTTTCACCATTAGTATGACGCTAGCTGAAGATTTTCTATAGATACCATTTAACAGGCTGAGGAGATCCCCATTTATTCCTCGGGCTACAGAAAACTATCATGAACAGACACTGAATCTTGTCAAATGTGTTTTATGCATCTGTGGAGATGTTCATATGGTTTTTATTCTTTAGTGTGTTTACATGGTAGATCACATTAATTTTCAAATGTTGAGCCAATCTTGCATTCCTCGGATAAACCCTACTTTATCAAGAAACAGTATCCTTTTTATATATGCTAGATTCAATTTGCAAATATCTGTAGAGAAGGTTTGGGTCTGTAATTCATCAGAAATATTGGTCTGTGGCTTTCTTGTAATGCCTCTGTCTGGTTTCAGTATCAGGGTAATGTTGGCCTCATAAATACAATGGAAGAGTACCCTCCTATTATATGGAAAAGTTTGCATAGAATTGGTATTCTTTCTTAAATGTTTGGTAGAATTCACCAATGAAGTTATCTGAGCCTGGAGTTTTCTTTGCTGGAAGGTATCTTAACTACGTATTCAATTTATTGAACAGACTATTTGGGCTATTATATCTTAGCTAATATCAAATAACATGAAATACTTAGGTATAAATTTAACAAAGTATGTGCAAGCTCTGTATGATGAATGCTACAAAACACTGATAAAAGAAATTTCAAAAAGACAAATGGAGAGCCATGCTATGTTCAAGGATTGGGAGATTCAAGTTTATTAAGATGTATATTCTCCCCAAAATTCATCTTCAGACCCAATGCAATCCTAATCAAAATTCCAATAGATTGTAGAAACTGGTAATGTGATTCTAAAATTATGAAAAAGCAAAAGATCTAGGAAAGCCAAAACAAGCTTGTAAAGGAACAAAGTTGGAGGACTCACATTAGTGATTTCAAGATTACTGTGAAGCTATAGTAATCAAGAGAGTTTAGAGTTCGCCAAAGGATACATAGAAATAGAAAATAATAAAAAGTCAAGATAATAATGCCATCTGCCATAAATGTATGATTTATAATACACAGTCAAGCCATATTCATATTAATAATAAAAAGTCAAACCACATATACGGTCAAGTGATTTTCAAACAAAGATGCAAAGGCAAAGCAATGTAGAATGTATAAACTTTTTCGGTACTAGAAAAATTGGACACCCCTTATGTTTTTGTTTTTTTTAAAGATTTTATTTATTTATTTGACAGAGAGAGATAGCAAGAGCAGGAACACAAGAAGGGGGAGTGGGAGAGGGAGAAGCAGACTTCCTGCTGAGCAGGGAGCCTGATGCGGGGCTCGATCCCAGGACCCTGGGATCATGACCTGAGCCGAAGGCAGCCACTTAACCAACTGAGCCACCCAGGCGCCCCTGGACACCTCTTATGTTAAAAAAAAAAAAAAAATTTGATCCCTACCTCATGACATGACACATACCACAGACAAAAATTAACACAAAACAGGGGCGCCTGGGTGTAGCTCAGTCATTAAGCGTCTGCCTTGGGCTCAGGTCATGATCCCAGGGTCCTGGGATCGAGCCCCGCATCAGGCTTCCCTGCTCAGTGGGAAGCCTGCTTCTCCCTCTCCCACTCCCCTTGCTTGTGTTCCTTCTCTCACTGTGTATCTCTCTGTCAAATAAATAAATAAAATCTTAAAAAAACAAAAAAAATTAACACAAAACAGATCACAAGACTAAATTAAAACCTAAAACTATAAAGCGTCTAGAAAACACAGAAGAAAGTCTGTGACCCTAGCTTAGGCAAAAATGTCCTACTCCAAAAGCATGAACCACGTAAGGAAAAATAAAACATACTGCATGCCATCAAAAGTAAAAAACTTCTCTTCAAAAGACTTAAGCCAGGGAATGGGAGAGGAGGTTTGCACAACATATATCTAATAAAGGACTTAATAAAGGAATAACATACTCTCTCAAAACTCATTAATAAAAAAAATAACCCTATTAAAAAATGGGCAAGGGGAACCTGGGTAACTCAGCTGGTTGAGTGTCTGACTCTTGATGTTGGCTCAGGTCATGATCTCAGGGTCATGAGATCAAGCCCCACACTGGGCTCCTGACTCAGCTGGGAGTCTGCTTGAGTCTCTCCCTCTGCCCCTCCCCCCCTTCACGTGCATGCACACTCCCTCTAAAAATAAATAAATCTTTTTTTTTTTTGAGATTTTATTTATTTATTTGACAGAGAGAGACACAGTGAGAAAGGGAACACAAGCAAGGGGAGTGGGAGAGGGAGAAGCAGGCTTCCCGCGGAGCAGGGAGCCCAATGCGGGGCTCGATCCCGGGACCCTGAGATCATGACCTGAGCAGAAGGCAGACACTTAACCAACTGAGCCACCCACGCACCCCAATAAATAAATCTTTAAAACAAAAAATGGGCAAAAGATTTAAACAGATGTTTCACTAAAGATGATACATTTATGGCAGATAAGCACACAAAATGATGCTCAGTTTCATAAATAAAAACCACAGTAATGTGGAGTTACCACTACATGCCTATTAGAATGGCTAAAATAAAAAAAACAAAAAACAAAGAACTGATGACAAGTGCTGCCCAGAACATTCACTGCTGAGAATGCAAAGTGGTACCAGCCATTCTGGAAATCAGTGTGGCAATTTATTATAAAGTTTAATGTATACTTACCATAAGACCCAGCAGCCAACTTCTAGGTATTTACCCAAGAGAAATGAAAATTTATGTTCACACAAAATGTTCATAACCACTTTAATCACAACTGCCCCAAATCAGAAACAACCCAAGTGTCCTTTCACTAGTGAATGGATAAACAAATTACACCTCAGCAATAAAAGGAACTACTGATAAGGCAAAAATATGTACTAATCTCAGATGCATTATGCTAAGTAGAACAAGCCATATTCAAAAGGCTAGAAACTGTATTGATTAAATTTCAATGACATTCTGGAAACATCAAAACTACAGGGAAAGAAAAGAGATCGGTGGTTGCCAGAGGGTGGAAAGCAGAAAGAGGGGTCAACTACAGAGAGGTATAAGGTAACATTTGGGGTGATGGAAATGTTTATTCAATACTTTGCAGAGTGGGTACACAACTCTATGTATTCTGTTAAAATTCAATTACTCTAATAAGGGTAAATTTTACTATACATAATTTACACATCAATTTTTTTAAAAAAGAAATATTAACTCCTAAATTAATTCCTAAAGCACAGATGCATATAACACACTCAAAAATGTAATGAATAAATATTCACTTAGGTCTAAAATAATGTACAGATAGTCCCTAAATGAAAAGAATGTTTCTAATCCACAGTTCTAGCACTTTACCAAAAAAATAACCGAACCACAACTCCATTTGAGGTCCATCAGTTACCTGTCAATTATTATAATTTTTTTTTTTTTTAAGTTCCCAGTCCTTTCCCTATTCAAACCAACCTGATATGGTGTGTTTCGTAGTTTCGGCTGTCTTACAGCAGCTGCTGCCCCACCATACGTTGTTTTTCCAGGATAAAAAGGAGAATCTCCAAGCTGACTTGTTTTAAGGATTGAAGAATTCCCAAGTGACTGCAGAGAAACACAACAATAAATTATGAGCAATAAACACTCAAAACTAATGTGATTAAATCAAATCGTATTAGTACTCACAGGAGAAAGTGTTCCAAAGGCAGATAAGTTGAATGCTGGTTTTTTTGAGCTGGTGGCAGTGTGCTGTGAGAGTGAGGGAGCACGTTCACCCTCTGGGGACCACAGAGGTGGCAATGAAGTGTTCTTTGTAACAGCTATATCTGAAACAAAAATATGCACTGCATAGTAAGAACACTAATTACAAGAAAATGGAAATTACAAGTCAGAAAAAACCTTTCCCATGAAATTTAACTTCACTACCAAATGCCAAGAATACCTTTATCAGAAGCTCTTGAAGAAAAACCACTGGTAGTTGAGATGTTATCATCATCATGCTGAGAGGTAGAATCTTTAATTTCCTTTACAAGGGAAAATCCAGAACTGCCAATTGGGAATGCCGAGGATGTGGAGGGCTGACAGTGTAATGCAGGAGATTCCAACATGGAGAAATTCATATGGCTCCGATGAAGAGAAGGCCTTGTTAATACATCTGGGTAATTTGAAGAAGTACTAGTTGTTGAGGGTTCTTAAAAAAAAAAGAGGCATTAATATTATGAAAATACAGCTTAGAAAAATACAATATCACAACAAAATGGTGTTTAAAAACATACTATATAATAAATATAGCTTCAATGCAAGTCACTGAAGCCTCCCATGATAAGCCCAATTTAGGCTATTCTTTAGCCAAACAAGGTTTCATCTAACGGCAATGAACTTACTTAACCTAGTATCAAACCATGTTTCAGGGTTCACATACAACTTCTAAAAGTGCATGGTCCTTTATTTTCCTTGAATTGGTATTATAAAACTTGCTCGTAAAAAATAAAATCAAAGAAGTTATATAAGAAAGTCATGAAACAAAAAGGATGTCTGGTTCCTCCAGACATAACCACTATTAAATTTGTATATCCTCCCAGATATTTTATATGCATACATAAATGTTTTCCCTAATTATATAATCACACCATGCATCCAGTTCTAGGACTTGTTTTTCTGTTTACCAATATAATTGTCTCTATATACAAAGCATTCCCTTTAAAGACCACATTGTATTTTATCATAGTCATTGATTATATTTATGTGATTATTTTCCCAATGCTCCATCAAACAAATATGCACTGATATCTGCATACTTTTCAGAGTATTCTTTTGGATTAATCCATGGTTCTCTAAGAATATGACAGAAACATGAAGACAAATTATTAAACACTTTTAAGCTATCCACAAAAATATCTGATTCTGTAAGCCTAAGTTGGGCCCCTAAAGCTGCCTAAGTATCCAAGGTATGAGATTCAATGGGATGAACAGTGATATGTGGAACTGCTGTCTGGACTGGATCAGAGTGCGTGCTCATTTTTGCTTATGAGACATACTATGATCCTGTCAAGTTATACTCCCACAAACAGCAAATGACAATGGACATTTCCAGCATCCTCTCTAACACTGGATATTAACCTTTCCTGATTTCTGTCAATCTACTATGTCAAATGGCATCATTATTTTATTTGCATTTACTTAAATGAGAGGGATATTGAGCATTCTCTATATTCATTGGTCATTTATATTTCTTCTTCTATTAACTGCTTACTGATACAGTCCCTCTTACTATTAAGATTAGTAAAATCTAATTTTTGATCAGTAAGATACTGTGATATTATCTGAAATATTACAACTAATTTTTCAACTAATTGGTTGAACCTATTCATTTTGTTGATGGTGTCTTTTGCAGTACAGAAAATAACTTGTACCTTGTTTACAAAGACTTTTACTAAGACTATAAGAAATTTAAATTTTTACTCATTTTTTTGGTATTGTACAGTTACTTTTATGTCAGTATAATGTTTAATCTTGAGTCCATCTGGAATCAGTTATGACGAAGTAGTGAACAAATGATTCAGCTTGTTTTCCAAATGGTTAGCCTGTTCATATTCTAAAATAACCTTCTTATATAAGCTATCTTTTAATCACTGATAGAGAAGCCGCCACTACCACAATACTAAATTCCAAAGGCTTTTCACTCCTTTCCCGACTGATATATCTGTACCAGTACTATAATGTTTTACCTACTCTAACTTTGGAACACATTTAGTAACTGTAAAAGTTACTCCAACCTACCCCCCACATTCCCTTTATTCCTTTTCAGAATCTCTCTGTTCATCTTCAGGTATATTTTCAAGAATTTTAAAATCATTTGTCAAGTTTACAAAAGACTTACAGTTAGGCTGGAATAACTGGGCCTCCAGACTAGCCCTTCTACTATAATTTAAATAATTATTAAACTAGACAAAATATGAGACATCTTTCAGACAACAGAAAACAGCACTCAAAAATAGAAAAACTCAAAATAAATAGAAAACTCAAAAAGTGAGCCCTATCACTACCCTATTCTCTACCTAGGTATATTTTCAGACCTGGAAGAGAAAACTGGAGTCCAAGCAGAACATGACAGGCAGAAATCAGAATGGGGCACTGGACGGTAGAAAACTGGTTAGGGCAGGGCCTTCAGAAGTCCAAATGGGAGTGTCCAGAGAATGAATGGGCTATCCATGCACAGAGTAAGACCATCTAAGGCTTTACCAAATACCAGCTGCTATAGAGTTGAGAAAACAGACACCAGGAGGTGAGCAATGCTAGGGGGCAAGAAGCAGTGCTAAGCACACAGAAGCTACAGTGTGGCCAGAACTTAGAGATCCCTTTTATAAGCACCTCCTTAAAATCCATGGCATTCAGCTGAGATGTTGGAAACGCTTCCCCTTGAGACTAGGGATGATGTCCTAAAAGCCACAGGGGAAACAGTTTGGAGGCTAAGTCCTACCACTTTTTTTTTTTTTTTTAAGATTTTATTTATTTATTTGAGAGAGAGAGAGAATGAGAGACAGAGAGCATGAGAGGGAGGAGGGTCAGAGGGAGAAGCAGACTCCCTGCCGAGCAGGGAGCCCGATGCGGGACTCGATCCCGGGACTCCAGGATCATGACCTGAGCCGAAGGCAGTCGCTTAACCAACTGAGCCACCCAGGCGCCCTAAGTCCTACCACTTTAGGGAACTTAAACACCTTGGACCTTCTAGAGATACACATCAACAAAACATAAAACTAAGTTTACAAAGTTCAAAATGATCACTTAATAACAACTGCCTGCTCAAACAAGAATCAATACTCCTCACGGGAAGGTAACAGCATTCAGAATCTTTACATATATATTATTCAAAATGACACTATTTAGGCAGAAACCATTTGATATAACAAAAATGCGATCAATAGTGAGGGGAAAAAACAGTCAATAGAAACTGAATATAAGAGAGCCAATTTAACCTTAACAAAGGCTTTAAAATAAGTATTTTAGGGGTGCCTGGGTAGCCAGCTGAGCATCTGACTCTTGGTTTCAGCTCAGGTTGGGATCTCAGGGTTGTGAGATCCAGCCCCACATTGGGCTCTGTGCTCAGCGGGGAGTCTGCTTGAGATTCTCTCCCTCTGCCCATCCCCTTGTGCTCTCTAAATAAGTAAATAAATATTTAAAAAATAAAATAAAAATAAGTATTTTAAATATGTTCAAAGTTCCTAACAGACTCGTTAAAATTGATCTGGATCACACTAAAGCTAAAAGATTTTTTTTTTTTTTTTAAGATTTTATTTATTTGAGGGCGCCTGGGTGGCTCAGTTGGCTAAGCGACTGCCTTTGGCTCAGGTCATGATCCTGGAGTCCTGGGATCGAGTCCCACATAGGGCTCCCTGCTCAGCAGGGAGTCTGCTTCTCCCTCTGACCCTCTTCCCTCTCGTGCTCTCATTCTCTCTCACTCAAATAAATAAATAAAATTTAAAAAAAAGGATTTTATTTATTTGAGAGAGGGCATGAGTGGGGGAGGGGCAGAGGGAAAAGCAGACTCCCTG
The DNA here is from genome assembly GCF_004348235.1 of Phoca vitulina. Classification (NCBI taxonomy): domain Eukaryota; kingdom Metazoa; phylum Chordata; class Mammalia; order Carnivora; family Phocidae; genus Phoca; species Phoca vitulina. Next base: position 17,440,396 of record NW_022589734.1, read on the forward strand.
GAGCAGGGAGCCCCGATGTGTGGGGCTCCATCCCAGGACCCTGAGATCATAACCTGAGCCAAAGGCAGACGCTTAACCAACTGAGCCACCCAGGTGCCCCCAGTTAAAAGATTTTAAAAAGGGAAGTGCTATCATGCCCAGCATTGTTTTACTACTGACTTTTCCTTCTGTTCAGGTCTCCGTTATGTCCCTCAGCAGAACTTAAAAGAATTTCTTCTTCTAGAGTACTATACACTCCTTTTTAAGTTTATTTCTATATATTTTTGTTTTTTGATATTATAAGTGGGATCCTTTCTTCCTTCATACTTTCTAACTGGTTACTGCTTAAGTAAGAGTTATTGGGTTTTTGTCCTATATTAACTTTGTGATTAATTTCTACAATTCTCTTATTCTAACAAGTTTTGTTTTATTTTGTTTTTTTAATCAACTGGCTTAGGTTTTCTGGGTATTACTGGCAAAGAAGGATCATTTTGCCTCCTTCTTCCCAGTACTTACACATATACATACATCCTCTATAATTACATCTTTAATATCTAGAAGTAGTGATGATGGGCTTCCAATTTATACCTGATAATGGGAATGTTTCTAATGTTTCACCATAACACGTGATTCTGGCCTCTGGATGACTAACATGTTAAGGAAATGGTGGTCTCCAATTTCTAAATGAAATAAAGAAGAATGGACTTAAAGTTCTAGCAAATGTCTATTAAGTATCTACAAGAAAAAAAATTGTAAGATTGTTTCACCTATAAATATGCTAAATTATATTAATAAGTCCCTCATGATGAACGATTCCTTACATCCCAAGATTAACTCTTCCCAGTAAGAAGATTCTGCTATTCTTTAATGTGCTGCTGGACTGTATTTGCTACTCTGTAATTTTCTTCCCAAAAGTATGTCTTCAAAAATACTTAACAGCATAAGCAATACAAAACAATTCTGGATTAGTTTCAAGGTATTCTTATGCAAAAAATAAGATGCAGATAAAAACACTTAACTAGGACTAGGAGGAAACACCAACTTAATAAAAGCCATATATGAAAAACTCACAGCTAACATCAAACCCAGTGGTGAAAGACAGAGATTCTCCTCTAAAATCAGGAACAAGACAAGGATACCTGCTCTACCCACTTCTTTTTAACCCAGTACTGGAAGCTCTGGCCAGAGTTGTAAGGCAAGCAGAAGAAAGATACCCAAATTGGAAAGGAAGAAGTAAAATATCCTATTCACAAATGATATAGCTTATATGTAGAAACTTCTAAATATTACACACACACACACACACACACACACACACACACACACACCCCCGCTGGAATAAACAAATTGAGCAAAGTAGCAGATTACAAAATCAATACACAAAAATGAGTTGTGTTTCTATACACTAACAATGTGCATTCTGAAAAGTAAAATAAGAAAACAATTCCAGGGGTGGCTGGGTGGCTCAGTGGGTTAAATGTCTGCCTTCAGCTCAGGTCATGATCCTGGAGGCCCCGGGATCGAGCCCCGCATCGGGTTCCCCCCTCCCCCCCCCCCCCCCCCCCCGCTCAGCTCAGTGGGGAGTCTGCTTCTCCCTCTGCCCCTCACCCTACTCTCCTGCTTTCTCTCTAATAAGTAAATAAAATCTTAAAAAAAAAAAAGAAAAAGAAAAGTTCCATTAACAATAGCATCAGAAAGAATAAAACACTTAGAAATTAACCAAAAGAGGGGCACCTGGGGGGCTCAGTGGGTTAAGCATCTGCCTTCAGCTCTGGTCATGACCCCAGGGCCCTGGGATCGAGCCCCGCATCGGGCTCCCTGCTCAGCCAGGAGCCTGCTTCTCCCTCTCCCTCTGCTGCTCCCCCTGCTTATGCTCTCTCACATGCTCTTTTTCTGTCAAATAAATAAAATCTTAAAAAAAAAAATGACTATTCATGAAAAACCATACTTTAAAATCCAATAGAACATTTAAATTGTTTTATATGTAGTAATTTCTTATCAAGCTCACTCAAGTTAAGACAGCTACGGGCTAGAGTCTGAAAATCTACCGGTATTAACAGTTAAGCTTGTATTATTTCAATTTCTCTGCAGTCAGAACACACATACATAAAGATTAAAATGTTTCTTAGGGTATTTAGTATTCTAATTTTGTAGTATATTAGATCATAAAACTGTTTTTTACTTATCCCATTCTCTCATCCCTGCATCAGTTTATCCTATAGGATAAAAGCAAGGGGACAATTTTCTAGCTATTGGCAGACATCTGCTACATCTAGTCTACACAGAAACTACAAAGGAAAAAGAAATCTACTATGACCTACTTCTATTTGAAGGTATGATGCTAACAGCAATGGTACTTTTTAATACTTACAGAGGTTCTTTACGCCCAAAACCAAGCCCAAAAGACATAGTTTGGGATAAGACTAAACAAGGCCATGTCATCTACAGATTTATATCAGCCACACATGCTCAGTTTCTAAGAGTATACCTTTAATCACATGGTATCAATTAGACAAAGCAGTCTACAACTTCAATCTACTGTTGACTAGGGTACTAGATATGCCATCGTGGAGTCTTTCAGAGGCCTGAACTCATAACTGACTCAATGAAACCTGTACATTATTTCAGATTCCACTAACCTAGCAGAAGAAATCCAGACACCCAAAGGCTCACCATCATTAAGACAGTCAACACAACGAAGTACACAGGCAGAAAGCTGCAGATAACAGATTTTAAATGGGCCACAGATTCCATAACTGTTCTTACTGCCCTGTACTATTTGAAGAATGCACAATACCCTCCAGCTCCAGTTACTATTAATATAAAAGTTATACTGGTAAAATTGAGTAAACAACATTCAGGACTGCTTTAAGCTTTCAATTATTTTAAGCTTTCTATAATTTGACACCACTTTAAGAGCAGATAGGTCTAAGTTGTTTTTTGAGAATGCACTGTCAAATTTAAATGTCATGTTTCAGAGTAAACAGTTCTTTATCTAGTAAGATAATATTCATCACACTGGGGAGTTATCAGTGGTACTTTAAATCACACATTATGTGATTACAACTACTGAATAGTGCAATAAATACTGTGAGAAAAGAACTACCTGGAACTAACAAAGTTTAAGACAGGAGCAGGATTGGGGCACGTGGGTGGCTCAGTTGGTTAAAGGTCTGCCTTTGGCTCAGGTCATGATCCACAGCCCCTCATCGGGTTCCCTGCTCAGGGGGGGAGCCTGCTTTTCCCTTTCTCTGCCCCTCCCCACCGCTCGTGCTGTCTCTCTCTCAAATAAATACATAAAATCTTTAAAAAAAAAAGATAGGAGCAGGGTTCAGATCTAAGATAAGAATGAGGTGGGAAATGCTATCAAGTTCCTGAAATTAGTATCAAAAAGCGGCTCACAATTTGCTTCTACATAATTAGAGGAGTTAGGGTGGGAAAGTGGGTGAGTAAGTGTGGGAAGAGAGAAAACAAGATCAGTCATAAGTTGGTTGTCTTTGAAGCTGGGTAATGGGTACATGGGGGTTTCATTGCACTATCCTCCTTACTTGCGCAGTTTAAAATCTTCCATAGTAATTTCAGAAGCTAACTCACAGAGGTATGTATACTATACATGTAACAGAAAAGCTAGGATATAAACTTAATAACATAATGAATAAAATCCAAGTTGGAACTGACCTTGGCACACCACTAAATTAATTCCATTATTTTGATGAAAATACAAACACACACAAAAAAGAACTTTATAGATATAAAATGAGAAACACTCCATTTATCTCGCACCTGAACTAAATTAATTCTTCAAGTTAGTTAATCCTCAAAAGTACACTCATTAAGATGGAAAAGAGTGTCAGTCACTGTGGATATGGGCTGGAGAACACCAGAAGTCTCTAATGAAAAGAGAAACCAGGGTCCCCTTCAATGCCCATGAAAAAAAAATGACATGGAGGCAATCAGCATAGACCTACTAGACTAAGCCTCAAGGTGGTTGTTGATAATGTATTTGAAAGAAATCTGTCCCAAGTATAGATATTAGAACTTCCTAAGTTATTCTAATAAAAAATAAGCAAACATTTAAAGATTAAGCCAAATCGAGTATTACTAAGAAAACAGGTAAGCTATTTGTCCACACTGGTAATCATTTTTTTCAGGCCTATTTCATTGTCACTGTATTTCACGACAAGCCAATCAGGCAGGAAAAGGTGGTTACTATGTCCACCAAAATTAACAGGCCATACACCCACATTAATTATTTAGGCAAGACAAGACTTCAACACAGCGTTAGGAAACTTTTATAATTATAAATAAGCTAAAACATGTTGTGAAAGAAAATATATATATACAGAAAGAAATATATGGAGAGAGAAACCAGACTTCATCAAAATTAAAAACTTTAGTGCTTCAAAGGACACCATCAAGAAGGTAAAAAAGACAATCCACAGAGGGGGGGAAAATATTTGCAAACCCTATACTGATAAGGGACTTATATCCAGAATATATAAAGACCTCTTCCAATTCAACAATAGAAAGACAAATAACCCAATTAAAAATGGAAAAAGGTGGGGGGAGGGGGGATTGGTTAGCCCGGTGATGGGTATTAAGGAGGGCACGTGCTGCATGGAGCACTGGGTGTTACACGAAAACAATGGATCGTGGATCACTACATCAAAAACTAATGATGTATTGTACGGTGACTAACATAACATAATAAAATTAAAAAAAAAAAAAAAATGGAAAAAGGAGATGCAAATAGCCATTTCTCCAAAGATATACAAACAACCAATGAGCATATGGTATGATGCTCAGTGTTATTAGTTATCCTGGAAATGCAAATCAAAACCACAAGATACCACTTCAATCCACTAGAAGAGCTATAATAAAAAAAACTAAAGGGGTGCCTGGCTGGGTCAGTCAGAGGAACATGCGGCTCTTGATCTCAGGGTCATGAGTTCAAGCCCCATGTTAGGTGCAGAGATTATAAAAAATAAACTTTAAAAAAACATTTATAAATGGAACATATTGGTGAGGGTGTAAAGAAATTGTAATCTTCATACACTGTGGGTGGGAAGGCAAGATGGTACAGCCACTTTGGAAAACAATTATTCCTCAAAATGTTAAAATTACCATGTGACCTAGCAATTCTACTCCTAGGTATACACACAAGAAAAAGCATAGCCACACAAAACCTTGCACATGAATATTCATGGCGGCAGTATTCATAATGTTCAAGAAGTGGAAAAACCCAAATGTCCATTAACTAATGAATGGATAAACAGAATGTAGTTTTATCCATACCATGGAATATTGCCTGGCAATAAAAAGAAATGAAGTTCTGATGCATGCCACGACATGGGCGAACCTTGAAAACATTATGCTAAGTGAAGTAAGCCAGTCACAAAGGACCACATATTCTGTGACTCCATTTATATGAAATGTCCAGTCTAAGCAAATCTACAGAGAGACAAAGACAAATCAGTGGTTGCCTGGGATGGGGCATGACTACTAATGGGTGTAGGATTTGGGGGTTGTGATAAGGATGGTGATGAAAACGTCCTAAAACTGACTGTGGTGATGGCTGAACAACTCTGTGAATGTATTTAAAGCCCCTGAATTGAACACTTTTATCTTTTTAAATTTTGGAGTATAGGTTCACACACAACATTACATTAGTTTCAGGTGTACAACATAGTGATTCAACAAGTTTATACATTATGCGATGCTCACAAGTATAGCTCCCATCTGTCACCATAAAACACTATTACAATATCATTGACTATATTCCCTATGCTGTACCTTTCATCCCCGTGATTTACTCCATAATTAGAAGCCTGTATCTCCTGCCCAACTTTACCTATTTGCCCACCTCCCTATACCCTCCCCTCTGGAAACCATCAGTTTGTTTGTTCTCTGTATTTATAATTCTGATCCTGCTTTCTGTTTATTCATCTGTTTTTTTAGATTCCACATGACTGAAATCATATGGTTTTGTCTTTCTCATTTCTCTGACTTATTTCACTTAGCACAATACCCTCTAGGTCCATCCATGTTGTTGCAAATGGCAAGATCTCATCCTTTTTTATGGTCACGTACCATTCCAGTGTGTGTGTGTGTGTGTGTGTGTGTGTGTGTGTGTGTGTGTGTGTG
>NW_022589734.1:17446528-17497947 GCF_004348235.1 Phoca vitulina
TGTGTGTGTGTGTGTGTGTGTGTGTGTGTGTGTGTGTGTGTGTGTGTATTCCACATCTTCCTCACCCATTCGTCTTATTGATGGACACTCAGATTGCTTCCATATCTTGGCTGTTATAAACAATGCTGTAATAAACATAGCAATGCATTTATCTTTTAGATTAGTGTTTTCTTTTTCTTTAAATACCCAGTAGTGGAATTATTGGATCATATGGTAATTCTATTTTTAGTTTTCTGAGGAACCTCCACCTCCACAATGTTTTCCACAGTGGCTGTACCAATTTACACTCCCACCAACAGTGTACGAGGTTTCCCTTTTCTCCAAATTCTTGCCAACACTTATTTGCCTTTTTGATTTTAGCCATTTTGACAGGTTTAAGGTGATCTCATAGTGGTTTTGATTTTCATTTCTCTGATGATGAGTGATGATGAGCATCTTTTCGTATGTCTTTTGGCTATCTTTAGATCTTCTTTGGAAAAATGTCCACCCAGATCCTACGTCCATTTTTTAATTGGAATGTTTGGAGTTTTTTGGTGTTGAATTGATGAAGTTCTCTATATATTTGGACATTAACCCCTTATTGGATGTATCATTTGCAAATATCTTCTCCCATTCAAGTAGGTTACCTTTTTGTTTTGTTGATTGTTTCCTTCGCTGTGTAAAGGCTTTTTATTTTGATGTAGTCCCAACAGTTTATTTTTGCTTTTGTTTCCCTTGCCTCAGGAGACATATCTAGAAAAATGCTGCTATGGTCGATGTCAGAGAAATTACTGCCTATTCTCTCTTCTAGGATTTTTATGGTTGTAGATCTCCATTTAGATCTTTAATCCATTCTGAGTTTATTTTTTTGTATGGTGTTAGAAAGTGGTCCGGTTTCATTCTTTTACACTGAACTGTATACTTTAAATGGGTATGTGAACTGTATCTCAAGAAAGCTGTAAAAACTATATACAGTGAAATGACAGTAATATTTCCAAATATGCCATATTCGTAGGTTATACTGAAGCTACTGAATATTTGTAAACCCCATCAAAATGCTGTAAGAGGATCCAAAAACGTTCAAGCCATTAAAATGCAGGATCACTTAATTCTAAGACCAATGACCCAGCTGAGCTTGCTGCAGAAAGGACAGGAGCCACCTGCGGTTATACTGCACCCAAATTCTAGTGCTGGGGGAGGCATCAGCACAGTTTCACCGTAACAATTAGCACTTACACAGTGTTCCCTTAGTGCCAGGGCCCATTAGAAGGGCTTCACATCTACTGTTCTCAAAACAATTTATGAGGATACTGAGGAGAAAACAGACTCTCTTGTCCAAAAAGCCACATGACAGTTGATGGTCTGAAAATTCAAAATCCAAGTCTAACCCCAGAGCTTGCATTCTTAACTGATATATCAACCTCCCTTACTAAACAAAAAGCTGATAAATAACTCATTTGAACCTGATCATCACCCTCCTCCTACACGGTTTATATACTAGCCAATGAGATTTACAACAGCAAGGTAATATAAAGAGATTTATGAAAACCTATCACACGTAACAAAATATTCACATTCTATGTACCTTCTGTATTACTGACTGTTGGCTCAGGAGTGATTCTTCCATCATGAATATTAGGGCTCTCCTCATCGGCATATACCAGATGATCATCTTCTCTATTTTCTGGCCACTGCGGTACCTCTCTTGTGTCTGTTGAGCAGCTGCATACATCTTCATTCTTGTTGAAGTATCTTTGTAGCCATCCTGGCACAATGTTCTTAACAGATTCTGTAACCCTGCTAAGAATGCCCTGTTGGAAGAAGAAATACATAAAGCAGTTTTAGAAATTTATCTTTTTAAATATGTACCTAATTACAGAAAGCCATATCAATCAAAACATGACTACTTCCAACAAAGTTTCCTGAAGTTCAGTTATTTGAGTTAATGCTGACATGATGGTATTTTACAAATTCTATAGACATTATGAAATTCCTACTTTTTTCTTTCTTCCATATGCAGACATCCATGAGTCAATAACTACCCCAAATGGCCTCATATTCTAACCCTTAAAAACTCCTACAGACCATCAAATAAGCCATATACTTTTTAGACTGAGTAATAAGATAATGCACTAAAATATTATAATCCCAGAGAAAAGGCATCTATTTTGATTCTAGCATATTAAAAGAAGTAACACTTCCTTTCCAACCAGGGCCCGGCAGAATGGCTCCTGCAAAGAAGGGTGGCAAGAAGGGCCGTTCTGCCATCAACGAGGTAGTGACCAGAGAATACATCAATATCCACAAGTGCATCCACAGAGTGGGCACAAAAAGCGTGCCCCTCAGGCACTCAAAGAGATCTGGAAATGTGCCATGAAGGAGATGGGAATTCCAGATGTGCACATCGACACCAGGCTCCACAAAGCTGTCTGGACCAAAGGAATAAGGAATGGTCCATAACCATACCCATGTGCCGTTGTCCAGAAAATGTAACGAGGACGAAGTTTCACCAAACAAACTCTATATGTTGGTTACCTATGTACCTGTCACCACTTTCAAAAATCTAGTTAATGTGGATGAGAACTAATCGCTGATTGTCAAATAAAGGTATAAAACTGCAAAAAAAAAAAAAAAAAAAAGCAACATAAACAATACCTTCAACAGCTTCCTCAAGCAATTATTTTATTGCACATTAAGAAAAAAATTGGACAAATAAAAATGAGGTTTTTAAAGACATATAACAATCCAACATAATAAACTCAATAAATAACCTAAGATTTTTTTGATGGGAAAATTTTGTTACATCAAATGTTGTCTGAAGATCTAAGGAATTAATTCTATTATGACAACTATTAAAGGGAGGGAAAAAATGTGGAACAACAACTATCAGTACTATTAACATTTATTGTGGCTTTGCTATGTGCCAGGCACTGTTCTAAGTAGTTTATACATTTTAATTGAATCCTCACAATAATTTTATGAAGCTAATATTAATAATGTCACTTTATGGATGAAGAGAGACAGTGAAGTTTTAAGTAACTTGCCTAAGGTACAAACACTACCACTATAGTTTATCTAGGGATAAAGTAAGGGAAGGGCTTTGGGATTGGTAGGACCTAGGATAAAGTTTGAGTACATCCCTGTACTTTGATTTACTCTAGGTAAAACAACAACATCCACTCCAACCTGAGAGAGAATTATAATGAAGATCAAATGAAATAATGTGAAAGCACTTCACAATTTCCAAAATATAACAGAAACATACTAATAATTTTATTACTAATGAGGAAGAAAAAAAACTAGCAGAAACAAACTGGGGGGAGATAACCAAGTTTAAGCAATGATTTCCTTCATAAAGTAGCATTAGTAGACTTTCAAAGAAAGAATCACAGGAGGGAAAACATGAATTGGCAGGTACAAAAAACAACAGTTTAAAATCAAGGCAGAATATATAAATTTACTCCGAAAGCTAACCCAAGACACAAAGAGACCTTGAAATATCCTGTCAATGGAAAAGATGGAACACACTTTTAATACTGGCACTTGAATAGTATTTTCTCCACGATTTGAAAGGTATAGGTAACAACTGAGAAATATGTAATTATTTTTCCACCTAGTCTCCAAACAGAAATTTTGAACCAAACCACAATGATGTAAGCTCTCCAGCAACATAGAAAGCCAGGAGCCCTATAAAAAAGACTCCCTACTGAAAAGCACAAATTCACTGTTCCCCTCTCAATGCTAATGTTACACAGTATTAGTTCCTTTGGAAAGAAAGATTATATAACTACATCCATGATTTTGTATTTATAAAAAGATACATATAATATTATTTTTATTATTTTTACTTATTATTTATACTTAAATATTTATTTACCCCCTCCCTATATATTCCAAAAGATTGGAAAGTGCTTACAAGATATAACATTATTTAAATAAGACTTGAAAAAAAGTAACTTAAGAAGCAGTTTGAGCATGATAGCAAGAATTTAAGGTAAAATAAGTTTTTTTGTGAACTTTTAAGGTGTTAGGCTACTAAAAGTATCAGAGATTCCCTGTGATCCCTACTCACTTAAGGGGGTAAGTCTAGGGCGCCTGGGTGACTCAGGTCATGATCCCAGGGTCCTGGGATTGAGCCCCACACTGCGGGGGGAGAGGGGTCCCCTGCTCAGCAGGGAGTCCGCTTCTCCCTCTCCCTTTGCCCCTCCCCCCTGCTCTCACTCACTCGCTCTCTCTCAAATGAATAAATAAAAAATCTTCAGGGGCGCCTGGGTGGTTCAGTCAGTTAAGCGCCTGGCTTTGGCTCAGGTCATGATCTCAGGGTCCTGGGATCGAGCCCCACATCGGGCTCCCTGCTCATAGGGGAGCCTGCTTCTCCCTCTGCCCCTCTCCCCACTTGTGCTTGCTCTCTCTGATAAATAAATCTTTAAAAAAAAAATCTTTAAAAAAAAAAAAAAAAGGAGGGGGCAAGTACAGAACAACTTAAAATTAACACCATACTTCACCAAAGGTTACTTATGGGGCAGCATTAGGTATTGTGGAGAATAATCAGTAAACAAAATTGAACAGTCAAAATGGATAAAATAAAGCTCACTCACTAAAGTTCATGAACTTTGCTTGGATCCCTCTCTTTTCTAAACTAAAATTTAACCAATGTATCTGATCACAGCCCACAGCTGCTCTAGTACAAGAAAAGTACAGTGAGAGAGGAGTTACTGGGGACACAAGGAAGGGTAGCATGAAGATCTTGACAGTAAAAAGAAACAACAGGTGTTAAAACTGACCCGGAACCATTATAAAAAACCAACATCCCCAACTTCAGGATACCTCTTAGGGTAAATGACCCTAAGGCAACCACAAAAATTAAGCTCAGTGGACTCACATGTAATGGTTCCCAAAGTGTGGTCCCTTTACGGGTAATGTCAGCATCCCCTCAAGCCCTCTCCGAACCCAACTAAACTCAGAAAAGCAGGGCTCACCTGTTTTGACAAACCTTCCCAAGTGATTCCTATGTATGCTAAAGTTTGAGAACGACCATTCCAGCTAAAGACATTAGGAAATTAGATGAATTTCAGGAAATTACAATACATTTTAGGGAAAAGGTCCCTCGGTAAGAGGGATATAAAAATTATACTTAAGTCCTAAGAATTATCTGGAAAACATATATATGTGGAACACCAGTCAGACAGTAATTAAAATACATTGTAAGATACTCTAAAATTACTCAGAAAAACAAATCTTACAGTGAGTGGACTGTGCTGAATATAATGCAGCTTATAGAAATATTTTCCCAGTGATCCCCAAACTTTAGCCATGGTTTTTACCTGTACTATTACTAACGGTTTTCTTTCTATCCATTCATTTCTCTCAATAAATTTAGCTCTTCCTACACAATAAAGTCTATCCAATCACAGATCTGATGCCGCATTGGTCTTCACTTGCTCTTCCCTCCCTCCATCCTCGACAGGCCATCCAACCACACTGGCTTCTTACCAGAAGGTAGGACTGGCCCCTAAGATACCAGGGGATGCTAGAGATTATGGAAAGAAGGAAAGAGAAGTCGTTCTTGAGCTTCCTCTCTGATCAAAGGCCCCATCTCTAAAACCCTGCTTCAGCCAGGTGGCCATTCCTCCGCTCCAGCTACACCATTTCTTCCTTATCCTTGCAGTCCTAGGAAGAGTAGCAGCTTCCCACTGCTGCTACTTTCTGGGCATCTTGCTATCCAGTATTTACTCCTTTAACCACCAGCATAGCTCTATGTAGACTCTTTCTTTGTTTCTTGCAGGGTCCCTAACTGATAAAGCAGTGCTATTTGTTAAATTTTTATCCTAATGAACATGAAAATTAAAGTCAGTCCATGTAGCTTTAACAAAGGAACACACATACAACACTTGGGGAAGAACTTGTACTACTCAAAAGTTACATCCAATCTTTATCTCTGTAAAATATTTTAGAATCTTGTCTAACTTATAATCATATGTGTGCGAATCTGTGTAATCCTTTGTTCTGTAGCTTATATACCTATCTAGTCACTATAAAAGGACAAAAACAGTGGATCTCAAATTAAAGTCTTCAAATCAGCAGCACTGGTGTCACCTTTGAGCAAGTGAGAAATGCAAATTTGTTTTAACAAGCTCTTGAGGTGATTCTCACGCAAATTAAAGTTTGAGAACCAGTGTACTAAAATCACCTAAAACTCAGTGACCTGTTTCCCAATTAAGGCCATGGTAAACGTAACTGTCGTACAAGTTTAACTACAATATAAAGTTTTACCTAATCAGATCTTTAAAAAAGGCGGGGGGGGGGGGGGCGCCTGGGGGGCTCAGTCATTAAGCATCTGCCTTCAGCTCAGGTCATGATCCCAGGGTCCTGGGATGGAGCCCCACATCGGGCTCCCTGCTCGGCGGGAAGCCTGCTTCTCCCTCTCCCACTCCCCCTGCTTGTGTTCCCTCTCTCGCTGTGTCTCTTTCTGTCAAATAAATAAATAAATAAAATCTTTAAAAATAAAGTTTTACCTAAAAGACCACCCTATTTCCATGATTATCTTATTATCGAATACATCATACCACTGTATCAATTTTGTAACTACCTACTTTATAATATCAACTCTGAAAATCAAACCAGCAGTAAATATAAAGGCCTACTTTTGAATCTATTTCCAGTATAAAAGACTTATTTAACACACTTCATTATAGTAAATAACCAACTACCAGATGTTAGAATTTTTAAAAACTGCTAGGGAAAATAGAAATCTGATTATGCACAGAATTGGGTAGACTATAAAGAGATAAGGGACTTTGTCTATCAAATAGACTTGGAGAGATACCTCCCTGCCCAGCAATTTTTTTTTTTTTTAAGAGTTCTGAAGTACCAAAGGATACTTCAGCCACTAAATGGAAAAGTGAGAAAGAGTGAAGAAACTAGAAAAGGGGAAAAGTAGTTTTCTTATGGAAGAAAAAGCTCCTCTGATGCTATTACTAAAGAAGGTCTACATTTTCAGGAGTTCTTGAGAGAAAATGTTTCAGGTCTTTACGGGAATGAGGCAAATCAGCTTCCTATATGGACCTGAAGAAAAACCACTTAACCCTGATGGGGCACCTGGGTGGCTCAGTCGTTAAGCGTCTGCCTTTGGCTCAGATCATGATCCCAGGGTCCTGGGATCGAGCCCTGCATCGGGCTCCCTGCTCAGCGGGAAGCCTGCTTCTCCCTCTCCCACTCCCCCTGCTTGTGTTCCCTCTTTCGCTGTCTGTCAAATAAATAAATAAAATTAGAAAAAAAAGAAAAAAAAAAAAACGGACCGGGAAAGAGAGATACACAGAGTAAAGGTCTACTACGGTGTGAATATTTAAGTCCTACTTTACCAGATTAACTTCTCTAACTTTCAGAGGCTTCAGTGGTAAGCAAAACTGCCACCATTATAACTTGATGTCAGTTTTCCACAGAAAACCTTCTCTGATCCTCCAAGTCTGGGATAAGCACCCCCTGTACTTCCTACACGATGGCAATCTGTCAAGCAGGATGATAAGCAGTCTGTCCATCAGCTCCACTAGAGCATCACCTTGTGAGGACAGGCACGGTTCTGTACAGTGCACAGATCAGCTGTTTTAATTTATCTACAACTGCAATAAAAGAAAAAAAATTTATCCACAACTGCACTGCTCAACCAATTTCTTATGCCCACATAGGAATATTCTGTGACAAATTGCTAAAAAGGACTTGAGCAAATCTAGAATTCAAAAATAAATAATACATTTTCTTGGTGTAACAGTTTCACCTTAAGAAAATACCATTTTGTTGCCACACTAATAGCCCTTCCTCCAAAAAACAACTTGTGAAATCTATCCAAGAGTATGGGAAAATGGAACCATCCCTCTGGAATGACAACACAAAGCCAACTAAATGAAGAAAAGCAGAAAGGTAGCCAAAGAAAGCAAAATTAATGAAGGGCTTAGGAAAATCAACAAAACAAATGGGGCATTAAAATTTTTAAAATACTCCTTATTACCCTAAAGCAAAATCTACACTAGGTAATCATAAATAATGAAGTTAATTTCAAGGATTAAGAGTGAATCTTTAAATGTGGACTAGTTAAACTGATTGAGTCTTTTCTTTCTTTCCAAGAACTAAAGGTTCTTCATTTGCGAAAACATGGCAAAAAAAAAAAAAAAAAAGTCAAAAATGCCACTGATATTTACAATAAATAATCTGGGGACCGGAAGTAAATCCAATTCAACACTAAATACATATTAAGCACATTCAATGTGTAAGACACTGTGACTATATTAATTTTTCAAATTACTTTTAACCAGCCAAGGATTAATGAAAGAGGGTGGAGGAGGGGCAAGGCTCTTCCACAATTCTAACTCAGAACTCGTTTAAAAAAAAAAAAAAAGAAGAAAAGAAAAAGACATTCTTTTCTTGTGTATCTTTTCACCAATTTGTGGTATCTTTTCACCAATTTGTAATTTCAGAATTACCAGAGACATCTCTCCTACATGGCCAACTCCTTACCACGAGTATATGGTCTTCCCTCTCCTTGTATAAGGCTACTTCTATTAGTTTTTAGTTTTCTTGACTTCTCTTCAACTCTCTTTTCTCCACACTATCCTCTATTTTAAATAGGAGTATTCAGATTATAAAATCTCCTTTCTCAAATAACTTCACTGGATCTCTAACTATAAATATCAAATATAACCCCTCTTCGGTTCTTTTTTTAAAGATTTTATTTGAGAGAAAGAGAATGAGAGCGTGCGCTGGAGCCAGGCAGCACAAGTGAGAGAGGGGCAGAGGGAGAGGGAGAAGCAGGCTCCCCGCTAAGCAGGGAGCCCTACATGGGGCTCAATCCCAGGACTCTGACATCATGACCTGAACCAAAGGCAGACGCTTAACTGACTGAGCCACCCAGGCACCCCAATTCATCGTCCATTTTGATTTCTATCTGCTCTTTTGGCTGCCTTTATTTTGTTGAGACTTGTCACTTCCTTTTCTTCCAGGGTTCTGTGAACACTCCCATTACCCACTGAACTCCTCTCGTTACCCACTGAACTCCCATGTCACTAGGTTCTCCTTTCCAAACTTTTTTGAAAGTCTTATTTCATAGTTTCCCTAATCAGTTTTCCCCCTTGCTCCCTCCAAGCCCAAATGAAGAGTAAGGACTAAGAACCCAAGACTTCACATGAGACAAAGAATATCTAATTATAAAAACATCTTAAATGCTAAAGAGTAAAAATCTAGATGTCATCATAATCTTTCAGTTACTCCGTTTTATACCTATTCTAACATTAATTTTAACAATGCATCTCTATTATAACTTTAACACACAACTATTTCCATGAGTGAAAAAAGTAATGAAGTATACAAATTCTAACCCGGTTATATTGAATCTGGTTTCAATAATCTGAATTTAACTTCCAAATTTAAGCTACTCTGTCATATTTTACAACCTACAGATAGTCATTCAGCAGCCAAGGTTCCCCTATCCACAGTCCAAATCCTGCTAGCCACTTAAAATCCATACTTTTCATTTCTCTGCTCAGCCTCAAGAGATGAAGCCAAAAAAAACATGAGCATAAAAATTGTGCTGGCTAAAAAAATTTTAAACTACAACTGGCCACAAATTTCAACCTCCTTCAAAACTCTGCCCTAATGCAGTAAGGAGAAACATGACCTGGCTTAGTCTCTTATTTTTAGTTATCCATATTATAGAACTGGTATTAATAGATAATTAAAAGTAATCAAACAAGGACAATAAAAGGAACCCCTAAATCCTTTCAAACTAGCCATAGGAGACCAAATAAAGCCCAAAGCAGTTTAACCCACTAAAAGTTACCTGTAAGATATTGTCACTTTTCTTAAATGATCTATTTGAAAACTGGATTTAAGAGTGTATTTTTTAGGGGCACCTGGGTGGCTCAGTGGGTTAAGCATCTGCCTTCGGCTCAGGTCATGATCCCAGGGTCCTGGGATCGAGCCCCACATCAGGCTCCTGGCTCAGCGGGGAGCCTGCTTCTCCCTCTGCCTCTCTCCCTGCTCATGCTCTCTCTCTCTCTCTCTGTATGTCTGTGTCTCAAATGAATAAATAAAATCTTAAAAAATAATAATAATAAATTAAATAAAATTTAAAAAAAGAGTGTATTTTTTAAATCACACTATGAAGAAGATAAGCGAAATCAAGCAAACTGAAACATTTTTAGGCAGGAAAGGCATTCTACCATCCTGTTTCTGATAGTAAACAGAGTAAATTGTATCTTGTGGCAAGACTTTAAATCACTCTACCTCTAACACAGAAGAATCTTAAAAATAAATACATCACAACCAGGACAACCTAAGTAGCTACAAATAAAACATTTCTAAAAACATGAGGTCATTACATCTTCCTTAATATTCTGTGCCTAAAGAAAATGGTTTTAATTAATGACCTCAGACCAAAGTCTTCATTTTACTTCAAACTAATAAATACAGGCCTCATGAGGGGACTTTCTGGGATATAGAGACAATCCCTGGGCTTTGTTGTCATTTATTTTATTAAAAACATTGGTAAGTGGGCGCCTGGGTGGCTCAGTCGTTAAGCATCTACCTTCAGCTCAGGTCATGATCCCAGTGTCCTGGGATCGAGTCCCGCATCGGGCTCCCTGTTCGGCGGGGAGCCTGCTTCTCCCTCTGCCTCTGCCTCTATGTCTCTCATGAATAAATAAATAAAAACTTTAAAAAAAAAAATTGGTAAGTGAATTGATAAAATATCACACGCAAGGGCCTCTCATCACAAACAAAAAACCTACTAGCATTAAACAACTTAATACTTGGATTTATTCTCCTCTACACACATTTCAATGACTGACATTTCTATGAAGACAATGTGTTTGAAAATAAGTACTTAAGAGGGTTAACAGTTTAAAGTCTGGCCTCATCACCCAGTAAACAGTCCCTAAATCCAATATAGGCCTATAAAAGACTGAGCTTGGGTACATAAAGGGAAAAATCTCTAAGAAGCAGGAAAATTCAGAGACAAACATGTAAATCAAAAGGTTGTATTTAAGGGCGCCTGGGTGGCTCAGTCGTTAAGCGTCTGCCTTCGGCTCAGGTCATGGTCCCAGGGTCCTGGGATTGAGCCCCGCATCAGGCTCCCTGATCAGTAGAAAGCCTGCTTCTCCCTCTCCCACTCCCCCTGCTTGTGTTCCCTCTCTCGCTCTCTCTGTCAAATAAATAAATCTTTTAAAAAAAGGTTGTATTTAGGGCACCTGGGTGGCTCAGTTGGTTAAGCAACTGCCTTCAGCTCAGGTTGTGATCCTGGGGTCCTAGGATCGAGCCCCGCATCGGACTCCCTGCTCAGTGGGGGGTCTGCTTCTCCCTCTCCCTGCCGCTCCCCACTGCTTGTGCTCTCTCTCTCAAATAAATAAAATCTTTAAAAACAAACAAACAAAAGGTTGTATTTAATTGCAACAGTTTCAAATGAGTCCTTACTATACATATGCCAGGTCCTCTTGTAAGAGATTTACTCATCTCATTTAACCCTCACAACAATTTCCATTTTACAGATGCATAAATTAAGCAGACAGAATTTAAATAACTTCTCTAAGTCCTGGCAGAAAAGGATTCAAACCCGGATGCTCTAAATCTATTATAGTACATTTTTTCCCTACCAACTATTTCCAGTTCTGTTTCCACTGATAGTATTTAACATCTAAAATAAAGTAAATAGGGGCACCTGGGTGGCTCAGTCGGTTGAGTACCTGACTCTTGGTTCCGGCTCAGGTCCTGATCTCAGGATCAAGAGAGCAAGCCACAAGTCGGGCTCCGTGCACAACGCAGAATCTGCTTGACATTCTCTCTCCCTCTCCCTCTGCCCCTCCCACTCGTGCTCACTTGCTCTCTAAAATAAATAAATAATAAATAAATCTTTAAAAAATGATAAAATAAGATAAAATAAAGCAAATAAAGATAAAAGTAAAGGCAGAACCACTTAGTGACTTCTGGAATGACTTAAGTATTCCATGTCTAAATTATCATTCCATTACAAAACTGAGAGTACTTTTTCCCCATCGGATCCCAAGTGGGACATATTGGAAGAAAGTATCATATAGAAACTACCGAACAAAAATTCCCAAACTATCATATAAACCAGGGTTAGGCAAACCATGGTCTGTGGGCCAAACTCAGCCCTCAGCCTGTTTTTATACAAGCCTCAGGCTAAGAATGATTTTTACATTTTTTAAAGGGTTGTAAAAACAAAACAACGAACTTGTGGCAACAAAGCCTAAAATATTTACTATCTGGCCCTTTACAAAAAAAAGTTCGCAGACTCCTGATCTAAGCGACTCAATAAAGAGGTCCCCTCCTTTTTCTAAAATAGCTAAATGCAAAAACCGACTTGGTGTAAGACAAACTACATCCAGGCAGATAAAATGAGCGGATTCCCTCAGCTCCAAACCAGAAGACAAAAACCCCTTAAACACACCCCCCCCAAAAAAGGACAAAAACAAGTAATTCCCTCTCACCAGGAGGTGGCAGTAGACTCTTTCCCAGGCAAGGTTTTGGTTTCCCCATGGGCTCAAGTTTTTTGTGGTGACTATTAAGAAAAGCTTAATAGCCAGAGCTGACTTCCTGGGCCTGACAATCTGCACAAGAAATGGGAAAGGAAACTGAAGGGGTGACAAAAACCACATCTTTGGTGACCTGTTCACTCCCAACTAGAAAAATGATACCATTTCCTAAAGGCATCTGGGCTGAGTTAGAAGGCAAGTGAAAATGATCGACTTACATTATTCAGGGCTGTTCTTCATTTTTGCTTCTACAATTCTTTAAGTTACTACCCTTCAGTTAGTTGAGTAAGACAATGGATTTCTGTCTCCAAACTTCAAGAAAGATGGCATTTTAAAGATCAAAAGTTAAAAGGAAAAAATGTAATCTTTAGATGTATCTCAGCAGAGCTAAACCAGAAGTCAAAACAGGAAATTACAAGTCAGTAGAACACATGCAAAAGTTGCAGGTCCTGCATGACTGCACAAGCTAATTGGCCTGACAGGCAATGGCAAACATCCATGAACTAACAGTGCCAGACCTCTCATTCTTATTTCAACCCTCTGCTACACAACCAAAAACTTCATTTTTGCCCAGAAACCCGTGGACACTTAATCAAATAACATTAGAGTAAAACATGCCATGTCATGAAGCTCCTTGCTATTCATGATGACTCAGCAGCTGCTGCAAAACATAGAGGTGACAAACCACGACAGTAGACAGCAAGCAGGTAGTCTGTAAGTCCACAAAAGTTCCTGCAAGGACTAAAGACAGTCTTTATTTTAAGATTTTAAAGACTGAACATTTTTTTGGTATACTCCTGGATACTTTGGTAGTTTCTGCCAATATTAAGTAACACTGGGAGGGCTGATCAAGAAACCCCAAACATCTTTAATCACAATCCAAAAGCTAAAATGCATTTTCTTCTTCAGTTAAATGGCTAGGACAGAAACTAAAGGTATTTTACATAGGGAGAAATGACAAATTATCAAACTCTAAAGCAAAACTAAACAGCCTAAAATCATATCAGCTCTAAGACAACTGGGATCACAGGTATTATGATGTTAGGGCATCAACTCCCCAAAATTAGACTTTTATATAAGTACATTTAAAAATAAGCTGTGATTGTAACTTTTGCCACCTGGAATATATTACCTCCTTTCTAATCTCTGTCCAGACCATCCAATATATGTATTTAAAACATTTCACTTTTTATATAGTAACTTTCTTTTAAGAAGATCTAAGAAAGCACTCAAAGACATTTATTCTTCAGGAGAAACAGAAAGCATGTGTGTCTAACTTCCATTCTACAAAAGGATTAGGTTAAATGGCCAGGCGTGTGACCTGAATTCTAATCTTAAATTTGCCTGTAAGTACCCCCTGGTTCCTCACAAAGAAATCTGAAAACCAATCATTTTCTGTATTTATCTGGGGGAAAACGTAATGTCAAGACTTCTAACCATTAGCAGAGAGCTACTTAATATTGTAAATCACCATTTTTACTATTAAAGAAAAATTTCCCCCAAATTTCTACTTTAAAAGTTTTGTTTTTTAATGATACAATTTAACACCATCACCAAACATGTTATTCAAAAACCATCACCATCCAGAATAAAGCAATCTAGGAATTCTACCTTTAACAGGATGCAACAAGTTATCAGACCCTTTTGCTATACTTTTGTTTTTTAACAAGTTTAAGACACACACTTCCTCACCTTAGTCTGATAAGTTCTGTAAGTGACTTTTATTAAAATAAATTTTTAACAGTTTCCTATTCAATTCCCATAGCAAACAAATAAGAGTTTTTTAAAAATCGGATTTTCTCAAAATCAAATGTCTCATTTACAGTTAGGATAAACTCGTTTTCATAATTTCAAACACCCATGAGTGCACAAGGTGGTCAATTATAAGACTGCCGACATTCCTGGGTGTCAAAACTACCTAAACTTCTAGAATACACCCCGTAATATTAAAATATTTCCTGCGTGAGATCAGGACTGGAGTCCCGGTGACCTGTGCATAATAGCCAATTCTAGCCTCCAAAATAAAATGGGGGGGGGGGGAGGATAGAAGGAAGGAGGGAAGAGCCTCGCAGCGGAGAAAAGACGTAAGGGTGGAGAGGGACTTTCAAAATGCCCCAGGGCCTAGGTAACTATAACCCGGTTATGGGGGGGGGGGAAATCGAAGCTGATGCTCTCAGATCGAAGGGGACCGGCAGGGGAGACGCGGAATTAATAAGATGAAACAAAGTTATTCCACTTTCTGTGTAACAGCGCCCCATCCCCACCCCCGGTGCCTCGGAAGCGGACTGCCGGGGGACAGCCCCCTCCCCACACAAACTGAAACGCGGGAGACTAGAAAACAGCAAGCATACGAACCTCCAGCCACATCTTCTCCTTTCTGCCTCGAGAGAACGTGAGTAATACGCTCAAACCCCCTAGTCCCCGCCAAAAACGAAAGAAATGCGCGCATCGTAGGCCTAGAATTTCCGTTCCCGCCCTACGCCCGTCTGGGGAAGCCCCTGGCCCAGAAGGCTGGGGGGAGGCGGCCCGAACCACACGTGTGTGCCGCAAAGACGGGCCTGTCTCAGCCCACTTCCCGTCGCCACCCCAGCGGCCTGAGATCCCGCCGCCTGGCTCGGGCCTTTCCTCAGGCCCTACCGTCCGCTCCACGTGGGGCGCCAGGGCCCCTCACCGCCTGTTCCCTCCCGCTGAGTTCCCGACCCGCTGAGACACCACCGCGTCGGGGTCCCATACCTGGTGCTGTTGTCGCCCCTGCTGGTAAGGCTTAATTGGCCCCTGGTGGCAACGCCGCGTCCGGATCTTGCCGCCACCGCCCCCTCCTATTCCTCCGGCTCCCGAGGCCATGGCGGAGCCTCCGCTGCTTCCCGCTTCGGGGCGGGTAAGGGGGCGGGAGAGGCAGAGGTGGCGGCCTTAGAGCCCCCCCCGCCCGGCCCCAACCCAAAAGTCCGCCTTCGCTGCCCACACGCTGGAGCACAGGCACACCAGGAGCCGCGAGGTTTCGAGCAGAAGTGGAGAGAAAATGCGCGCTGGCAGCAGGGAAGGCGGTGGCGGCGAGAGAGGCCGAGGAGCTGGCTCCGGTCCGGCAGCCTCCCGCGGACCCCCGCCTCTGTGTATGTCACGGTCTCTATGGAGATCCCCCGCAGAGGACAGAGAGAGCCTCTCCAGGCGCTGCTTAGGCCTAACTCGACCGCCGGCTGATGGGGATTCTTCCGTCGCCCTAGCTGTAGCTGCCGCAGTTGAAGCCGCCGGCGCCGCCCGCCTACCCCTCCCCTCTGCGCACAGCGCCCGCCCCGCCGTCGTCGTCGTCCCTGCAGTCGCCGCCGCTATTGCGCCTATTGCCGCTGCTAAGGCCGCCGCCGCGGTCGCGAGCCAGAACGCCGTCACTCGTCAGCGCCCGACGCGCTTGCATCATCATGCTGCGACCGAGTGATAGGCCAAGGGGAAGGGAGGGCCAGTCGAGCCCGCGCTCTCGGCCGCGCGGCACGCTGGGAAGAGTAGTTCAGCGGAAGAACGCGAGTTCTCGGAACGGAGGACGCGGAAGGAGAGCCGAGGATCCGCGCAGAGGCACAAAGCCGGGAGCTCCATTCTTTTTACTGCACTTAGCGGTAAACTTAGACTTTGAAAGAGGCGTTCAACGTAAAAACAGTAACCTCCTTTCACTCTACTTTCCCATCGGTTGGTAAAGCGGGCAGATAGTAAAATCAAAAACAGGAGCTAATATAGAGCAATTTTTTTTAAATGGTTGAAAAACAACGTCCGAGATCTTTAAGCCTAAAGATGAATTAGAAAATGTAGTTTCATTAATGTCCCATTAACATGTAAGGGCTTTGCTGTCAAACAGGAGGGTTGGAATTCTGGCTCCACCATTCTCTAGCTTGACCTTGGATAAGTCAAAACTTTCTGAGCCTTGGCTTCTTCCTCTCTAAAATGGGAACCATAAAATCCACGGTATAGAGCTGTTGTGATCATTTCTGTAGAGTACTTAGTACCTGTCCTGGTATACAAGAAATGCAATAAATGGTTACAATTATTACCCACGCAGTCAGCTCACATTAGAGGTAAGTGGTAGGTTACCGGTCATAAAAGTATACATATATTTGCTCCGAATAGAAAGCATTATATTTAGGAAAGTACCTAAGCTAGGATCAAAGACTGAACCCACAAAGAACAGAGATTGTAGGAATTGACCGTTAGAAAGGGCTTGGTGGTCACATGGTCCAGCCCTTCCATTCAACTGACAGGACGGGTTCAGAGAATTCAGGTGGCACCTTCAAGCCCGGCAGTCAAAGCCACGACTATTACCCAATTTTTCTTTGAGAGTTGAAACAAGTGCACAAATTAGTAGGAGGAAAAAATCTGCTGAAAAAAACAAAAAAACACACATAGGCTTAGTGTTCCATATGAGACAACTGATTTTAAAGCTTAATAATAGCTTTGGACTCAGACTTAATTTCATATCTATCACTTACTAGCTGTGTAGCCTTGGGGAAGTTACTGATCCTCTTTCTAAGCTTCAGTTTCCTCATCTGCAAATAGAATGAATATTTACCTCAACAAGGTGGTGGTTCCGATGAAAGCATTAATGTATATATAGCTCGTAATAACTGCTTAGAGAGAAAGCATGTAATATCAGCTATCAGATACAAATTAACTCTAAGACGTTCATACCATTTTCACCACCAAACTGCGCAATTCAAATCACTCTAATAATCATGTAAGTCAAATTGTGAAACCAAACTTACAGTACCTTGGATTTTGTAGTACCTTTCAGCACCTAAGGAAACATGCTGTATCAGGCATAGGTTTATAGAGCAAATGGCTTTCAGTGGTACCTCTGACAATAATCACCAAGACTATAAAAAGTTGCCAAATATGACAGACAAAATTAATATACTTCCTCTTCTGTTTCCTGATCCTCCTCCCTCCATTCCCGGGGCTCCACCAGTAACTCCCCACTAGACCCCTCAGGTATACATAACTCTTTCCCCTGAAGCACCTCAACCTTTTTAAATACAATTGTTTCTCTTTCACAGTTCTTAGCTAGGTATTTGCTAATAAGCTAACTCATGGGGAAGATCTCTATCTGAATATTTCTTTTTTTTTTTTTTAAGATTTTATTTATTTATTTACTTATTTGACAGAGAGAGACACAGCAACAGAGGGAACCCAAGCAGGGGGAGTGGGAGAGGGAGAAGCAGGCTTCCCGCGGAGCAGGAAGCCTGATGGTGGGGCTCGATCCCAGGACCCCGGGATCATGACCTGAGCCAAAGGCAGACGCTTAACAACTGAGCCACCCAGGTGCCCTGTACCTGAATCTTTCATTGGGCTGCATACATAGAAGATGAAACTGTAGCCCTATCTCATTTTCCCTTTTCACCCTACCAGATTCAGAATTTCCAGCACAGGAGAGTGAACTGGCTGGGACTCAAAAATCATCCCTTTCTTGGTGGTTTGTTATTTGATGTGTGTGTGGGACAGCCTTCTTTTCCAAGCTTTGAAAGGGACATGCAAAAGAGCTGGGCCAAACTAAGACAAACTTCAGAATAGAAAACTGGTAGGAATTGGGGCGCCTAAGTGGCTCAGTCAGTTAAGCATCTGCATTCAGCTCAGGTCATGATCCCAGGGTCCTGGGATTTAGCCCCACATCGGGCTCCCTGCTCAGCGAGGAGTCTGCTTCTCCTGCTGCCACTCTCTCACTCTCTCTCTCTCTCAAAAAAAAAAAAAAAAAAAATCTTAAAAGAAAATTGGTAGGAATTGAGGAAGTATGGAAAAATCCACATCCCCTTTAGCCTTGATCTCAATTATTTACCCCATTTTATAGTTATTTCTTTGAAGTAAAACAGTATTTAAGGAAAGAATAATACATTATTCCCACATTCCACATTCATGTTACTGAGTTATTGGAAATGTTACCAGGCTTAACAGCAAAGAAGAAATAAAAGGCAAGAAGAAATTCACATTCAAAACTTCCTACAGCCTAATTTTACCCTGAAATAGTATGCCTCACTGTGGGATGAAGTAACTTCTTCTGCATAGTTTGGGATTCAAAAATAACATTGTTTCTATGCTGAAATTCAGTTTGGAGTTACAAATCACCAAACTTAGAGTTCCTCATACATTTTTGGTACAGGACTCATTCTTCAGTTAGGAGTTACTAGGAATAGAATGGATTTTAATAAAGTTATTCTGATTATAAATTTAAAGAATCCGCCCTCATTCAAACATACAAATGAACATTTCTCTAACAGATACTATATATAAATTGGAAAAAAGTATCAAATGACATGAACAGTAAAAGGGATTTTTGAAATCATTCCAGCCATAGTAGGAATTAACATGAAGGGAATAATTATTATTTAGTACTTATAATTAGTCAATTCCTATAGATGATGAATTTACTCCCTAAAAAACCAGTTAGATTCTGTAGTTCACAGAATTGGATGATATCGCTCATAAATTTTGTGTTATGAACTAGCTGTCTTTTTTATTCATTCTTTTCCTTATTATTAATTTCTATTCCCATCAATCTTTAGACCTCTGAGAAGTGATCGTAAGTTTTGGGTTGTTTCAATGAGTGTATTTTAATAGAAACTCATTTCTCCCCTACTAGGTTTTAAACTCCATGAAGACAAGGATTTTTTTTTCTCACTTCCATATCCTGAACACAGAGAACAGTGTTGATACATAGCAGTCACTGTGTATATACTACAGCTAATCATTACCAATGTCGACTGTTTCTATTTTATTGTAATAAATAATACACTGATGAATACAGCTAAACTGCTTTATATAATCTTTCTGAGTTTGCACATATTTGTTTTCTATACTGCATAACAAATTATTTCTCAAATTCATTTATTTATTCAATGATAAAGCATTCAAGAGCATCATGAACAAATCCCTATGATAATGTTATAGAGAGATTCTCGTGTAATCCTAACAATCCTTAGAGGAACTATTGTCATTTTACAAATAAGGAAACTGGGCACTGAGGGGATAAAAAATATTTTTTAAAATTATTTTTAACATAATGGCAGAGTCAATATTTGAATGATTTCTCCTCCTGCTAACTCCAAAGTCCATGCTTTTGCACTCACTCTGTCATTTTTTAGCCAGTTTAGAAACCTATCTACCACTTAAAACATTTTTCTTTGAAAAGATGATTTTCCACTTTAATGGAGACTAACATACCTTAGAAACCTCTCTCTCTCTGATGGCCTCTACACTGACTAAAATGTTTAGATACTCGTTCTATCTTACTGCATAGTGAGAATGGACACTTGCCAACTTTATGGTATGATAGCACTGGAAAGACCAGACTCAAATATCTGGCTTAGGATCATGCGGGAATGCAAGGACCCTCATCGTGGCATGGGGACATGAGGATATGCAGTAGGATGGGAGTGAAGAATAAATCAGCTGGGCCATTTGGGTGGAAGGGATACCCTACATTAGGCTTCCAAATTCAGAGAGAAGCATTAGCAAGATCAACAGAATTCAAAGTATATTATAAAAAATGAATACGTGAAGGATAAGGAGAAAAACTAACAGCTATTTATATTCAGACCAAGTAGCAGAACCTCAGACAAAACACAGGAATTCCTTCCCAATAACCAAGTTTTCAACAAAGATTAGCCCAACTTCACTTTTCTTAAACGTGGACCCAGTTTTTTCAACCACAATGGTTGGTTAAATTGAGAGAGATCTCAATTTATGAAAAGCCTGTTACAACTAGGGCCCTTGCCCCACCCCCCAAAAAAACTTCTTTATCTTCCCCCCATACAATATGGTAACTGTCTGACAACTATAAAAGAGCACAGAGAGAGGCTGCTGACCCTGCTCTACGAGATAAGAACTATCCACTCATTTCAAATGAAATACAATTTAGTCTAAGTCCAATCTGGATTGAAAAACAGCCTTTATATATTCTTCAAAAGATAGTCAGTTCTGGCCAAGGGAGTATTTAAAGATGAGAATTATAAGAAGTTAGAAAATTATGTGTTTATTTTATCTTAACATAAAATGAAGTATCCACTGTGATGTCTATTGAAGCAAATTATTATTTTTTTGAGAGTAGTTTTAGGTAGATCTCTATGATCTTCACACATTTTCATGTGCTAATTATTACCAAGCATTTCATTATATAGAAAAATAAGGTGAAATTCATTTCTTTTTTTTTTAATTCATTATACACTTCAGTCTCAACTGGAGAAAATCCAAAGTGGGGTTGAGATTCTAGAAAGTTACTGGGTTTTTGTCTGTTTGTATTTTAAGGAAGAGGGGCCATAACATTGGGAAGATATTTAAAGATGCACCTCATTATGCTCTCATTAACTTACTGTGTTCTCTGTCTTTGGGGAATAAAGTAATACTTAAGACTAAATGAACTAACTAATATCAAATTTTGATTAACTACATATATCACTTAATTCTAACATGTCATATAAGATTTTTCCTCTTCCTACTAGCCTTGTATACTTCCTACTTGCCAATGTATACTAGCCTTTGGCATATATGTGTTTACATATATTCTATTATAGTTTAAGGCATATTTTAAACTTACCAATTCTAAATAGAAATCCAGTTCTATTGGATTCAATAATAACCAAATTCAGGAAGACCAGTTCCATCCTAACAAGATAGTTAATGAATCAGCTAGGATTAAACACTTTTGTCTAATATTCAAATATACACTAGTATAAGTATAAACAATTGAGACCAAGGCTAAAGGAAGATGTGGATAGTTATAAACCATTTATAAACATAATCTAAATATCAAAAAACATTTATTGAGGACCTACTATCTGGTGGTTTCTAGTATATGTCAGTGTACCAAACAGTAAAACAACCTCTGTTCACATGAGGCATTACACTTTATCATTTTCCTGAGTTCTCTTAAAGTTTATTGCATTATGGTCTATTAACCCCTAGAACATGACCCTAATAACTCACCCTCAAAATTCTACATTCTAGATTCTAAACACATGCTACTAGATTCATCCTATACAATAAATCTACTGGCTTGGTTTCATTTTTTAAAATATAATTAACCAGTTACATTAAAAAACTGAACTCATTAAGGTTGCCAGCTACGTACAACTATAATGTTTGCAAAACTCAATTTGCTTGCCCTAAGCTTTTTCATTTTTTTTTAAAGCATTTGTAGAGAATGCTTGAATTTATCAGACCTTAATTCATTATGATGTTTCTTTTCAAGAGCATTCTGTGAATTAACATGTTAACAACCCTAACGTACACATCACCTCACCACCACCGCAAGAAAGCACAACCTACCCAGTTGAAATGTGTCTTTTGGCCTCTTGCTACTCATGGACTAGCAGCCACCAGTCCCCCAGGAACTTGTAAAGGGTCTCTGCCCATCCCAGGCCGTCTCAATCAGAATCTGCATTTTAACAAGATATCCAGGTGACTCATATGCACATGACATTTGAGAATTAACCATGCCACCAGAATTTATAAAGCACATCTGAAATGTTAAGGGCCTGAAACTAAACATTAGTTATGAAATATACTTGTGCATAGATATTTAAAGAACATTTTGCTAATTCCCAAATATCCTTATTTGTACAAGTATTCTTTTTAGCGTTAACTCGTGAGAAACAAAGGACATGGATGTAGAATAAAACATCTCATAATCCAAGAAGCTAGGAGCCGAGAAAAGAAATATCAGACTACCTCCTTAGAATTGCTATGACTTTCCTCTTTCCAAAGCACTCACAAAATCACTGTCAAGGTGGAAAAGCAAGCAGGAACAAACTCCAAGAGCAAATATTCGCAGTACTGGGTTGGCATCCAATATCTAAAATGCAAGCAAAGAAGCCAGGCAGCTTGGAGTAAAATGTATAGATTTCACCTTTCCTAAACTGTAACAGAAATAACAGCTTTCAACTTGACAAATCATAAAAACAACTCAGTAGATTACCTACTTCTAATAGCTTGAGCTCTTAAATAAGTGCTATGAAGTCAATACAATATTCAGATGCAGTATTTTCTCCAAAAATTACTTCTGGAAAAAATTAATAATAATGGACCCTTTAGTCTAAAGATTTTCTGCACCTGGTCATCAAAACTATTCTTCCTACACACACCTAAAGTTATTTCCTCCTACAATAAGGAAGGCATAAAACATGAAATACAAGAAATAAATCATTTTTTAAAAACTCACCTACACCGTCCCTCCTGGAAGCCAAACATAAATACATTTGCTCATTTGAACACTTACAGATGAAGGCATCAAGGTAATGAGTTATCCAAAGTTTCTATAAAGAGCAGGCTTAGGAATTCCCCCTTCTTCATTAATCTACAACAACCAACAATTTAAGAGTTGATGAACCAGCAGCTTATAGAGCACATAGATTTTTTTCCTCTTATTTAACATTTGGTACGTTTCACCTTACTCCAGAACAAGCAGAAACAAAATTAAACATATTTTTCTTTTTATTTTCATTGGCTTCTTTTTCCAAAGGAAGCTAGATACTACCTGAAATGAAGTTCTGGATTTAACACAACCTTATTCTCCATTATCATAGGTAGCAGAGTTGATTTAATGGTTAGTTGATAAGATGATTTTTAAGCCAGTATGTATATAACCCACGGCCTATGACCTCAACATAGCTCACCTTGTTTGGATCCATTATATAGACAATAGAATATCGTGGGCTACGAAAAATACAGTTCTTCAAATCCAAAAACCAAAAAGAACTTTTCAAATATTCTCCAAAGCAGATGCGAGTGAAGCTATACTAGTCTACATTCAACATTAAGTAGGCAGTATTGCCGTACAAACAAAAGCAACTCCCCAGACATTGAGCAAAGTCTGCTTAAACACACCACCCCCAGGGAGGGAAAACCACCTCGCACGTGAAGGTTTTAAGTTCAGCATGTATACCATGCATCGAATTAAAACATCAAAGCAGACCATCAGTCTCCGTAGAGGCCCGAACCAAGCAACAAACAGCTTCGGCCAGCCACAATTAAATCCAAGCCATAACTTAGACGCTTTAAATTAGTAACAGTTAAACCAGCTCTTTTTCACTTGCTTGCTCATAAAATCTTGCCCCCGCTGTGAGTCAGCAGTGACTCATAAGCACTTCCTACAAGAAGCACCTGTTTTTAGGCCCATCCCTTGCAACTGAAGAGCTGAGATGAGTGATCTTAGCTTAATGCTTGCTAACATGGAAGTATTCCTCAGCTCTCTGCTACTAGATCGTGCCAGGCAGAGCTGCAGGGACTGCAAACAGGTAACGGTCTGCAGCTGGGTGGTAAGGAGACCAATCTATAAAAGGGCACTAGGAGTTGCCAAGATCGGGAAGGAAAAGCCATTTTTCTGTTTTCACTGTTGGCCATTGTGAACATGCCTCTCCTTTAACTCCTCATCCCTATGGGCCGACCCTTTTGCACCTAGGCTTCCTCAGGTACCAGCATCTTCCTTCTCTTAAGGTCTGGTTTGGGTTTACAAACAAAAGGGAGTGGACTTTTCCCCTTCATTTGGTCCATCACTAACTTTAGAACTGGATCCTTTGAAAAGTATTAAAAACTGAGATGGAAAAAAGAAATCCAATAGTTCTTGGAAGCTATCTGTTCTCAGTTCAAGCTAGGGAAAAGGAAAGTCCAGTGGCCGTTTCCATGTCGTCTAAACAAGACAGGTCAGATCGTTTGTTTAGATTTTTCAGCAACTTTCTCTGAACACTTCCTATCCACGTGAGCAATATAGGAAAAGGGGAGATGTTTAAGGAGTGCTATAAGAGAGAAGAGGGGGCACTGAGGGAAGGGGAGAGCAAGTGCTAAATTCTGACAAATTGTCACAACTAGCCATTTCTGAAAATTCGGTCGAAACTTCTGCCAGGTCCGCAGCTGACCCGAACTCACCTTTGGTGTGTTCACTCTCCATAGGTCAGTCTTCTGAGTCCAGATTGGCTCCTTGATGACCCAACTTCAAAAGCTATAAAATAAACGAAGGGAAGATGACGGATACCTCGCAGGAATCGTGCTGCAGAAGGGCAGAGTATCACTTACTAGCACCCTAAATAATGAAGGACTAATGAATAATACATTCGAAAGAAAAGACCCTCCTTATGGCCACTTCAGGGTTTCCTAACATTTCATATCCTGAGTACCGGGCACAAATTGGAGAAGTGTTTATTGATTGGATGAGTGCATATTCATAGGATTTGCAATTTGTTATTCCCCTCAACAACTTTTATGTTATGGAATTTTTTTTCTGTGTGTTTCAAAACCACCTTTAATCTCCCTCTTTTCCTTTTAAATACAATTTACTGCAGACCATGTACTAATTGCAGTGTCAGAGATAAACAGAAAAAAAAAAAATCGCTTTTCCACAATCAGATGCAAATGGTGCTTCCCCCTGAGGGATTATACCAAAATAGGAAGTGTGAATCAAAGAGACAAAGATATATACTTTAAACTTCAGGATACTATTCAACAAATACTTATTTTATCCTGGAACACATGTTCTGCAGGTAGAAACACGATGATGATTTATGTCCCACCATTTAGGGACAGGTAGAAATGGTTGCACTGTTACTTTATTTTTAAGTATTTTGAATACAGGGATGACTGGGTGGCTCAGTCGTTAAGCGTCTGCCTTTGCCTCAGGTCACGATCTCAGGATCCTGGGATCGAGCCCTACATCGGGCTCCCTGCTCAGTGGAGAGTCTGCTTCTCCCTCTTTCTACTTCTGTCTCAAATTGATAAATAAAAAATCTTAAGTATTTTGAACATATACTTATGCAGATAAATTTCCTTTGGGAAATGTGTATTACATAAATCGTTTTAAGTTTATGTTCTCCATTTTAAACACCTTGTCAGGCAGATAAAAACTTCACATTGACCAGCATTGTCCCCACAACCCTGGCTCACTGGAATTGTGATCAGGACATTCACCCAAGGGACTTGAGTACAATTTGAGGGTGCCATTGCTTTCTTTAGATGTACATAAATTCTAAAAAGTTTAAAAGAAGGTACTGTAGGGGCACCTGGCTGGCTCTTGAGCATGTGACTCTTTATCTTAGGGGTGTGAGTTCAAGCCCCACATTGGGTGTAGAGATTACTTAAAAATAAAATCTTTTTTAAAAAATGTACACTCTAGGGACGCCTGGGTGGCTCAATTGGTTAAGCTTCTGCCTTTACTCAGGTCATGATCCCAGAGTTCTGGGATCTAGTCCCACATCAGGCTCCTTGCTCAGCGGGGAGCCTGCTTCTCTCTCTCTCTCTCTTTGTCAGAATAGATGGGTAAAATCTTTAAAAAAATAAATAAATTTTAAAAAAATGTATACTCTAGACAGAGATACATAGGCTGAAGGTTGCTACAGGACCAATACTGTCCCCAAATAACCGCAGTATCCAAGTAGGGTCTTTCGGGAGCAAGGAATATGATTTAAAGTCTCCTACACTCATATTTACTAACTAAGTGAAATGATAGCACTCTGGAGTATCCACTATATGCCACACACCTCGCTGGGTGCTTTCTATGCATTATCATTCGTCCTTACAAGTCTTAAAGGGAGTAGTCTGAAAGAGAAGGGTTACGTAGTTCAGGAATGAGCTCTGAACACAGGTCTAACTGATTTCCAAACCTGTACCTTTTTCATTAAACCAAGAGGCATTCTAGAACTTCCCACAGGCAGGGCAAACGGAAGGAGTGGAGCCTGAGCTGTTTAGGGAAGCTGCTGAGCCCACTGACATCCTGCTTCTTCTCCCAGAGGTATGCCCAGCTGTTTCTCAGCAAGGCCTTGGCAGGATTTCTGTCGTACGTTGGGATTCTGCTAACCAGATCAAGGTACTTTGGCACATGTCTTAGTGGGCCCCAGACTCCTAGAAGTGAGTTCCCTTCTTTGCAGTGCTGCTGGAGAACACATAAGACCACCAGTTAAATTTGAATTTCAGATAAACAACAATTTTTTAATATAAGTATGTCCCCAATACTGCAAATATGGCATGGGACAACTTATTTGCTAAATCTGGCCACCCTATTTCTTTGCCCTATTTTGAGATGTCTTAAATTAGAATCAGAGATAATGCGTGTATGTTGGAGTGACTTACAGCTCTATACATGATCTTCAGCTTGGAATGAAGATATCCTGGCTATTGACTGGATCTCAGAAACTCAACTGTGAGCACATCACACCCTCCCCCTCCAGCACACACACCTACTCCAAGCTGTTAAATGGTTTATCATGGAATGCCACCATAATTCACTTGATTAGTAACATCTAGTGCAGCCGACTTGAATCTTGTGTTCACAACTCAGGGATACGAGAAATGTAAATTTATACTTAACTCAACAGAATTTGTTTCAAAACCCCAAAAACAAACCCAGTCAAGTCAGGTCTTACCATGCCCCCCCCCCGCTCTTTCCCCAGAACTGTTCCTAGGGCTCATGTAGTGCTGGGGGCGGGGGGGGCTCGTTCTTGATGTTGTCTATCCATGCAAATTCTGGCCCCTTCGATTCACCTGTTTTTTTCCCCCTGTTCTCCTCAGGTGCAGGCATCATCCTGCAGCATCTGTACCATCCTAAGACTCCAAACACTTCCAAAGCCCTTGAAGGCCCCACATGCCTCAATGCCCAGTGTAGCCTTTCCTCTCTGGGTCCTTCAGCACCGCTGGACTTGGGCCTTTGGAGAGTGAAGCCTTTGCGCTTTGCCATTGAATCTTACGGACTAGCTCTGGCTTTGCTGTCTCCCTAGGGCCCTCCCCCACTAGAGGATGCAAAGACACCTGTATCCTCTTGTCTTTGGGCACCCCCCCCCAATATCCTCTCTGCTTAGACAGTCTTTCTCAATCTTTTTCTAGGGATGTCTCCATCGTCCTCAACACCCCCACCCTCCAGCTCTCCAAACTTTCTCCTGTGCATCTAATCCCCTTAAGGATTTTAGGTTTTTGGAAGATCCTGGAAGGTTACTTCCTTTTCACCCTGGCTTATTCTTCCCCTGAGGCAATGAATACAAGCGATTAGGTGCTTGAAGAGGAGAGAGGGTAAGGAGAACGGTAGAGTAAATGAACCAATTAATTTTAAACATTCCTGGACCTTTTTTTTCAAATTTAGGCTAACAAATTAGATCCTGATTTGTTCAGGCATAAGCTTTGCCTTTCCACAGTAGTCCACAAATTCTGGCATCAGCATCAGATGGGAAACATTTAAAACATGGATTGTCAGCCCCCCCCCCCCCCAGACCTACAGAATCTCTGGGGTGGAACTAGGAACATGTATTTGAACAAACTCTTATCATTTTTCTTACATACTTAGTTGCACTGGTCCTCTGACCTCTTCTTTCCTACACTTTCTGCCTTCTTTCTCTTTCATCCTTACCCCTAGAATGCGATAGCTGGTTAAAGATTCCTTGCACGGAACCAAAATCTAGTGTGGAATTCTGTATCCATCTTTCAAAGGGGAGGTCACCTGGGGTCCAAGAGGATGCTCATGTGTCCTGTCATCTCTTCTCCAGCTTTTATCCCACTTTTCTCAGACATTGGTGTCCTGTCCAGGTTCCAAGAAAATCTGAGTCTAACCCATCAAATGGGACCACGCCAAAAGTGTATCTCCATCCTGTGTCAAAGGCAAAACTGATTCCTGGAGACCTAAATGCTGCTTGGTTCTTATAAAGAATCATCAGTACATCTAAGCAATCCAGTTTTTCATGGCTTGGGGATACTTCCAGAAGAATGGCCTAAGTGAGTAAGATACTAGTCCCAAAGTAGATAAATTATGAAGTAAGATTTTTTTTTTTTTATTAAGTAATCTCTATGCCCAATGTGGAGCTCAAACTCACAACCCCGAGACCAAGAGTCGCATGCCAGCTAGACACCCAGGAAGTAGGATTTTTAAAATTGCTTGCATCGGTTTGTTTAAACACCTTCTTAATTAATTTGAGAGAACAGTTCACCTTTTTTTTTTTTTTTTTTAAGAAAAAAAAAAGTGAATATGGCTAGGTAGGTAGGAGACATTAGGCTGGTAATATCATTGGCCTATTTTACTCCAAAATGAGGTTAGGAGTGCTGAGCTAAATTGGAGCTTTTAAAGGATGATGTCCTAGGGAGTGATAACAGACACACCAGCAGAAAATCACTTAAAAGTAATGGTAGGAAAGACTCACCCCCTGGGATGGTTGTTGATATTCATAAAAGTCAGCTAGGTTTATTGACTTGTCTCAACAAAAAGTCATGTGTGTTATTATGACATCAGAATACTACTCCACATCAAATAACAGAGTAAAGGACCTGAAAAATGAGGGAGGGGGGCAGGCTGGACAGGAGGCAGAGAAGGGAGTGTAGCCTAAGCAACTCCCAATAATTTGGGGGGGGGGGGGCTAGGAAAGTAAATTTACACTTAATATCTCACTCCAGATTTCCAGTTTTGAGAAATACATGTTTCCCTTTAAAGATGGTTAAGCAGAAGTATCTCTTCTAAGTTGATCCATCAGGAAATGTTATAACAGATGCCAACTGTCCACAGAGCACTCGGCCAGATACTGCAAATAAAGGGGACCAGGGGGGGTCTGGCTGGCTCAGTCGGCGGAGCGCGCGGCTCTTGATCTCGGGATCGTGAGTTTGAGGCCCACCTCGGGTGTAGAGATTCCTTAAAAATAAAATCTTTTAAAAAATAAAGGAAATTAGTTTTCCTCCACACGATGTCCTTTCTCCCTGAAGGGATGATACAGAGATGGAGTCAGGGACCAAAAATATCAGACGGCACAGGTTGAAAGGAACCGCAGGGTTCTGCCAGACCAGTCCCACAACAAGGTAGCAGCTCTCTCTCCAACTCTTGCAAGCCCCAGGACTGTGTGAGCCTTCTCCTCTCCGGAAGTGGAGGCCGTGCTTCCGGAGGCTTCCACTTCCGGTGGAGAGGGGTCCGGCTGGCCGCAGCTGTTCTGAGTGGGAGTTGGGCAGCTGGCTGCTCCTCGGTGATCTCCGGGGCCGGGACAGACCTGATCCTGAGGGAAGCTTCTCGGCAAGTCCTGCCAACATTGCTCTCTTGCCTGAAGAGGTGATCTCCCCACAACACGCGCGCCATTTTATGTGTTTCTAAACAAAGACTTCGGAGTGGTTGGTAGAGTGGCAAGTCGTTTTTTCCCCATTGTTATTAATTCACTCATCGAGTACATTTTCTCGAGCTACTGTTGTGTTTCGTTAAGGAAACCGAGGCCTGGAGAGCACAGGCTATATACGCAGCTTTGTGACTTAGTGATAGATTAATTTCCTGACTTCAAGTCTAGGGCGTTTTGCACTACTCAGGGTGTGTGTTTATTTTGTCTTCATTGAATTATTTTTTAAAAAGATTTTATTTATTCATTTTTTTTTTAAGATTTTATTTATTTGAGAGAGAGAGAATGAGAGACAGAAAGCATGAGAGGGAGGAGGGTCAGAGGGAGAAGCAGACTCCCCGCCGAGCAGGGAGCCCGATGTGGGACTCGATCCCGGGACTCCAGGATCATGACCTGAGCCGAAGGCAGTCGCTTAACCAACTGAGCCACCCAGGCCCCCTTATTTATTCATTTGAGAGAGAGGGAGAGAGACGGCACGCGCGCGCACGAGCGAGCAGGGAGGGGCAGAGGGAGAGGGAGCAAGAATCTGAAGCCGACGGAGCACAGAGCCCGCTACAGGGCTCTTTCCCACAACTGCGAGCCCACGACCTGAGCCGAAACCGAGAGTCGGATGCCCAACCAGCTGAGCCACCCAGGTGCTCCCATTGAATGTTTAAAAATCTTATTATTCCTTCTTAATGTTCATCCCTTATTTCTCTCTCATGAGTGGCAACAAAGGATTGGCAGCACCAGGATGACGGAGGTGTGGAGAGGACAAAAGAGAAACGTGTATTGAAATTGTACAGTGTACCAGGCTCCCGGGGCTCACTGGTGGCGTCGCATTACTTTTCACAACCATCCTGTGAAGTATGTGGCATCGCTCCAATTTTGCAGATAAGGAAATCGAGAGGTCAGGTATCTTGTGTAAGGTCACTTGACGAGCTGTCAAATATTTGAGACTGTTTTGAATCCAGTTCTTTCTGACTCCAAAGTCATTAAATGATACTGCCTCCCATGCCTCAAGCAGAACAAATTTGATGTCTAAATGGCTGCTCAACTCCAATTAGCTCTGCCCAGATTTT
Organism: Phoca vitulina; assembly: GCF_004348235.1. NCBI lineage: Eukaryota > Metazoa > Chordata > Mammalia > Carnivora > Phocidae > Phoca > Phoca vitulina. The sequence goes on from NW_022589734.1 coordinate 17,477,189, forward strand.
TCACATACTTTAAGGAAGAACCTTTATATTGGCCCTTGATCCTGAGTTTAATTGACCAGAAGACATTAATGTTCCCACGTAAACAGTTACTCATTAATGTAACTCAGAATATCCACATGCATTACTACCTTGTTCCAAAAATAACTGAAGGCAATGACTTGAACAAAGGTGTTACTGTGTTTCCGGCACAAGTGATGGGGAAGAGATGACTAGAGTCCTATGGTCTCTGACCTCCTGGGACAGCTCTGATTGTTTCAAAATTTATGTTGTGAAAGTTAAATTTTTTTCCCTGAGCACTTTCATTCATTTGTTTCTACACTGAGAGTTGTGTACAATTCAAATTCCTTTTCTATGACAATGCTTCAAATTACTGGCAGTGGCTTTCAAGTTTTCCTAGGGTTTACGTTGGAAGTGTGGTATAGAGAGAGCTGAGTCAACAACTTCTGGTTAAACAAGGCAGATTACTCATACTCTTCTGTGTCCTTTCTGCCCCAAACCCAACACATGTGACAGCAATGAACTAATAATGAACTAATAAAGGTATTAACCCATTAGAAAGAAGAAAGGCAAAGAAGACAACAGTGGACAAAAGATTTTATCACAGTTTTGGGAGTAGGCAAGGAAATAGGAAAGTGATAACTCACTTAGCAAGTCAGAGAAAACTATAACCCAAGGACCTGGAGAGAGAATTTCCGACATGATGTGAAGAGTACTTCCTGGAGGCTCCCAGCCATGTGGAAAGCTGGAGAGAGGCCCGTGGCTGAGAATGAGACCGATTCAGAGTCCAGGTATACACACACTGATCCCCAGTTCTTCAATCCCACCCTGGGCAGCCTTGCCCAGGATGCTCTTGCCTCCCACCTCCACAGGAGTCCAGAGGCTTATTGTCTAGAGAAATTGAACCAGGAGGCATCAACTTTGTGCAGTGAATAAGTGTGCAGGTGTAAGTGAACACTTTTTTTAATGTATCATTTGTTGATTTAACCCTTTAGATTTGAAAGTAATCATTTAACCAGATTTTTTAAAAGATTTTATTTATTTATTTGAGAGAGAGCACACAAGCAGAGGGAGTGACAGAGAGGGAGAAGCAGACTCCCTGCTGAGCAGGGAGCCCAACTCGGGGCTTGATCCCAGGACAACCAGAGCCAAAGGCAGATGCTTAACAGACTGAGCCGTCCAGGCGACCCTAAGTGAACATCTTCTAATTGAACATGGGATGGGAACCGGTCCCTCCCCTGCTTTATGCCTAAAACACGGCAAGTTCCTATGCTGGCCTGCTCACATGCTACCGGGAGAGCCTCTTTGGAAAAAAAAAATCTTCTTGGAAAAAATAAGGTGAGTTTAGACGATTTGCATGTATTGTGATTACAGATTTATTTAGATTTGTTTTTATTTTATTTCATTCATTCCATTTACCCCACTTTTTCTATGCTGCTTTTCCCCTTCATTCTTGACTTCTAATGGATCAATGATTTTGTTATTCTTGCCTTTCCTTCCCTTCTATTGGTTTGTCAGCTGCAACATTCTCTCTCTCTCTCTCTCTTTCCTATTCCTTCCTTCTTTCCTCCCTCCCTCCCTTCATTCCTTCTGTGGTTAAACTTTAACATGAATTCTCTGAATTGATCAGTATCTCTATCCTCCTCCAAAACCATGCAAGTGCTATGGAATGCTTTCTCGCCGATGACTTCTCTGTTGACCACATTCTAGTTGCACGTCATTTTTATACTCCCACACAAGTTGTGTTCTGTTGATGCTTGTTTAGATTTAACCAGATATGGACCAATTTCTTCACTCACCACTCTTTCTTGGCTCTTATTTCTTCCTTCTGAGTTTAATTCCCTTCTTCTTGAAGTACTTCCTTTAATAGTCTTTTGTAAAAATTTATTTATTTTGAGAGAGAGAGTGCATGCAAGAGTAGGAGTAGGGGCAGAGGGAAAGAATCTCAAGCAGACTCCTTGCTGAGCAGGAAGCCTGTTGTGGGGCTCAGTGTCACATCCCTGAGATCATGACCTGAGCCGAAATCAGTTTGGACGCTTAACCATCTGAGCCACCCAGGCACCCCTCCTTTAATAGTCTTTTAAGCGGGATAGTCTATAGGTGATAAATTCTTTGTCTTTGCCTAAAATGTTATTATTTGCCCTCATTCTTGAATTACCAACTAACTGGAAACTGTAGTATAGGTTCACTGGTCTCAGAATTCTAGAGCTATTCCACTGTTCTCTGACCTCTGTTGGTATGTTTAAGAAGTCTGCTGTAAATCTAATTGTCATTAATTTGTAGTTAATATCTGTTCTCTTTGAATGTTCTTTTCTTTTTAGAATTATAAAATGTATTTTATTTTTTATTTATTTTTTTGTTGTTGGTAAGTTCTTTTATATATCTCTGGTGTTCTGCAATTTCATAGAATATTCTAATTGTTGATTCCTTCCTTCCTTCCTTCCTTCCTCCCTCCCTTCCTTGCTTTTCTTCTTTCTTTCTCTTTTTCTTTTAGTTATCTGTGTAGGGACTTATTGTACTTCCTGAATCTGAGGATTCATGTCATTCATCAGTCATCAGTTCTGGAAAAATTTCATCAATTATATCTTTTCCCTTTGCCTCTTCCTTATCTTTGTGTGCTTCTTTCCTTTGGGACTCATATTAGATGTACATCTGACTTTCTCTTTTTATCCTTTATCTGTCTTAACCTCTGTTCCACATTTTCCATCTCTTTATCTCCATGCAATGTTTTAAGTAATTTTCTCTTCCATATTTATCTTTCTTTCTTCCGCAGTATCTATCTTGCTGTGAATACACCCATTCACTTTTTAATTTAAATTAATTTTCATTTCTTCAAGTTCTTTGTTCTTTCCAGTATGTCTGTTCTTTTTTATATTATTTTATATTTCAAGTCTTCTTTAATTTCTTTTAATTATTTAAGACATAGTTATTTTATAGTTCAAGAATTCTGTATCTCCAGAAGAGACTCTTAAGTGTAGAGAACAAACTGAGGGTTGCTGGAGGGGAGGTGAATAGGGGGATGGGCTAAATGGGTGATGGGTATTAAGGAGGTCACTTGCTGTGAAGAGCACTGGGTGTTATATGTAAGTGATGAATCACTAAATTCTACTCTTGAAGTTAATACTATGCATATATGTTAACTAGAATTGAAATGAAAACTTGAAACATTAAAAAAAAGAATTCTATATCTTTAATTCTTGAGAATTCAATCCGCTACTCTTGTATCTGCTAGCTCTCTATCCTGCTGTTTACTTTGGTGGCTTTTAGTTTTTTATTGTGAGTTCATCTTTAGCAGGGCTTTGTGAATGTCCTCATGGCCTGGGTTGAGGGTTTGTCCCACCAAAGAGATTTTAGTTTTGTTCTATCTAGGTGTTCCAGGGGTTCACCACTCCAGGACCACTATTTTTTTTTTTTTTAAGATTTTATTTATTTTAGAGAGAGAGAGAGAGCATGCGTGCGTGGGCAGGGGAGGGGCAGAAGGAGAGAGAATCTCAAGCAGACTCCTTGCTGAGTGCAGGGCCTGATGTAGGGCTCAGTCTCACGACCCTGAGATCATGACCTGAGCCAAAATTAAGAGTCATATGCTTAATCAGCTGAGCCACCCAGGCGCCCCTCCAGGACCACTATTTATGTTAATTTCTTAGCATTTGAATTCTTAGTGCATGATGGAAGTAAAAATTCAAACCCTGGCAGGTACATGGTCACAAATTCTTAAGGGAAACTCCTTTGTCCCCCATAGCCATACCTGCCAACACACACACATACGAATAGTTTACAACACTTCATGCCAGTGCACGGATTTTTTCTTTCAGTTTATCCCCCCCCCCCCTTTTTTTTTGGACAATGTGGCCTTTCAAACATTCCCCCTTTATTCAGGGATCTCAGTTCCAATTCTTTACCTCAAATGGGCCAATGCCTTGTCTCATGGGCATTAAAACTCAGTTTTTAGGTCTTGAGGTAAGAATGGATTATCTCTGTCCCCATTAACCCACTTGTTTTTGGTTTCCAGTTCCTAATTGTTTTTCTTCTCTCTACCTCAGGCTTTCCCTTACTGTTTTGGAATGCAGGTATTCATTTCAAAGGATGTTTATAATCCAAATGTCTGCATTTTCTGAGAGTTTTAATATTATGTTGTTTACCATTAGCAAAAACTGATAATTGTCTTCATTTCTTATGCACAGCCATTTAGTCACCTTCTGATGTCTAAAATCTGGCTCACTCCAGTCAAGCTTACTGATTCTCATCTTTCTATCTCAACTAGCTCAATAAAACATCTTCTAAACAAACAAACAAATTCCTCTTCACTACCCACTACATCAGAAAAAGGATTCTAAATTTAAAAGTGTAATCCATTGAAAATTACTAGGACACTTAAAAAAAAAAAAGAGAGTAGAACTTGCCCTAACCAATTTTAAAATATGCTATAGATCTACTATAATTACACATTATCGTATCAGTTGAAAATATAAATAAATCATTGAGGCAAAACACACAGAAGTCTTTTCTTTCCAAATCCCAATGAATGGTCTCATGTACCCTTTGGCAAAGCTGATACATAACTGTTTTGGCCCAATGATTGATTTCATTACTCATTTTTATCCTGATTCTTTCATGGATTGGCTGAATGGAAATGCATTCTATTGTTGCATTTTTAGGACCCTTGCCTCAATGAACCTTGATTAAAAAGCAAATCAGTAGCATTAATATAAAATCTACACCAACCGTTATTTTCTTAAAAATGTCAAAATTTGACACACATCTAACATCTTTACAAAACCCTGTGCTAAATGTGGGGCACAGGAAGGGTAGTGGTATGTAAATATGGGAAAGGAACAGAAAGTTTAATTGGCGAGCTAAGCGTGGAAACAGGATTATGATGCAAAATACACTAAAAACTTTTGAGAGTAAATCTGAATACTAAAAAAAGCACAAAGAGGGGTGCCTGAGTGGCTCAGTCGTTAAGTGTCTGCCTTTGGCTCAGATCATGGTCCCAGGGTCCTGGGATTGAGCCCTGCATCGGGCTCCCTGATCAGCAGGAAGCCTGCTTCTCCCTCTCCCACTCCCCCTGCTTGTGTTCCCTCTCTTGCTATGTCTCTGTCAAATAAATAAATAAAATCTTTAAAAGAAACAAAAATTTTAAAAGCACAAAGAGAGAAAGGTGAAGGGGATCAGGGAAAGCTGTTCTGAGTAGTTGATTTTGAACTAGTCCTTGAAAAGATGAGGACAATCTTGGTGTAAGAGGGCGAGCACTTAAACTGATGAAAGAGCATAAGCCTTGGAGCTATAGACAAACATAGTTTGAACAGATATTAAAGATGATAGTGCAGTGAGCCTGGAGCAAGGGCATGATTGTAATAAGCAGACCCAAAAAGGTGGTTTGAAGTCAGATCAAGCCGGATTAGCATGGTTCAACTGGAAGAGCTGAGCTGGGAGGGTCAAACTTCAGACTGGTGCTGCCATTCACATTCACTCTGATCTTGAGATGTTTTCTCATATCTCTTTTCTTCTGTTTCTTCATCTGTAAAATGGACATGATAATGTTTATCATACTGATTGTTCCAAGGATATAAATGGGATAATACATATAAAAGACATGCTACAGAGTGGGCATTTAATATTCTTTGAGCAGAAGTGCTAACTCTGCTGTCTACATGATGAATGGGAGAAGTACGATGTTAGAAGTAGGGAGAATCTATATTTTTAAAATTTTTATTTTCTCCTGCTTCATTAAAATATAATTTACATATAACAGTGTATAAGTGTAAGGTGTACAACATAATGATTTGATATATGTATATATTGCAAAATGGTTACCACAAAAATTTAACACATCCATCACATCACATACATTGTTTCTTATAAGAACTTTTAAAATATGCTCTCTTAGCAACTTTCAGATATAAAATACAGTATTGTTAACTATAGTCATCATACTGTATATTACATCTCCAGAACTTATTTATCTTCTGACCGGAAGCTTGTACCTTTTGACTATGTTCACTCATTGCCCCCACCCGCTATCCTTCACCTGTGGCAATCACCAATCTATTCTCTATTTCTTTGTGTTTGGATTTTTCAGATCCCTCATATAAGTGAGATCATATGGTATTTGTCTTTCTTTGTCTGACTTACTTCACTTAGCATAATGTCCTCAAGGTTCATCCATGTTGTTGCAAATGGGAAGATTTCCTTTTTTATTGCTGAATAATATTCCATTGTATATATACGCCACATTTTCTTTCTTTTTCTTTCCTTCTTTCTTTCCTTTCTTCTTTCCTTCTTTTTTTCACATTTTCTTTATCCATTCATCCACTGATGGGCACTTAGCTTGTTTCTGTGTCTTGGCTATTGTAAACAATGCTACAATGAACATGGGGGTAAAGATATCCCTTCAAGATAGTGATTTCACTTCCTTCTGATATATACCCAGAAACAGGTTGCTGAATCATATGGCAGTTCTACTTTTAATTTTTTGAGGAAATTCTATACTGTTTTCCATATTGGTGGTACCAATTTACATTCCCACCAACAGCACACCAGGGTTCCCTTTTCTCTACATCCTTGCCAGCATTTGTTATTCCTTGTTTTTTGTTTTTGTTTATAATAGCCATTTTAACAGATGTGGGATGATACCTTATTGTGGTTTTGGTTTGAATTTCCCGGATGATTAGTGATGCTGAGCACCTTTTCAGGAACCTGTGGGCCTTGTGTATATCTTCTTTGGAAAAATGTCTTTTCAGGTCCTTGGTCCATTTTTTATTTAGATTGTTTTTTGCTACTGAATTGTATGAATTCCTCATACATTTTGGATATTAATTCCTTATCAAATATGTGGTTTGCAAATATTTTCTTCCATTCTATTTCATTTTGCTGATCATTTGTTTTGCTCTACAGAAGCTTTTCAGTTTGATGTAGTCCCACTTCTTTAATTTTGGTTTTGTTGCCTGTGATTTGGGTGCTTCCTAGCCCATAAGAGGAGACCCAGTCCCCCATGTCTTGGGATAAGACATGAGCAAAACCATTAGAAGCTAAGATAGCTTGAGAGAGAATTTGAGACTGCCTAGGCTGATGCTCTGCTTCTCCCTCTTGGTGCCCTCCCAGCCTTGCTTTGGTAGGACAGAGGGAATGGAGAGATGGGCTCCAGAAAGCATGCAGCTGGTCCTTCTTGTGGCATGGATGATTTCCTGAAAGACCCCATGAGTGATGCAAAAGAGAGCTTAGAGTTAAGAGTCACTGTGACTGTCCAGGCTTCACCATACAAAGGCACAGTGCTGTGTGGTGGACAGGGGCTGTGTGGTGGACAGCCCAGATCTGGGAGTAGGAAAGGCTGAGTCTCAAAAGTACCAGTGCAAGGCCAGCAGGGAAACCTGGTCAGCAGAGGGAGTTTGCCAATTTCCTGGGAGAAACTGTCCTGCAGTAAGTTTCTCGGGAGACCAACCATTACTGACATCAGTGGTGAATGAAGCCAGGACAGAGGACTGTGCCCCAAAATTAGGTGGGGGAAGGTACTCCTCAACCAGGGGTCAGCACGAGGCAGCGAGGACAACAAATTACAGGTGCCTACTCTGGCTGACAGGATGAGACCCATCCTGGGGAGACCATCTTGGGGAGCCAAGGGGCTCAGGAGACAGACCAAAGGGAGGTGGAAAGAGCCCCAATGCTGACTTTGAGCTGACGGAAGAGTAACTTTAAACAGGAAGAAGCTATCCAGGAATCCTTTTCTACATATCTGTACCATTTTTTTGTTAGCTAATTTTTAATTTTTGTTAACCTGTTTTCCTTTTTAAAATGTTCTTTTAAAAATTCCTTTATTTTATTTTTATTTTTTCATTAGTTTCATGTGTAGAATTTAGTGATTCATCACTTACATACAACACCCAATGCTCATCTCAGCAAGTAATTAATTCTCCTTAATGCCCATCCCCCATTTAGCCCATCCCCCTCCTGCAACCCTCAGTTTGTTCTCAATAAAGAGTCTGTTTTAATTTTGCCTCTCTTTTTTCCTCCCCTCTTTGTTCATCTGTTTTGTTTCCTAAATTCCACACGTGAGTAAAATCGTATGGTATTTGTCTTTCTCTGACTGACTTATTTCTCTTAGCGTAATACTCTCTAGTTCCATCAACATCGTTGCAAATGACAAGATTTCATTCTTTCTGATGGCTGAGTAACATTCCATTGTGTATATATGCCACTTCTTTATCCGTTCCTGTCTATGGACATCTGGGCTCTTTCCATCATTTGCTTATTGTTGATAATGTTGCTATAAACATTGGGTAAATACCTAGTACTGCAATTGCTGATCTTAGGGTAGTTCTATTTTCAACTTTTTGAGGAACCTCCATACTGTTTTCCAGAGTGGCTGCACCAGTTTGCATTCCCACCAACAGTGCAGGAGGGTTCCCCTTTCTCCACATCTTTGCCAACATGCTGTTTCCTGTGTTGTTAACTTTAGCCATTCCGACAGATGTGAGGTGATATCTCATTGTAGTTTTGATTTGTATTTCCCTGATGATCAGTGATGTTGAACATCTTTTCATGTGTCTGTTGGCCATCTGGAAAAATGTCTGTTCATGTCTTCTGCCCATTTTTTAAACTGGATTATTTGTTTTTTGAGTGTTGAGTTTTACATGTTCTTTATATATTTTGGAAACTAACCCTTTATCAGATATGTCATTTGCAAATTTCTCCATTCCAAAGGTTGCCTTTTAATTTTGCTGTTTCCTTTGCTGTGCAGAAGCTTTTTATCTTAAGTCCCAATAGTTCATTTTTGCTTTTGTTACCTTTGCCTCCATAGACCTATATAGTAAGAAGTTGCTATGGCCGGTGGCAAAGGGGTTACCGCCTGTGTTCTCCTCTAGGATTTTGTTGGCCTACTGTCTCATATTTAGGTCTTTCATCCATTTTGAGTTTATTCCTGTGTATGGTGTAAGAAAGTGTCCAGTATCATTTTTTTGCATGTTGCTGTCCAGTTTTCCCAACACCACTTGTTGAAGAGACTGTCTTTTTTTCCATTGGATATTCTTTCCTGCTTTGTTGAAGATTAGTTGACCATATAGATGTGGGTCCATTTCTGGGTTTTTTATTATGTTCCACTCATCTAGGTGTCTGTTTTTGTGCCAGTACCATCCTGTCTTGATGACTACAGCTTTGTAATATAACTTGAAGTCTGGAATTGTGATGCCTCCAGATTTGCTTTTCTTTTTCAAGATTGTTTTGGCTCTTCAGGATCTTTTGTGGTTCTATACAAATTTTAGGATTGCTTGTTCTAGCTCTGTGAAAGATGCTGGTGATATTTTGATAGGGATTGCATTAAATGTGTAGATTGCTTTGGGTAATATGGACTTTTAGCAATATTTGTTCTTCCAATCCATGAGCATGGAGTGTTTTTCCATTTCTTTGTGTCATCTTCAACTTCTTTCATCAGTATTTTATAGTTTTCAGAGTATAGATCTTTTACCTCTTTGGTTAGGTTTATTCCTAGATATCTTATGGGGTTTGATGCAATTGTAAGTGGGACTGATTCCTTGATTTCTTTTTCTACTGCTTCATTATTGGTGTATAAAAATGCAGCCTATTTCTGTACATTGGTTTTTATCCTGTGACTTTACTGAATTTGTGTATCAGTTTTAGCAATTTTTTGGTGGAGTCTTTTGCGTTTTCTACACAGGGTAATATGTTGTCTGCAAGGAGTGAAAGCTTGACTTCTTTCTTGCTGATTTGGATGCCTTTTATTTCTTTTTGTTGTCTGATTGTTATGGGTAGGACTTTCAGTACTATGTTAAATATCAGTGGTGAGAGTGGACATCCCTGTCTTGTTCCTGACCATAGAGGAAATGCTCTCAGTTTCTCCCCATTGAGGATATTAGCTGTGAGTTTCTTGTATATGGCCTTTATGATGTTGAGGTATGTTCCTTTTATGCCTATTTTGTTGAGGGTTTTTATCAAGAATGGATGATGTACTTTGTCAAGTGCTTTTTCTGCATCTAGTGAGAAGATCATATGATTTTTATACTTTCTTCTATTAATGTGGTGTATCATGTTGATTGATTTGCAAATATTGAAACACCCTTGCAACCCAGGAATAAATCCCACTTGATTGTGGTGAATGATTCTTTTAATGGACTGTTGGATTCGATTTGCTAATATTTTGTTGAGAATTTTTGCATCCATGTTCATCAGGGTTATTGATTTGTGGTTCTCTTTTTAGTGGCGTCTTTATCTGGTTTTTGTATCAGGGTAATGCTGGATGTATAGAAGGAAACTGGAAGTGTTCCTTCCTTTCCTATTTTCTGGAATAGTTTGAGAAGAATATGTATTAGCTCTTCTTTAAATGTTTGGTAGAATTCCCCTACAAAGCCATCTGGCCTTGGACTTTTGTTTGTTGGGAGATTTTTGATTACTGATTCAATTTCTTTGCTGGTTATCAGTCTGTTCAAATTTTCTATTTCTTCCTGTCTCAGTTTTGGTAGTTTATATCTTCCTAGGAATTTATCCATTTCTTCCAGATTGCCCAACTTGTTGGCGTATAATTTTTTATAATATTCTGTTATAATTGTATTTCTGTGATGTTGGTTGTGATTTCTTCCTTCATCTGTGAATTTATTTGGGTCCTTTGTCTTTTCTTTTTGATATGTCTGGCTAGGGTTTATCAATTTTATTAATTTTTTTCAAAGAACCAGCTCCTGGTTTCATTGATCTGTTCTACTGGGTTTTTTTGTTTGTTTCTAAATCATTTATTTCTGCCCTAATCTTTATTATTTCCTTTCTTCTGCTGGCTTTAGGGTTTGTTTGTTGTTCTTTTTCTCACTCCTTTAGGTGTAAGGTTAGGTTGCGTTTTTGAAATTTTTCTTGCTTCTTGAGATAGGTTTGTACTGCTCTATACTTCCCTCTTATGACCATGACCGCTTTTGCTGCATCCCACAGGTTTTGGACTGTTGTGTTTTAATTTTCCTTTGTTTCCATGTATTTTTTTAAATTTCTTCTTTAATTTTCTGGCTGACCCATTCATTCTATAGTAGGATGTTCTTTAACCTCCAAGTTTTTTCTTGTGGTTGACTTCAAGTTTCAGTGTTGTGGTTGGGAAATATGTGTGGTATGATCTCAATCTTTCTGTACTTGTTGAGGCCTGATTTGTGACCTCGTATGTGATTCTAGATAATGTTCCATGTGCACTTGAAAAGAATGTGTATTCTGCTACTTTAGGATGGAATGTTCTGAATATATATGTTAAGTCCATCTGGTCCAGTGTGTCATTCGAAGCCATTGTTTACTTGTTGATTTTCTGCTTAGATGATCTGTCCATTGATATAAGTGGGGTGTTAAAGTCCCTTACTATTATTGTATTATCTTCAATGACTTCCTTTTTGTTATTGTTTTATATATTTGGGTGCTCCCAAGTTGGGGGCATAAATATTTACAATTGTTAAATCTTCTTGTTGGATAGACCCCTTTATTATGATATAGTGCCCTTCTTCATCTCTTGTTATAGTCTTTGGTTTAAAATCTAGCTTGTCTGATATAAGTATTGCTACTCCAGCTTTCTTTTGATGTCCACTTGCATGGTAAATGTTTCTCCATCCCATCAGTTTCAATCTGCTAGTGGCTTTAGGTCTAAAATGAGTCTCTTGTAGGCAGCCTAGACATGTGTCAGTTTTTTATTTTTTTTAAAGATTTTATTTATTTATTTGACAGAGAGACACAGTGAGAGCAGGAACAAGCAGGGGGAGTGGAAGAGGGAGAAGCAGGCTTCCCGTTGAGCAAGGAGCCCAATGTGGGGCTCAATCCCAGGACCCTGGGATCATGACTTGACCCGAACGCAGACATTTAACGACTGAGCCACCCAGGTGCCCTGACATGTGTCAGTTTTTAATCCATTCTAACACCCTTTTGATTGGAGCATTTAGTCCATTTATATTCAGAGTAATTACTGATAGATATGAATTTAGTGCCATTTTATTACTGTTTTGTCATTGTTTCTGGAGATTTTCTGTTTCTTTCTAGTCTGTTGCTTTTGGTCTTTCTTTCCCAGAGTCCCCTTTAATATTTCTTATAGAGCTGGTTTAGTGCCCACAAACTCCTTTTAGATTTTGTCTGGGAAACTTTTTATCTCTCCTTCTATGCTGAATGATAGCTTTGCTGGATAGAGTATTCTTGGCTACTGATTTTTCCCATTCATAACGCTGACTATATCATGCCACTCTATTCTGGCCTGCCAAATTTCTGTGGAAAGATCTGCTGCTAACCTTATTTGCCTTCCCTCATAAGTTAGGGACTTCTTTTGTCTTGCTGCTTTTAGGATTTTTTCTTTATCTCTAAATTTTTGCAAATGTAACTACAGTATGTCTTGGTGTTGGCCTGCTTTTGTTGATTTTGATAGGAGTTCTCTGTGCGTCCTGGTTTTGGATGTCTGTTTCCTTCCCCAGATTAGGGAAGTTCTCAGCTATAATTTCCTCAAATAAACCTTCTGCCTCCCTTTCTCTCTTCTTCTTCTGAGACTCCTGTGATACAAATGTTACTGCGTTTCATGGAGTCACTGAGTTCCCTAAGTCTACTTCCGTGATACGAGATTTTTCTTTCCCTCTTTTGCTCAGCTTATTTCCCATAATTCTATTTTCTATACCTGTTCATTCCTCTGCCTCTTCCATCTTTGTGGTCATTGCATCCAATTGGTTTTGAATCTGTTATTGCTTTTTCATTTTGGCCTGATTGGTTTTATGCTTTTTTATCTCTGTGGTAAGGGTATCCCTGATGTCTTCTCTGCTTTTCTCAAGCCCAGCTAGTATTCTTACGATTGTTGCTTTCAATTCTGGATCAGAAAAACAAAAAAAATAAATTCTGGTTCAGGCATATTACTTATATCTGTTTTGATTAGATCCCTGGCCATGACCCTCTCTTGTTTTCTTTTGGGATGAATTCCTGTCTTGGCAATTTCTCTACATCTCTGTCTTCTGTGTGTTAGGAAAGCCCGTTATGTTTCCTGCTCCTGAGAGTAATGAATTTATGAAGAGATTGTATAATGTGCAGGGTCTGGTGCTTCAGGAAGTGTCTCTGGTGTATGCTGCGTGCACTCTGCTGCTGTGTCTTGGCTGCTGTATCCCTCAGGTCAGTCCTCTGCAGAGTTTGTCCTTGCCTGCAGTGAGGAGTGTTTGGACCTTGGCCAGAGTGTGGCGAGTTTTAACTAGGTGTGCCCTGATCTGCTTGTTAAGAGACCTGATGCTATTTCCACTAGAGCTGAAGCTTTGCAGAACTCTATGGTCAGTAGATGTGGTGCTTGTAGGGGTTTGCACTGGTCTTCTGGGGGAGAAGCCTGCTATGCTGGTTTTCAGGCTCACTTCCCAAAGAGAAGCAGTACCAGCAGAATGCAGGGGGGTGGGGTGGGGCTTGGTGTAAGCAGGTTAGGCAGCCAGTGTTGGTGCTGTGCTGTATACTGAGGTTGGTTTATGCTGAGGGGTAGGGGAGGGAAATGGCACCAGCCAGCTCTTTTGTCCCTGGAGAGGGCAGTTCCTGCTTGCTGCTGTCTGGGAAGCTCTCCCTGAAGAGCGAATAATTTCCCCTTGTGCATCCTAGGTGTTTTTTCAGATCGCCATTTTCACACTGTCTGTGTGTAGGTTACCTGCCTGCCTGCAGCAGCACAGCGCACTTTGGGCTCTATCCCAGCCAGGCTGGCTGAGTTTTAAAACTCCAAACTTTAGGGACCTAGTGTGGCGGGGACCTGCGCTGGTCTTTGTGGGGAGGGTCTCCCCTCCCTGGGATGAATGCAGGCTTGACCCAGAAGCGCAGTAGTACCAGTGAGCAGGAGCATGGGGTTTGGAGCAAAGTACACTAAAGAGCCAGTGTCCAGGCTAGCCACCTCACCAGGTGTGTCTGTGCCCATGCTGAAGGGCGGGGGAGGGAAACGGCACGGGCCGGCGCCTTGATCCCTAGAGGCAATGCCCCTCTCTCAGATGCACTGCAAGAAGAGCAAACGGTTTCTCCCGGTGCCTCTCCTGCGATCCGCAGATGGTGCAGTCTGCCCCGGGATTACCTGCCCCCCCTTCTCCACAGGAGCAATGCAGCACCCTCAGGGCTCTATACCACCACGCCACTGACCTCTACAACTCGTCTTTGAGCCCTGGTTGCAAAAACTCAGTGGCTTTGGGGGAAGTGTTTTCCCTGAGCTATTCCCTGTGGCTGTGCGCGCTCTCTCTCTCTCTCTCTCTCTCTCTCTCTCTCTCTCGCCCCTCTCCATGACCAGGGCTCCGTCCCCTCTGTAGCACCAGAAATCCATTTCTCCCCCAAGCCATGTCTCCCCACTTCCTACCTTCCAGGATGTGGTCTCTTCTCTCCCTCTAGTTAATGCAGTTTGTTCTGTCAGTCCTCAGATCGATTTCTTGGGTATTCAGAATGATTGGACTTTTCTAGCTCTGTTCAAGGAATGAGGCAAGACTAGGATCCTCCTACTACTCCATCTTAGCTCCTCCCCCCAGATCCCTGCATTTTAAGTTTCTTTTTCCAGCTTCCTGTTTTAGAGTTAAAGTTTCATTTGTAAGGGGCACAGTTGATTAGGCATCTTACTCTTGGTTTCAGCTCAGGTCATGATCTCAGGGTTGTGAGATGGAGCCCCGAGTTGGGCTCTGTGCTCAGAGCAGTCTGCTTGAGATTCTCTCTCCTTCTCCCTCTCCCCCTCATGCTCTCTAAAATAAATCAATCTTAAAAAAAGTTTCATTTTATAAGCTTCAAGAGCTTTGAACCCCTTTTGCTTATAGCCAAACATTTGGATATGTATCACATTTTAATAATAAAATAATCCTACCACTGTCAATATCTTCAGAAAAAAAAATCCTATAAACTCTTCTTTTGTTGGCAGTTTTATTTCTAAAGCTAATCATTAATATTACTTGCCTTAATAAGATGTGATTGAATTTCCTAAGATTCATTTCCTATTTTGAGGAAAACCATCAAACATATTCATGTGCTTGTGCCTCTAATGAAGCAAATCTGAAAAGAATCAAATGTGAAAATATAGCTATAAATAGAAACATAATTAATAGTTTCTGATCATTTGCCTCTGCCAGGAATATTGGTTCAGTTCGATTATTGGCTATAACTCACACATTCAAATGATTCTACTATTTTCACTTTTTTATTAATATCTCTTTTTTATTCCATGAAAATGTGGCTTTCCTTTTGATCCTACTGCTTATATAAATAAGTGAATTCCTACATTCACTCATAAGTTCTAGTTAGCTTTGCTTTATCCCAAGGCCTCAGCGATGTAACCCCTAATTAGTTACAGAGATTTAAAAATATGTCTGCAAATTCTTAGACATTCCTTTTTTCAAAAGGAAGAGCCTAATTTCCTTCCTTTCAGTGGGGCTGTTCTAGGGACTCACTTTAATGAGTAGAATGTGATGGAAGTGACAGAGTGGACTTCTGAGTCCAGGTCATAAAAGGCAAGGTGGCTTCTGTGTACCCTCCGGGACCACTCCCTGGGGAAGCCAGCCGCCACATCACGAGGACACTCAAACAGCATGAAGGGGTCTACTCGGTGAGGAAGCGGTCCCAAGCAAGCCTTCAAATGATGACGGCAGCTCTGACATCCTGACTACCACTTCTGAGCAAACTGCAGCCAGAACTACCTAGAACTGCCCACTCCTGAATTCTGGACCCACGGAAATCGCGTGAGATGGTTATGGCTGTTTTAAGCTACCAAGTTGACGGGTACTTCATTTTGCAGCAATAGGTAACTAATACTCTAGCTTTCTCACAAATACATACTTCTGCATATAAAAGGACAAGGGGAAAATGTGGGAAACTGGCATTCGTAGCATCAACAGGACAGTCTTGAATGCGAGTGGTACTGAGGCTAGATCTTACAGCCTCATTCGTGGTGAAATGCTCCTTTCTTGGCAGTTGCTGTGGCTAGTATTTTAACTGGTGTTTTTAAGCAGCTTGGCTTATTTGTGGTTGACTGTGCACTAGGTACAGATTATCCTGGATCAACAAGGGTGACTAATTAATTACGTGAAGGTGTGGTTTTTGGCTCGGATACTTAGTCAAAGAAAAATACATCTACTCTACTGTGCTATTCCCAAAAGCCCATGCTAGACTAAGAAAAGACAAACTCTAACAAAGAAGCGTAAGGACATGTGTGTATGGCAGATATTTAGGAGACTGAAGAGCCAAAATAATGGTTTGAAGTTGTTACAAACACCCATGTATTCCAGTTTTAAAATCTAAGTAGTTACGGGTGTTTTAGGCATCGTGAAAGGGTTGAGTTGGTTTATACTATTCTAAAACCAAACTGGATCTTTTTTTCCCCCTCTCCAAGTTGATTTTCTTCCAGAGACTCCAATTTCAAAACTTACCTTTTTCTTTGTAAAACATTCATTGTTCTATTAGTCAGCCTCTCAATGTCTTCGTGAATAGGGTCCCATAAGGATTTAAGAGTTCCTTTCTCCGTCACACTCTGTTGCAGAGAAAACCTACGGTAAGCTCCAAGATGGTGGTTGTTGCCAACTGGGCTCACATTATGGTGACTGGGGGCAGCCGAAGCATCTTCTGGAGCTACCATCTTCTAAGAACTGTGTGCAATGACACTGAGCCTCACAGAGGGCAAAAATAACTTGTTTTTCCAAGAGTACACAGAGGTGAGTGTGTGCCCCAGAACATCTGAAAGATAAAGACTAAATTTTATTTCAACTGAAATTAACTCACTGTATGGGGGGGCGGGGAGGAATCTACAGTGATCTTTCTCCTCATCTCAGGGGATTAGCAGGGTTGAATTTTAGAAGTTTGGATTTTGTTTTCATTCCAGTTCATAATGTTCTGCCAGGCAGAGCTCGCCTGCCAGCCTGGCATTCCTGCAGGGTTCACTGCATTCCGGGTTCCCCACTCGTGGGATGGGGCAGTAACGCCCAGCTCTCTGGTGGGAGACTGTTGAGCTTTAGAACACTACCTTCCCTCCGGGTTAGAACACCTGAGTACCACAGGCTCACTTGTTATTTTTAAATGTAGGGTAGGGGTGCCTGGGTGACTCAGTCGGTTAGGCGTCTGCCTTCGACTCGGGTCATGATCCCAGGGTCCTGGGACTGAGTCCCGCGTTGAGCTCCCTGTTCAGAGGGGAGTCTGCTTCTCCCTCTGCCTGCTCTGTCTGCCGCTCCCCCTTGTGCTCTCTCTGTCAAATAAATAAATAAAAATCTTTTAAAACAATGTAGGAGGTAGGCTCAATATTATGGAAAGAAACTCGTGTTAGTAAGAAGTTCAAGGGTGAACACAAACATTCTCCACATGACTGTGTATTGGTAGCATCCTTTCTGTTTTGGGCTCCTTTTGTTCCAGAAAAGCAAGCAAGAACTCTTATTCAATTACATCTTCTTTCAAGAAAGACTTCTTAATGACATGACCAGAAAGCTTTACTTTTTAGAAATAAAGATCAATCGGGTCATTAGTTGTCTTTTTTTTTTTTTTCCAAACCATTCAAAAACCTCAATATTGTAATTTTCAAAATAAGTATTGATTAGAGCAGGATAAGTAGAATTATTATCTTGCTCTTACTTAACTGTAAAGGTATTTTTATGAAGTCATACTTCCTATAAGTTGGTGCACTAGAAACACAAGGCAAAATTCTTATTATGATAAAAATCTGTGTCCAAATAACTATAAACAAATGTTAGGACACTAGTTATACTGGAAGTTAGCTGTTAAACACATGCCTGTATTTAACTATCCTACATGCTAAAACCAGTTTGCTCTTCCCAAGTCATAACGACAAAGTTGATGACCAAATACCGTCGATCTCATGCTAGCAGAAGGAATGACAATTTGCTCATTTTGTCTTGAATTCTATTTGTACTCATCATTTATTTAAATATTAAATAGCTGTTCTCCTCCCTCAATCCTATGCTTTGGAATTCAAGTAACTTTGGACTTTCCCTGCTCTCTACTTTCTCCCAGAAGTCTACATAAGACACTTGTCTGTCTAGACTAGGCTAGGTCTAATTCTTGACCTCTTCAGGAAGGCTACCGCAGGGATGCCTGGGTGGCTCAGTCGGTTAAGCATCTGCCTTCAGCTCAGTCAGGTCATGATCCCAGGATCCTGGGATCCAGCCCCGCATCGGGCTCCCTGCTCAGCAGGGAGTCTGCTTCTCCCTCTGCCTCTTCCCCCCACTCGTGCTCTCTTTCTCAAATAAATAAAACCTTTTTTTTTTTTTTAAGATTTTATTTATTTGTCAGAGAGAGAGAGAGCACAAGCAGGCAGAGGGAGAAGCCGGCTCCCCACTGAGCAAGGAGCCCAATGCAGGACTCGATCCCAGGACCCCGGGATCATGACCTGAGCCGAAGGCAGATGCCCAACTGACTGAGCCACCCAGGCATCCCTCAAATAAATAAAACCTTTAAAAACACAAAAACAAAAAAGGAAGGCTACCACGAACAACTGAGATTTTTCTGAAAACATTGTGCACTACCATTTTAAGATAAACCTCTCACAGGAAGCTGTCGTTAGCCACTAGTCGTCAGGTGACTGAGCACTGCTACTTGCTCTCTCGAAGACTCGTCTGAGTACTGTGAACGGGGAAGACACCCCTTGGCCTGTCTGCTGCGGATGTCACGTTGGTTGGTCAGTCTGGAACCTGTGAGACTGGCCCAGCCCTTCTGCACTCTGAAGGTGTCCCATCCTCCCTTCAGGGGCCTGCTCTTCCAGGACACGTCACCAGACATGACACGGGGAGGAGACTGAGGCAAGCATGCCACCGTCCCGCTCACCCACCCCCTCCCTCGGTCTTCCAGCATCGAACACTTAATAATAGCAGCACCCATGGCACCCACTGCTGTGAGGATTAAGCAAGATGATAAATACCAAATGCTGGGAATAGCGCCTAGTACACAGTAAACCCTCAATGAATGTTGGCTGTTACTATTTTTGTTCAGGCCACAGGGACATGCATATACATACGAACAAGGGAAGTTAGATCTGCAGCTAGTGGCAGAGTTATTAAAGACAAACCATTGATGTTTTAAAACCTGAATTAGGCAGTCTGTATTCTAAAACACACACACACACACACACACACACACACACACACACAGTCTGAACCAATTAAATACAATAAAGTTGAAAGGGGATATAAATTACAGTTTTTCTTTTTTTTTTTTAAACAGACAATAGTAAAATACTACAGTCGGCTCACTATACACAAAATCATGAACAGCAGCTTTTCATTAGTCTCCAAAATCTTACTCATTTACTGATGCTAAGAACTTAAAGAAAAAGGCACAGCAGACTACGCCTTTTCTCTCTCCCACAAGGCATTTGTGCTGTATATCCACACCAGTCCCACAGGCTTCCACAGAGCAGGTGCATAAAGTACTCCAGTCACAATCTCCACGCAGAACTCTGCAAGCGAAGACGTGGACAGTGGGGTCCTCTGCGCTCAATCGTCTGCTGCAAACGTGGCAGAGCGGGCACCTGTGACCTGTAGAGCTCATCCCAACAACGGAAGTAAAGTAACAACAGCAAAACCACACAACGGAACCTACCAATCCAAAACGAAAAAAAAAAAACCCACAAAAAGACAAAAATCAACATCCCCCTCCCTCCCCAAACCCAACTCCAGGCGTGTCCTCGTGTTTTCCTACAGTAATACTGCTCTCCGCATCCCACCTGCCTGGCCAGGCCAAACCAAGGGACGAGGAAGGCTGGAGTCGGAGCCCCAGGCAGTGTCACCGGTTCCCCCAGGTCTGGTCAGCAGGTGCCGGGCCAGGTGGAAGACCACGGAGGATAGCTGTGGGGTTTTTCAGTGTGCTTATGCAACAGGACAGAGAACAGCTAGCTACAAGGGGCCTGGTAGCCAAGAGGAATATGGCACCAAACTTGCAGTCAGACATATATGTACACATGAAACAAGAATGGACAGCAAACACGTTCAGTCTTACATAAGTTCTTTGGTTGTAAAGAACGGCTTTCTGGAACCTCTTCTGCAAAGAGGGATTTGCGACCTCGTTCTTAGGCAATCAAATCTTTTTCATCTGCTCGTCTATCAGATGATTACCTAAGTTGCTGTGTATCCAAGTCCAGTACCTTATGATTTTCTACAAACCACTTTTATCTGCATTTTCATGTGCAGTCTTGTCTGTCTCCGAACAGACATACTATAGATATACATTTCATATACATCATATATATTATTTATAAAAAAAAAGCATTGACTCCAGATTTTACAGTTAAGAACTGATTAAAATTAGTTGTACAAGAATAAAGTTTGTTTGAACCTGTGGAGGTTTCTACACAGTGGATGTGTGTAGTAGTTAAGTGCAAAACAAAAATACTGCCACTTAATTCAGTCCGGGATTTTCGGTTCTCTGGCTTTCTGGGAAAAGCAGAGGCTGCCGATTCACCTGCGTGACAAAGTGCCGCTGCTCCCAGCTCGGGAGGAGAAAGTAGGTGGCCCACGAAGCACACGGCTTCTCCACGCTGGTCTGAGCTCCCCGGCTGGGCCGCGGTACGGTTTAAAGATGCGGCTGGTGCTTCCACAGGCAACCGGAGCAGAGATGCCATGGCCTGCGGGGCAGCCCGGCTGCCTTTCACCGAGTGGTCGTGCTGCCCTAGAAGGCAGAGGCTGGTGAGTTCAAGCTCCGGATCCCCCCACCCCCAACTCCACACACACACACACACACACACACACACAGGGGCCCCCTCCCCCAACTCCACACACACACACGGGCCCCCTCCCCCAACTCCACACACACACACACACACACAGGGGCCCCCTCCCCCAACTCCA
>NW_022589734.1:17498347-17707344 GCF_004348235.1 Phoca vitulina
CTCCAACACACACACACACACAGGCCTCCTGTACCCCCAACTCCACAAAGACACACACACACACACATACACACAGGGCCCCCCTCCCCCAACACACACACAGGGACCACTCTCAGCCAGACATCACCCACCCCACACAAAGGGCTCTTCCTGAAGGGACCCACGGAATCCGATTTATTATGTAATCCATTCTAGGACTTACACTATATGAGGGAGAAACCTAGCCCCAAGGTGAGGCTTCTAGGAAAAGTAATGACAGCAAGAGCTAAGGTAAAAAATTGTTATTGCAACTTACTAAAACCTAACAGTATTATAACAAAAATACTAAAGCAATTAAAAAAAAAAAGAATTGCCAAAATCCCACATGACCCTGATAACCACAAATATTTTTGTTAAATTCCACTTCTAAAGCAGTATCTTTGGCAGGAACATAATATTCTGGAGCCTTTGGAAACAAAAATCAGGTACTATTCCTGTTGGCTGGTTCTAAATAATCCAAGCCATGGAATGAGAGGAGGGCTTGTTGCCTCTCCCTCTCCCGCAGCCCCTGCTTTTCCCAGTGCAGCCTTTAGACAGCCCATCACTGCAGCAGAGGGTGAAAACCCAAGCCCCCCGCTCCACCCTGTGCTGAAGCAGAACATCAGGTGAGGGGGCAGTGACTCCTGGGGCCTTGAATTTTGAAGAGGCTCCCTCAATACCACTCGGTGAGTCTGCTGAACATTTAGCCTGGAGGAGCACTATTCGAGGGACACCTGGGTGGCTCAGTCGGTGAAGCTACTGCCTTCGGCTCAGGTCATGATCCTGGGGTCGTGGGATCGAGTCCCCAGGTCAGGCACCCTGCTCAGCTGGGAGTCTGCTTCTCCCTCTGCCCCTCCCCCTTCTAGTGCTCTCTCTCAAATAAATCAATAAAATCTTTTTTTTTTTAATTTTTATTTTTTGGATTTTATTTATTTAATTTTATTATGTTAGTCACCATATAATACATCATTAGTTTTTGATGTAGTGAATAAAATCTTTTTAAAAAAAAGAGAGAAGCATGGGGCTCCTGGGTGGCTCAGCCGTTAAGCGTCTGCCTTCGGCTCAGGTCATGATCCCAGCGTCCTGGGATCAAGCCCCGCATCGGGCTCCCTGCTCAGCAGGAAGCCTGCTTCTCCTTCTCCCACTCTCCCTGCTTGTGTTCCTGCTCTCGTTCTCTCTCTCTCTCTGTCAAATAAATAAAAACTTAAAAAAAAAAAAAAAGAAGAAGCACTGTTCGAGGGGGAAGAATCAGCCCTTGGACTTCTCGGAAGAGGGCCTGACAGGCCGATGCAGGCCAGCAGGGCAGGTTCTGCCTGAAGACCAGGGTAGAGGAAGCCAAAGACTTTGAAACAAACGAACGTTTTGTTTCCAAGGACAGTAACCAGTCACTTTACTCTTAGTCTTATGTCGGAGAAAAAAGGGGAAAAAGTCCTTTTTTTTTTTTTTAAATTGTAAGGAATCACTGTTTAGGGTTTTTGCAGTATATGGATGAGTGTGCTGTATAAGTGACCACACACTGAAATTTTAAGGGTTAGTATGGAAAGGAAGTAAAGCTTGTGGGGGAAAAGCCACCAAACTGGAAGAACTTCCTCAACAAAGCAGAGACCGAATGGCAGCACGATGATCTTTCTAGATTATCTTTCTAGTTCTGTCCCAGCTTTGTTCTGCTCCGTCTGGCGCTCCCATACCCCTCGCACAGCTGCAGTGGGGGTGTGGGACCACAACACTGACCCCAAATGGGAAGCAGTGGGGGCGCTCCGGAGCAGAGCCCTCAGAAGTGGACAATCTCTTATTTATATCATTTGCTCTTCTCCTCAGTACCGTGAGCAAACATCCATTTTGTTCCATTAGTTTAGGAATTACACTAAAAAATTAAACTATGGAACTATAAAATGAAACATTCTAATAAACCAAACCGCTAACTTCCAAAGCCCAAACTTCAACTGCTCTGGGCACCAAATGACTTGTTTTTTTAATCCCTTCTGTGATGGGTTCCTCCCTCCCCCCACCCATACCCCTTTTAAACGTGTCTGAAATTGGGATGCATCTGACAATTACTGATGTGAGGCAGTTTAACTGGAAGTATTTTTTTGTAATGACACCTAAACCAATGGTTTCTCTAATAATTATGGAAATTACAGATTTGATAAAACATGATGGATGCTGTCTGGACGCCTTGGGATAGCCAGTAAGAAGCACCACCGGTCCTATATATTCTGTAGTTCCACTCTGACGGAGCCAGCCGGGCAGCGGTGTGAGCGAGCCTGCTCTCCGGGGGACCCATGCTCCGGTCAGTGGCATCTGAGGGAATCCCTCCTACTAAGTCACGACGTGAAGCGCCTCTGGGGGTTGGTGCACAACCAGGCAGGCTCACCAACAGGACAGAACACAAAGGACAGCCTCGGGAATTTATTACCTGGTCACTCTCCGCCGAGGAATGCAGCTGGGCAGGGTCCTGCGGCCCGTCGGCGATACTCTTCTGGTCCATTTTACTGGGTAGGTTTCTTCTACTTGAAAGCTCTCCAGCAGAAGAGTCTGTCAAACCGTCAAAATCTTTCCCATCGGATACACCCATAAACTCTGTGAAAGAATGGTCCTCAAGGATATTTGTGGTGTGTTCTACGGTCACTTCCCCGGGGTAAAATTCTCTGGCTGGCTGGCCATTTCTGCTGGAGCAGGCATCTTGTTCGGAACAGGAGCCAGTCCTACAGAGGATTTGGGGGTTTTTCTCAGGGATGCTTTGGGGCGATGGGCTCCCTTTGGCTAAGGCACTGTTTTCCTTGAGGGGCACCAAAATTATCTTCTCTTTCCCCAAGCCTCTTTCTAGTTCTGTCAACTCTTTGTTTGAGGACGGTCTGAAATCGTGCGCAAGCGACGGTCCGTAATGCTCACTGGAGTCCGTATCCTTTGCCTGCATGGCTAGCTGGTCTGAGCTGTCGCTGGAAGGGACCGCCATGTCAGACAGTGTGGCATTGGAGGCACTGTGGGAAAAGTAGCCGCTGGTAATACTGCTGGTCGTGGGGCTACGGGACACTTCTTTCTCCAAGACCCTTGAGTTCATCAGATCGACTTTAGAAGAAAACCACTCCCTGTTCTCCAAGCTGGCATTGTAAACACTGAAGTCCGCAAACTCCACAGGTACGTAAGGCTGCGAACTTATCAGCTTCCTGTTAAGAGCTTCCAGATCATTTTCCTCCTCCTCAGAGTCCTGTAGTAATGAAGGAAAAGTCACTCATTAGCTCCTTTCAGCGACTTTATTGTCGAGACAGGTTTCAAATATATTCATATTAAAGGCATTCACATTCACATGTTTAGTGTTTTTTTTTTTTCCTTTCTTTCTTTCTGAGTTTGGTTAAATCTTGTCAACTATGGTGCATACAAGTACATTATCCTCAGAGATCTGTGAGCATAAACCCATTATCACCTAATATGGAGGAGATTTATTTCTTTTGTGCTCACTCAGTGCTAATTGGAAATGCTTCCTTCACTGGTTTAAGTGCAGTAGACTTTTAATTAATTTTAATTAATGATTAGTGTTCAGTTGTGATGTTTGCCCTTTTGGAATAAAATGAGGAGGGGGCAGCTGGAGGCAGAGAAAAGCTGTTGCTTCATTTGTCCTTAAAATCCTCACTTTGGGAAGCCAAGCGCAGGTGAGGAAGGTACTTTGTAGAAGGTTTCTGAGCTATTTTATCAGGGGAGAGGGCAGTAAAATCAAGACCTCAACAGTGAAAAGAGTAAAGAACACAATTTCAACACCCATTCCCAGTGTTGTATTAAACATCATAGGGCTGTAAAATACTAACAGTCTTACAGTTAACACTTTCTAGGGGTCTGGAGAAGCATCGTTGGAGGATTTGGCCAGAGGTGAGGAAGGTACTGAGACGTCACTGAAAATCTCCTTTATCAAAGAGCTTTAGAATTCTGTTTGTAAAGACTAGTAAATATGCAGAAGTGGGTATTCTTAACACCCCAGTCTGTCCCTGAATGGATGATTCTTCTGTATTTGGTGGAAAACAGTATAAAGCATGTGGATGTTTTATGTTCAAATAAAAATAAATGATAAATGACGCCTGGCTGGCTCAGTCAGTAGAGCATGTGGCTTTTGATCTTGGGGTTGTGAGTTCGAGCCCCGCATTGGATGTAGAGCTTACTTAAAAAGAAAAAAAAATGATATTACTATCTAGCATTTTAATTACCCTCATAAACATCTGATGACATTGCAAATATTCCTTTCCTCTTACAACATGACTTTCAATGAGTATTCATCAGGCATCCACTATATGCCAGCCATTGTCCTAAGAACTGGGAATACCAGTGTTGAGCAAAAACAGGCACGGTCCCTGCCCTCATGATGTTATGGCTTTGGGTCCTTGCTCTTAGAACAATCCTGGACCCTGATTCAGTGGGTGGAAATTTCTTTTTTTTTTTTTTCAAAGATTTTATTTATTTATTTGACAGTGAGAAACACAGCGAGAGAGGGAACACAAGCAGGGGGAGTGGGAGAGGGAGAAGTAGGCTTCCTGCTGAGCAGGGAGCCCAACGCAGGGCTCGATCCCAGAACCCTGGGATCATGACCTGAGCCGAAGGCAGACGCTTAACGACTGAGCCACCTAGGCGCCCTGGTGGATGGAAGTTTCATTCGGTATAATAACAGGGAGACTGTGAAGACCTGCAACCAAAACATTAACCTTACTCATTAAAGGATCATTTCAAGAGGTTGAGGACAGAGAGAGGATGGGAAAGAGGAAGAAGAGCATGAGCGAAGGATATGTCAGATGGCAGTTCACAAATGAACATCAATTTCATCTGCTGCATTTTATAGTAATAACTTATTATTTATAATATTATAAATATATTATAGGTGCCCCTATAGTAATAATTTCTTTTGCATAAGATGCTAATTACCTAAATCAATACCTTAATGCTCTTCAGTGCTCCTTAGTTTTTAAAATAACTTGAATATACATTACATAAAAGCATCAGGTGTCTTAATTCCATGGCTATTAATCAAAGGTGACTATCAAATATCAGCGATAAAAAATTCCAGAAATTAGCAAAACAAAATTTTGGCAACACTAATCTTGCCATCTTATTTTTAGCTACATTTCACATTAGGTAGCACTGTGAAAAGAGGGGGTGGGGAGAATGCTTGGAAAGGAGCAAAGATTGCACAGAATTGAATCAGTAGCTTTTACCTGTATTTTCTACGTTCTCTACTTGACATGTTTAGACTGAAAACTGAACTTCTAGTGTTTGCATCTTTATATTTCCTTTTTTTTTTCTTTTTAAGTAGGCTCCATGCCCAACGTGGGGCTCGAACTCACTACCTGAGATCAAGAGTCAGAGTTGCATACTCTCCCGACTGAGCCAGCCAGGTGCCCCCCGCCCCCATATTTCCTTCTGATTTAAGCTGGCAAAGAAATATAATTCCCCAAGCCCAGGAGTCTTTGATGCAATTAATTACTGAAAAGTTAGTTGCTGCAAGAAAAACCAAATCTGAATGTGAGAATTAGTAATCTGGGGCTCCTTTTATGCCTGGAGTTATTTCTTCTGAAGACTGAGGAAGGGCCTGTCTCCTAAAATACAGCTTTGCTGAATGAAATATTCAATCATGAATTTATTGTGTAGAAACAGGTGCATGCACATTTGTCAAACACATGAAGATAAAAAATTATTCCTAAAGGATGAGAATGAGCTTAGGAAAAACTGAACAGTCTACAAAACCCCCAAGAGATTAAGTTCCAATAGGGATCAGTACACAGTTGTACACTTGGGATGGGAATGGGAGAAGGGGAATGACCCAAAGAGAGAGGCTAGCGGAGTAGGGACAAGTAATTCCAGAAAAAAGAAAACTTAGTAGAGATGAAACGTTTCCCAACAGGTAAACAGACTGAAGGTTTATCAAGTTATTGCCTTCAAGGGGAAAAAGAGAGCAGTTAATTGGTTCAAACTGTACCTTAAGGGAATCTGGTTAGATAGACCTTCTACTCCAGAAATATTTATCATTGTATCTGAAAGGAGACTAAGCTTAGCACCTTCCTACTATGTCTTAATGATACAAAGAATTAAAACCCTACCTAAAAGTGAAGCATGGAGTCAAGTTCTCAAGCCCTTCTATAGCTACAGTCTTCATGATCTGGTTTTTGCAATTAAGTTTATGCAACTGGTATTTACCTACAGACAAAACAACTTGATTTTAAAAAGGGATCAAAACCCCCACGAAAGCAGTGACTCCCTGCAAGGAGTTTCACTTAATTAAAGTCATTTTCACTTCCACTGGGATGGGGTCTGTGTTGTCCCTTAGGAAGACAGTCTCTTTTTGGAAGGACTGTATTAGCCTAGGGCCCCAGAACTTCTGTCCATGGTACTAAGATGCTGGCAGCCCTTTCTAGAAACAACAGTACCAGGGCAATTGAAACTGCACTATTTTGGGGAGCACCTGGAGTCAGTGGGGTCAGCCCAATTCTGCTGAGGGATGGGGTCTTTGTTCTTATGCTCTCATTAACCTGAGACCCTGAGGCAAGCCACTCATCAAGTCCTTTGTTTCTTCTGTAAAATGGAGAAATAAACCATATGCTGTCTATGCAAGACCCAAGGGAGAAGTGATTTCCTTTACACTCTTCTGCTTCATGACTTAAAAAAAAGATGGACTCCAAAGGCATATTGTCTTTATCTTATTCAAACAAGAGATGAAGTACATTTGTGTATCTTCCCAAATTGATGAGACAACAAACCCTGCTTTAAGAATTAAGGGTAGCTATATAATACTCTATTTTATGTGAAACTGTGAAAAATGATTTCAACCTCCTTTGATCAGACCAAACCACTGATTCACACTTTGATTTTTCAAGAATGGAAAAGGAAGGAGAGTGAATGGGGAACAAAGTAATAAAGCAGTTTATGCCCATTTGTAAGAGGAGAAATAAAATGAAAGCTTCCCGAAGAGAACCAGAACCTCAGAGCAAGCAATTAAGACTGTTAAAATCTACCAAAACATCCTGGAAAAGCTGCTATCTGAAATAAATCAAACAGTTCAATAGTTTCAAAGATGAAGAGTATTGAGACAGATATCTTTCTCTTATTTAAAAAAAATTTTTTTTAGGTTTTATTTATTTAAGCAATTTCTACACCCAACTTGGGGCTGGAACTCAACGACCCAGAGATCAAGAGTCACATGTTCTTCTGACTGAGCCAGCCAAGCACCCTTCTTTCTCATTTTTTTTTTTTTTAATTTTTTTGTTGTTGTTGTTTTGAACCAGATTTCTTTTCTTTTTTTTTTTTTTAAAGATTTTATTTATTTATTTGAGAGAGAGAATGAGATAGAGAGAGCGAGCATGAGAGGGGGGAGGGTCAGAGGGCGAAGCAGGCTCCCTGCCGAACAGGGAGCCCGATGCGGGACTCGATCCCGGGACTCCAGGATCATGACCTGAGCTGAAGGCAGTCGCTTAACCAACTGAGCCACCCAGGCGCCCTTGAGCCAGATTTCTAAGGAGAGTAGAGGCAGATCTCTCAAGATTCCAGCAAGGAAGATGATACCATCAAACCCTGCTCAGCAGACTTCAAGGTGTGTTTGATCACACAAAGCCTAACTGCTTCTTAGGAGTTGCTAAGTTATGAGAAGCTGGTTCTATCCTACCCTCTGCTAGCTGAAAGTCCTGAGATGGGTTTTATCTAAAAACATTACAAGGAAAGTAAATGATGAGGCAAACTCTGTCAACAGTGAAGCCATCTGCTGGGCAGACCCAGAAGGGTCATCCAGCAGTCTCTCAATGGGATGTTCTACCAAAATGTATCAGTAACAGAGGTTTAAATTTAGTAGCCATGCAACATGGTGGCAAGTTCCACGTCAACCAACAGACAGATCCAATAAGCCAGAGAGCCAGAGAGTTTGAAGGGATAACGAACTGGCCACTTGGCCTTTTTTAGCCCATGCCGCAGCTTTATTAACTAAGCGGGGGGAGGTCAAGTAAGTGACTGAGCAGTTCATTAGGATCCAGAGATACATGGGCAGCTGTTGACGTTCACCTCTTCTGCAGTAGGAACTGCGATGGGGACTTGGGATAGAGGGGCCAGGAGAACACAGAGGCAATGGTGGGGAGAGGGACAGAGGTGCGGGGGAAATGGTGTCTTTTCTTCTGTCCTCAGTGGACAGGAGTAATGAGAAGGTCATTTCTGAAGATCCGCTAGCACTCCACGCATGCAGACGGGTGGCCGACCACATCTCCAGGTTAACTTCCTGTTAGGATCACACAGTGTGCATCAGCAGCACGTTTTAGAGCTGTTAGAGGACCTCACACCAATGAGTCCTTGGATGGGGTCAGCCATGCTGCGGGCGGGAGAGGAAATGTCCAGTGCGCTGCCCACAGATCAGACCGCGCACAGACGTGAACATCAAGCAGCTCCGTCTCGCTCGGAGCTGCTTCACTGTTTCAAAGCCCATGAAGCCACAGGAAAGTGAAAGCTGAGACACAAAATAAGACAACTCTTTCCAGACCCGAGAATATGGTTTGTTTGTTTTTTGTGTTTTTTTTACTGAGGTATCATTGATAATTCGAAGTGCCTGGTATACAGCGTCTTAAAAACTACACTCAAATCTATAATTTGAAAACCAAGTGCTGGGGAATGACTGTTTTACAGGCAGTTTCCACCTACCTGTGGATGAAGTACAGATAAGTCATCCCCAAAGCAAGACTGACACCAGCGGGGTTGGGACCTATTTTGCCAGCAAATGAGAACAGGTGACCTGAGATGCCGAGCGGGCGGTGGGGGCGCCAAGGGCTCGTAGCGGGGCTACAAGCTACAGAATAAGCTGGACAAGGGCATCAGGCAACGCGGAAGGAGCTTTCAAACACACCCACGGCTAAGTGCATGATTACTCACTCCAAGTAAGTGCAACTCCTCTAGGTAGATTAACTTCAGAATCTGGGCAATATGCATCGGCACATTAGAAAGATTCACAATCAGTGACGGTGATCTCATTCACACTTTTTAAAGACCAGAACCCGTTAAGAGTGCCCTTTCCCCCTTTTCTAAGCAAGTTGCTACTGAGCAAAAAGATAAATAAAACCGAATGAACACTTAGAAAAAAACCACAGGTCATGGCCACATTCATGCAAGATTTCATTACCGGTGATCACATTTAAAAAAAAAAAAAAAAAAAAAAAAGCAAAGCAAAAAGACCCAGTACATTCTCTTCACATCTCCTACAGGATTTGGATGACCGTCTGTGAAAGGGCCTTAACCCACCACCAGGCAAGACGACAGAAACAGTTCCAGAACTTACAATCTCCTTCTCGTGCTTGCTACTGTGCTCTACTGGTATGCTGCTGCCCTCGCTTCCGGAGGGCACAGTGCAGCCCGGGCTATGTGCCTGAGGTGAAGGCATGCTCTGCAAAGGTTAAGACACACAGATGCATCACATACAGAAGACGCCGACAGCCCAAATACACAGTAAGTACGTGCCAGTTAGAAAAGCAACGCGAACACTTCTACTCCCGGGTGAGGAGTGCACTCTGGCTGCGGTTAAACCACTGATGGACTCCGACGAGACTACACACACCCCACGGCAAATCGCATCCTTGGTTTTATCAACGTAAAAATAAGTAAACAATAAATAAATAAAGCCTGTCATGTTTTCCAAACACCCAGGGAACGGCTCCTTCTCACTTGGAAGAGCCGTAAACGCACAGAAAGGAACATCAAGAGCACCACGCAAGAAACCCCGCCATGACCCCGTGTGACCCACACACGTCCACAGGCACGGCTACTGCCCCCCACGCAACACGATTCTGCTCTACTTTCCACAGTAGAGACGTGCAGCACTTACCTCCTGGCTGAGGAGCGGCCTCGCTTCAAGGGCTATCCTTTTCTTATGTTCCTCCTTTACAGGCATTAAGGGTTTGAAAAACTTTGGTGGCTGGGGAGAGAATGCTTTAAAAGGACTGACTGTTAAGGCGTGGGGGTTCTCTGATGGACAACCTGGGGAAGACAAACAGGCACGGATTGACGGGCACACCGGAAGCACAGTTATCACCTAGCCACGGGAATATCTGGTTCGACAAAGAAATTACCAGGCTAACATTTGGCTAAAGATTAAAACCGGTGTGGGCAAGAGTGGAGATGTAGCTATCAAGTCCCAAAGAGTCAGCATCGAAGAAAGCAGAAACTGAATTTTCCACCTTCTTTTCAAGATCCCCCTGAAGCACTGCCTACTAGACCGATTTCAACTCATGCTGATTTTCTGTTGCTCTGAAATTCCGGAGTCTATTAGCCTTCCATGCATTTGGGCACATTTTCATTGCAATATCTTATTTTCTATGTTTCTCATTCCATAGTTCCATTTCAGGATCTAGAATGGCACCTTATCGTATCTTTCACTGCGTATAGCACGTAGAGGCTCAATAAATATTAAAGGAATGGATACTGTCTGCACTTTTTTGCAAGCCCTGTTTTTCCTCAGGCCACCTTCTCCATATGTCTAAGGAAGAACAATTCTGCTCTCCTGCTCTGACTCATTTCTTACTTTTGTGGAGCCTCTTTCCCTCCTTCTGCATTTTCTTCCCAATTCACTGGTACGATGTCATTTAGTAGCCAAATACATGGTGTAAGGTAACAGAACTGATTCACGTTTTCAAAGAATACTATTCGTCTCAGGGCACTGGGAGATTATACTGTTAGGTAATAATGCTGTCACTGCTCAGACTCATTTCTGGTACCATTTTTGAAACTGCTTTAGGAATCAAAAAATTCTCGTAAAAACTCTTTTGAGTACAAAAAAGCATTACACAGGTAGATATTCTTTTGGTAAAAAATGAAGTCTAACCACAACATAATAAGATTTGTTTTTGTCTCAAAAGGGACTTCAAATTCAGGAAATGGTGTGGGAAAAATGATTTGAAAATTCTGAAGTGCTACACAAAAAGCCTATTATTATCTGGATGATATACCGGATCCAAAAGCAAAAAGAAATCAAGTAAGTGGACAGGACATGTTCTCTTCAAGGATACAGTTTAGAATCATCCAGCACATTAGAATTTCAGGTGCCTATCTTATTAAATGCCACCTACAAAAGAACTTCCCCCCATGCTTTTCCTAAGAAATTATAAAGAAAGAACACAGAAAAACAATCTCACCACTACTTTCTTTACTCCTTCGAGGCGAATCCCTGGGTAAAGTTCCGTAACAGGCTATATCTTGGTAACTGGAGCTATAGTCAGACATGTCTAATTGGTTCTCTAGCCAACCCTACAAGGGAAAGATACGGGTTAGCTGTAATTAAGTCCCTTTAAAATGAGAAGTGAAGCCCAGATTTGAGTTTTTTCCTATTTTTTAATGGCAGTACGTGCTCTTCTTTCTTTTATTTTTATTATAAAGTATTTCAAACATACAGAAAAGTATGAATGGCTGAATAATATGACAAATACTGTCATACCCAGGATAGAGCTAGAGTTTTAATGTTAATAATCCTATCATATTTGTCCAAGATTTAATAAAATCATAACAAATGGAGTAAAATCCCCTGAATCCCTAAGGTCCCACCCATTTTCCTCCCTCCCCTGCAAAGGGAGCCACCTTGATAAATTTGGTATGTATCTAGGGTGACTGCATAATTTACAGACCACAGTGAAACGCTTTTTGGAGTGAATGGGTTCCACTAATAATTTCGCCTGGGTAGCAGGCATACGCTAGGACTGCCCCAGGCAAACCAGACCTGAGATTTAAAAGGATCAAACTGGCATAAGATATTGGTACACTAAGGAAAGAAAACTCCATTTGTGTATCATATAAACTTATTTAATCTTACGCAACTTCTCAGGAGTTGGCTGCCTAAAAGACTAGATTTTAAACTTCTTGATGACATAATCCATGTTTTACTCTTTGAATCACTCAGTCCCTCACATAATAACGTAAATATAATATACACTCCAAGCAATATTTGCTGAGAAAGGTCATGTTGCAAAATATCCTTAATTTTAGATACCTAAGTTGCCTAGTTGAATTAATTTTGATTTTGCGATGGTAGATATAATACTTTTTTTTCCTTTTTTGTTTGTTTTTTTAAATTCACATATAATGTGTTATTGGTTTCAGAGGAACAGGTTTGTGATTCATCAGTCTTTTTTTTTTTTTTTTTTAAAGATTTTATTTATTTATTTGACAGAGAGAGAGAGAGAACAGGAGGCAGAGGCAGGCAGAGGCAGAGGGAGAAGCAGAGTCTCCCCGCTGAGCAGGGAGCCCGATGTGGGGCTCGATCCCAGGACCCTGGGATCATGACCCGAGCCGAAGGCAGTGGCTCAACCGACTGAGCCACCAGGCGCCCCTGTGATTCATCAGTCTTATATAACACCCAGTGCTCATTATAACACACACCCTCCTTAATGTCCATCACTCAGTTACCCCATCCCCCTATCCCCCTCCCCTCCAGCAAACCTCAGTTGATATAATACTTTCTTAAATCACTGAATGAGACCCATAAACACACAGATGTTCAATTTGGTGTAGTACTATGCTGGTATGGAAAATATGCTAGGTACAATGTTAACACTGAGTGCATAGCAATTTCACATCAAGTATTTGAACCTGGAAATGGACGCGTGGAGACAATAACCAGCATAAGATTAAGATGGGAAGTCCTGAGATTTTAAAAACACCAAGATACCCTAACTTTTCAGACTTCGATTCTGCTAGTAACCTAGCCATGCCCACACCACAGGTGCACACCTTATCATCTTCATCAAAGCCAGAAAGGTCTGGTCGACTGGAGGAGACCTGTAAGAGAGCCATGGTTTCATCAATGTGGTTTATGTATTTAACATAAATTACACAGAAATATAGAAATGTAATGTCACATTTACAGTTGAAGCCTGTATGAATAGCCTCAACTCCCTCTTCATTCTATAATCCTCAGGAATAAGAACCACACTAAATTTGGGGTTGATTATTTCCATACAGGCTTTGTATAGTTCTTATATTCATAAAATTGATTTATATATAAAAATATATGCACATATTATATATAAATATAATGTATATGCACATGTAATATATATTTTGCGTATTTTTATCGTTAAAATAAGTGGTATCTCACCATACATGGTCTTTTTCATTAGTTTCAGAATTTATTTGTTCTATTCTAGATAGGTATCTAAGCTGCTTCTAATTTTTCTCTATTACAAACTCTGATAAAATAGATTATTATTATTGTCCCTAAGTATCACTCTAGCTGTATCCCACAATGACTGACATGTATACCATTTCAACATTATTTAGTTCTAAATCCATCCTATGTTTCTTTTTTATTCTAAGTTTATTTATTTATTAATTTAAGTAATCTCTACATCCAACAAGGGGCTCGAACTCACCACCCCAAGACTGAGGATCGCATGCTCTGATTGAGTCAGCCAGCCAGGAGCCGCCTCCTACGTTTCTATGAGGAGCTCTAAAGGGTATGTGAAGGCCTGGAATCTCTGGGCTGTAGATAACGCATATGCACCTTCAATTCTGCTCTTCCATAGCAATTCTGGGGTTAGCTTATGAAATCCTATAAGAAATTATGCTGGGAATTTATAGATTAGTTTAAGGAGATGTGCCAATTTTTTGGATACTGTGTGTTCCCATCAATGAGCACAGTCTCTCTTTCTGTGAGTTTACGCTTTATTTATGGTGATGGCTGTATTCAGATTTGGTTTTTGTAAGAAAATTCCATTTTGTTGAAGCTTGTTTTACATTTACTGCTATAACATTATTCATAGTTTGCTCTTACACTGTCTAAATCTTTGTCCTCTCTGTCATGATACGTCCCTTTTTACTGTCAATAATATTGAAATTAATATCCCAATATTTTCTCTCCTTCCCCAATTAATCTTAACTAGAAGTCAGTCAGTCAATTTGACCAGTCTTTTCAAAAAGCCCACTTTTCAGCTTTGCTGATTCTATTGTTGGTTTTCTATTTCATACATCTCTGTTCTAATCTTCATACACCTTCTTTGAATTTATTATAATTCTGCTCTAGTATTATTACCTTTAAAATTTTTTTATTCTGATTTTGTTTTTTTGATTTAAAAATCTTTTGTCCATAAATACTTCTCTGTGAATCTCTAAAAAATACATTATTCCTCCTCCCTTTAAAAAAACCATAACCACAGGGGTCCTGCCTGGCTCAGTTGGAGGAGCGTGCGACTCTTGAGTCATGAGTTCAAGCCCCATGTTGGATGTAGAGATTACTTAAAAAAATAAAATCTTAAAACAAAAACAAAACTAGAATATCATTATCACATTGTAAAAAATTAAATGATTCCTAGATAGTAACCGATATCCCCCAGTGTTCAAATGTCTCAGACACATTGTCAGTTAATTCTGAATCAGGATCACAATAGTTCACACGTTTTCCTTTTTCTATGTCATTTGTTCCTATAAAGTTTCCCTTTGCTAATGGAGTTCCTTTGGTGTCACTTAACATTCTCTTCTGTCCCTCGTAAATATCAGCAGTCAGATTCAGAGTCTTGATCAGATGTAGGTTCATTTTCTAGGGGGCTAGGGGTGGGGACAGAATACTCCTTT
Organism: Phoca vitulina; assembly: GCF_004348235.1. Taxonomy (NCBI): domain Eukaryota; kingdom Metazoa; phylum Chordata; class Mammalia; order Carnivora; family Phocidae; genus Phoca; species Phoca vitulina. Next base: position 17,512,925 of record NW_022589734.1, read on the forward strand.
AGGTGATCTGTCTTTACCTTTTAGCACAGATGTTTCCCTCCATGTTTTTTACTCTTCTTTTTAATACAAGATCCACACATCCCTAACAGTGGCTCTTGTTCTTTCATTTTTCTCTACTGTCTAGCATTCGGCAGTAGAAATGGAATAATAGGGAACTCAGAGCCTAGTTTCCCTCTAAGTACTTCACCTGCATCCCACAAGCACTGATGTGTGTACCAGTTTCTATTTTTCAGTTTACACTGCATGAGTCTCTTATTATCAGTTTCTAAATAACCGCACTGTGGTCAGAAGTAAACTGTATGTACACCACTATAGGATGCGCTGGGACTGGCTCTGTGGCCTGCTCTGAAACAACGTTTATATACGTTCACCATGTTTTTAATCATTTCCTGGCAATTCTGGAGAGGAGCAAGGTAATGATACTGTGCCCTTCCTTGGGAGGATCTTTTATTCTGCTGCTTCTGGAGAAGAGACTGCTTTGAAATTGTCCGTGCACTAGTTTGTCCCGGGACCGTGTCCCCTCCACTAAGCAGTTCCTGTCAATTGGATTTTCTACATGAACTGGTTAAGAATGAGAATCAAATGGTCAACGGAGAGACCACGGACCAGGGACGCGTGGACACGGAGGTACCCAGCGCCCTATCACACTGACGGGCAGCACAGGAAAATCCACCAGGGCGACGAGGACAGAGCAGCACCCAGCCAGGTGCCATAGCGGACTCTGCCACCCTTAAACCAACTACGTTCCATTTAGGTCTCAAGAAACGTCTTTCAAGGACATAACTTTCTGAAGAGAAATCCAGAAGATTCCACTAAAGGCGCAGGCATGGGATCGTAACTGCACTCTCTGGTGTGTTTCCCTGGGAGAGAGGAGAGGCTTAGCTGTCCGGGATGCCCACGCCAGGACCCACGTGCCCCCCTCAAACCCTGAGACACGTCACAGAAGCAACAGACCCTCCACAGGGGGTGCTCACATTATGAACGTTCGGTGTGCTGAGACTCCTCCTCAGGTGCCGAGCTTTGGTGGACAGAGCTTCTTTGACCGTGACCGCCTGCAAAGGTCAAGGTAACATTTGTTTTTCCCCCTCTGATGACAAATAATATATGTTTGTTGTGGAAGGTTTAGAAAATATAGAAAGACACATCATTTTAATGCCACACTCCCTCCCATAGTTACAAAAGCTGGACTCTTATGGTCCCCACTAATTTCTCTTTCCTTAATCTACCAAAAATGCTTTCCATACACAAAACCAGGACAACTGCTGAACTAAAGACATTTATGTGGTAGATTTTTTACAGAGGTAGACAGAGAAAACAGAGAAGAAATACCCCTAACAATAGATCTCATTTGCAAAATGACCATCAACTTTTATGCTGTTTGTGTTTTATTCACGCAGCAATTTCGGGGGGATTTCCACTAAAGGCAGATTTTTCTGACAGATGCCAATCTTAGTCCTCTTGTTGCTCACAATGCACTTTCCATGAACTTCAACTGCTGCTTCTGTGGATGACAACTCCTGTCTCAGAGTCCCACTGCCCAGTGGGTTAGTTTCACGGGAATGTCCTGCTACTGTTGCAGAAGTTAACCTAGACCCCCAAAATTAGGGAAATAGTAACAGCATGTGGCTAAGCACATGGACTCTGGAGTCAAGCCTTCCTGGTTTACAACCAACTTTGTACCAACTTAGCGGTGTAGCCTTGGGCAGGCTAGCTAACTTCCGCCGGCCTCAATTTTCTCACTCAGAAAAGGAGATTCTGACAGTGTCTATCTCCCTAGCAGGGCCATCTTGAAGATTAAATGAAAGAATGCTATCTAAATTACTTGGGCAGAGTGCTTAAGTAGAAGGTACTGAATAGAATGCAGACATTATTTTCATTTTTGCTACTTTGTCTGAAGAGACTGCTACTCAAGTTTTCCTTCTCTGACAGATGCAGAGGGAAGGTGTTTGGTAAATAAATTCGTCCTTGTCCACGTGGCGGTGGGGAGGCTAGTGCTCTCGCCCTCCGGCCCGGACGCTGGTTCTACTCGCCTGCCGGAGCCGTTCAAGGCTCAGGATGTTCTCCACCTGCAGCACGCCGCGCGTGTACTTCTCTATGTAGGTCTCCCCGTCGGAAGCGCCTTCGTTCTCGCTCCTTGCTGCCATGAGAGCTAGTGTCTCCCGGTCCTCAATCTCCTCTGTTGCCTGAAGGGACAAGAAGACAATTCACTTTCTTTCTCTCTTTTTTTTTTTTAATTACAATACTTTCATGTGAACAATATTTTTATCCAAATTGTGGTGAGAAAATGATTTAGAAGTTCTAAGAATCAACACATTCTCTAACACTTCTATTTCGATATTTTTAAAAAGTAATGTATATTTACCTTTGGTATATTGGATACTATTTCATAGGTTACACCACAGGAATAAAATATATTCTTCAATGATATTCTCCTCTTCAGACTCTGGGTGAAGCTCTGGTAGGAAAGGAAAGCTGAATTAAGTGATGTGAAATACGTAAGTTATTCAGCATTTTACAAATTGTAGAAGCATTATCAAGTACTATGTTTTTGATACACATACAACAACTCAGAAAAACAGAACTGAAAAATCCTTGTCTCTGACCCTGAAGGACAACAGTGTCCTTCATTTGGGGATTACAGGATTTGTAGTCCATTCAGGGATTTTGGGGGTTGTGCTTCTTTCTCATTGGCAGCCTTCCTTTTGATCTTGATAGGGTTATTTATTTATTTTAAAGATTTATTATTTTTTTTAAAAAGATTTTATTTATTTCTTGCCGTGTCAATTTTTGCCATTCTAACTGGTGTAAGGTGGTATCTCAATGTGGTTTTGATTTGAATTTCCCTGGTGGCTAATGATGATGAACATTTTTTCACGTGTCTGTTAGCCATTTGTATGTCTTCTTTGGAGAAGTATCTGTTCATGTCTTCTGCCCATTTTTTGACTTGATTATTTGTTATTTGGGTGTTGAGTTTGAGAAGTTCTTTATAGATCTTGGAAATCAGCGCTTTGTCTGTAGTGTCATTTGCAAATATTTTCTCCCATTCTGTGGGTTGCCTCTTTGTTTTGTTGAGACTATGGACTCCAAGAAACAGACTGAGGGTTCCAGAGGGGAGGGGGGAGGGGGGATGGGTTAGCCTGGTGATGGGTATTAAAGAGGGCACGTACTGCATGGAGCACTGGGTGTTATACGAAAACAATGAATCGTGGATCACTACATCAAAAACTAATGATGTAATGTATGGTGATTAACATAATAAAATTATATTAAATTAAAAAAAAGATTTTATTTATTTATTTGAGAGAGGAAGACAGAGAAAGAGAGCACTAGCGGTGGGGAGGGGCAGAAGGAGAGGGAGAAGCAGACTGTCCGTGGAGCAGGGAGCCCGATGCAGGACGCAATCCCAGGACCCTGGGACCATGACCTGAGCTGAAGGCAGACACTTAACGACTAAGCCACCTATTTATTTTAGAGAGAGAGAGCGCACAAGCAGGAAGGACAGAAGGAGGAGAGAGAATCTCAAGCAGAGTTGGACGCTCAATTGCCTGCACCACCCAGGCGCCCCATGATCTTGATAGGGTTTAATCAATCCTCGTATAGAAGAAAACTGGAGAGGGTCCATTTTGTTGGCAATACCTGTGGGACGAGATCTGGGAAGCAGCAAGGATTTATTTTGGGCCTGCCCCTTGTCCTGTTTTGTCACTAAACTGCTTGGCTTGGCACTTAGCCTTTTTCAAACAGTGACGTCATAGCTCCACTGCCTCCTAGGCTTATGGGTCTCAAACCGGCCAAGGGGGAAGGTCCTTTGGTGGGTGACATCCACCTGTGCTGTCCTCATGCCCCGTTATCTGCGGTCAATAAGAATCAGGCTGTAACTTGGCTAGTGTGGTGACAATTTGCACGTCCACTGTATCAGCACCACAAAACCCGGCTCGGCTTTATGACAGAGGGAAGAAAGAAACTTTGAGCTCATATAGGCAAGAATCAGACCCCATTACTACCTGTTTGTTGTAAATATTGGCTGCAATCCGTTTTCGTAATACTAACTCCATAGCAGCCGGGTGGCTGAGCTGGACCGTGGTTTTCACTATCAGGTAAATCCTTTCGTTCTGCGGTGTGACTCTATTCAGGTGAACGGAATCATGCACTGAGGAGTCCCAGGAGGCTGTGGCTGAAACCTAAGAACAGGAGAAGGGTTGGGGACAGGGAAAAGACCCAGCTCAGGGGCTGAGGTTTGACATCACACATGAGAGCGAGAAGAGAAACGCAACCCCACTGAATCATATGTGTTTCTCCTCACTTTTTCTGAGCGACAACACACATTCAACTTTTTAAAGCCCCCAGTCCTCGCCCCCAAAGCAGACCACAGCAGTTTAACGGGAAGATAGGCCCATAGGCAGGTGCACTCATCTGAAGCCCAGGAAGAGAACCATAAGGGTCAATTACCTCCTCATCACTGTGCTTTATGATGGGCAGGTAGAAAAACTGGCTGCCGTGCTCCTTGGGCAGGATGGAGTTGACGCCCGACGCGTGGGGGCCCACGAGCTGCTCATTAGCACTGAGGTCATCAGCTGACCACGTCCAGGGCACAGAAACAGAAGTGGAAGGAAAAGTCACTTTTTAAGCAAGCACTGAAAATTTTTATTTTATTATTATTATTTTTTAAAGATTTTATTTATTCATTTGACAGAGAGAGACAGCGAGAGAGGGAACACAAACTGGAGGAGTGGGAGAGGGAGAAGCAGGCTTCCCGCTGAGCAGGGAGCCCGATGCAGGGCTCGATCCCAGAACTCTGGGATCGTGACCTGAGCCAAAGGCAGATGCTTAACCGACTGAGCCACCCAGGCGCCCCAGCACTGAAAATTTTTAAATATGCTTTCCACAGATGACTTTTTGCACTTTCATTTTTTTCTTTCCTTTCTTATCCCACAGTGGAAATAGAGATGCTAATTCCTCACAATAGGTCTTATCCTTTCCAGAAACAACTATGAGAGCCAAAAAGGTACCCCATGAGTCTCTAATAAAAGAGACAAATATACTCCATACGCAATCCTAGGAGCAGAGATTTTCTCTACAAAAACACAGCTGAGACTCCTGCTTTCTGAGGTCAAATCCCCATGTAACCTGGTGTCACGCTTGCGTTCTACTTATACAACTTACACATGATTAGAGATTTGAACAGCTAAATGATCAATCTGGAATCAAGTTCCAAGCACTTGGGAGAAATACAAAGATCATCATCTTCCAATGCCCTAAGCCATGTGGGATTCACCCTTCATAAATTTCTATACGTGGTCATCCAACCATTGTGCGTATCCCTCCAACAATAACAGGGAGCCCATCGCTTCATGAGGCACACGTCCTACTTCCAGGATCTTAAACAACTCTTCCTAGGAAGAGCCAAAGTCACCCTCCCCAGGGTCCTCCCTCCAAAAGACAGGTTTCCAGGCTGTGTTTTGAGATTCCAGGGGCCGTGTGCGGAAGAGCTTGCCTGAGCCCGCCCATCACCCCACTTGGCAACTCTGCCTTTGTAGTCTACATACAGGCTTCCATTTAAGATTTCATTCTGAAAGTGGATTTTCCTGCTAAAATACACTGAGGACCATCATTCTTGGTTCACACAGGTTCAATCCAATCGCTACAGTAAAGAACAACCCTTAATGCAGGGTTTACAGTGTAATCACATTCTGGCATCGGCGCTATGGCAGAGGGGGGATGGGGGGAATGGCACTAATCAGAAATGCAGATTCCTAGGGCCCCGCAAGCCTAAAGGTTCAGAATCTCTGAGGGTGATTACTTTCTCAGGTAATTCTTGTGTCCATTGATGTCTCCCAACTGTAACTGTTTTGACATTTTTTGTGTGACATTTTTGAGTTACGACATCTCTCTCATAACTCTATGAGAGAGAGTTATCTCTCGTAATTTTTTTTTTTTAAGATTTTATTTATTCATTTGAGACACAGAGATACAGAGAGAGAGAGAGAGCATGAGCAGTGGGAGAGGCAGAGGGAGAGGAAGAAGCAGACTTCCTGCTGAGCCAGGAGCCCGATGTGGGACTCGATCCCAGGACCCTGGGATCATGACCTGAGCTGAAGGCAGTCACTTAACCAACTGAGCCACCTAGGCGCCCCTCTCTCGTAACTCCTTTTTTTTTTTTTTTTTTTTTAAAGATTTTATTTATCTGAGAGAGAGAGAAAGAGCACGGGCAGGGGGAGCAGCAGAGGGAGAGGGAGAAGTAGACCCCCCGCCGAGCAGGGAGCCCGATGCAGGGCTCGATCCCAGGACCCTGGGATCATGACCCGAGCTGAAGGCAGACGCCCAACCGACTGAGCCACCCAGGCGCCCCTCTCGTAACTCTTTTTAAGACTAAATATCCACTTCTCTCTTCCAGTGATGCTACACGTCAAGGTTTATACATTTGGTTGGACTAAAAATGTCACCTAGACACAGCATATGAGTGATTAGAAAAGTCATTTAAGGAATCAAAATCAGGTGGGTCTGAAAAGATTACAAACCTAAATGAAACGCAAGGGCCCCTCGAACACGGATCTGCTTACCGTTCAGATCAAGGAAGAGAACCGGTATGTGAGTTTCCATTCCAGGTGGTGGGACCCTAAATTTAACAACAAAATTTAATCACAACAAATACGTGTTTTACATTGTGTTAGATGATCAAACACCACAGAGGCACGGAAGCGGAAAAGAACCACTATGGGGACAGAGATTCTATTCATGAAATATCTGCACTTTTTTTTTTTTTTTAAGATTTTATTTGAGAGAGAGTGAAAGCAAGCACAAGCAGGAGGGGGTAGCAGGCAGAGGGAGAAGCAGACTCCCCACTGAGCAGGGAGTCCAATGCAGGGCTCAATCCCAGGACCCTGAGATCATGACCTGAGCTGAAGGCAGATGCTTAACTGACTAAGCCACCCAGGCACCCTATTTGCAGATCTCTTGATGTCCCTGTTAACACACATCATGAGAATTATGTGACTTCCATAAAGAACCACCAGTTATATAAATCAGATGTAATTAATTGAAACAAAGATTATTTGATGGCTTTCTAGAAATAGTCCTAGTGATGGGAAAAAGGGAAGGGATGCTGTTAAGAGTAGAGACAGGGGACAGGATCAGAACCCAGAAGAAGTAAACAAAAAAGACAACACTGAAAAAGCTTAGAGTATGAAAGACCTATTAAAGGAGGAAGGGTTGTCTATGAAAAAGACCAAAGAAGTGTTTTATCAAAAACTGGCCCATATGCATCTGAGTCACCGGGGGGGGGGGGGGGGGGGGGGGAGGCTCTGAAAATGAAAAGTCCTGGGCCCATCCTTCCTCTTGTAAATCAAAATAACGAGGGACAGGACCCAGGACTCCACATTTTACAAACAGTCAAGATGGCCTGAAGTTTGGAAATGGCTCAAACGAAAGTGACTGGGCTAAGGAGAAGGGCTGTCTAGACAGGGCCTCAGGGAGCAGAACAAGACTGGGAATGAGGTGGCCGTCTGCAACCATGTGGCTGGCAGACAGACGGCGCGTGTGCCCTGCAGGACTCCGGGACTGTGGGAGAAACATCAGGTCACAAATTATGTGCCAGAAAATTCAGATTTGCTGGTTTCATAACACTATCAACTCCATTATACTTCCCTTTATCATTATAGACGCAAATAACAGCACTGATGCTTCTGCGCCTACCCTAAAGAGACTATCTGGGCATGTACACCCTCTGTTCAAAAGGAGTCTGATTTCTCCTAAATGCCCAGGACATACTCTTGTAATAAGAATGAGAACGAGAATAAGCAGCAGGAGTAGTTACCACTTAACAAATGGGCACCAACAAGGTGTTTTTAATATATTATCTCTAATCCTTTCAACAGTACCAAAAACGGGGCTCCATTCATAGATTAAGAATAAAGCCTTGGGGGTGCCTGGTGACTCAGTCGGTTGAGCATCTGCCTTCGGCTCAGGTCATGATCTCGGGTTCCTGGGATCGAGCCCCGCATCGGGCTCCCTGCTCTGCTTCTCCCTCTCCCTCTGCTCCTCCCCACTGCACTTGCTCTCTCTCTCAAATAAATAAATAAAATCTTGAAAAAAAAAAAAAAAGAACAAAGCCTCAGAGAAGTTAACGACATTTAACACTGCAGCTGGAAACTCAATCAGGATCTACCTGACTCCAGAGCCTAGGATACCATGCTGTTTCTGATGAGCATTGGGATGGACTGATTAACCAACTGACTGACCGACCACAGTTATTTAGGGCTCAAGACCTGACTCTATGCTAGGGACCAAACTGAGCAGGCACGAGGGCTAAGAAGAAAATGTATTTTCTCCCCTCTTCAAGTAGACTCTGGATACACCCTTCTTTTAAGCCGAAATAAGGGAATTTCTGGAGATGAGGAAACCATGTCCAAGTTGCTCATGTGGAGAAATTCAGAAGTGTGGTATCTGCTTCCTGGCCAGGTAATCAACAGACGCTCCCCGGCTTCCTGGGAGAGGAAGCTGGCTGCCATGGAGAAGGAAAAAGGGAAGGAGGCACGAGACATGGGTGGTCCTTCCCTGAGCAGCTCACGGCACTCAGCATGGACTGTGACAGTCCTGGAAAGTCACTCGCACGACACTGGTGCAGGCCGTCCGCCCCACCCTGTCAGGCCACTCACCAGTGGGCAGGCGCCCCCGGAACCCCGCTGCCGGGGGCAGGCACCAGCACGGCGTTTCTCTCCTCGGTCAGGCCCACCCACTGCTCCACAAGCCGGGCTTCCCGCTCCACGTCGTCCTCCGTCTTCTCTGCAGGACAAAATGAGGGGATGAGCACCAAGACGGGGGAAAAGACAATTTCCAGATTTAAAATAAATAGGTTTTCACTTGGTGACATCCCCAAGTGGCTGGAACATCCATGATGTTCCAAAAAAGGATGGGAGGCTTTGAAGTTGCAGCCTGAGCACCCAGACAAGCTCGGAGAGGCTAGGATTCTCACTTGATGGACCTCCGGGTAGGGACATGGAAAGAGCATCAGGACAGGGATGAGAACACGGGTTATGTTTCCTGGTTCTGTACTCTGGGGAAGTTATTCGACAGACGAGTCTGGGCTTCCTAATCCATCAAATAGGGCTCATACAAGTCATGTCTACTTTACACGCTTGTTGGAAAGATCCAGTGACATAATGGATGTGACACTGCTTTATAAAACCATACACCACCGTACAGAGGATTAAAACACGCCACACTCCGTAAGACTAACTTTATTGTCCTTTATGTTCCTTACTAAAGGGATTTTACAGAACATATTTTGAAACCCTCTGATTCATAATTCCGCCCTGGAGCTATCTGGGTAGAGTCAAAGCGAGTTTCCATCAGCAGGTTGAGCACATATACAAACTGACATCAAGAACGCTGAGCCAAGATGTTCTACTGAGCGGGGAGCTTTTGCTAACTTCTACCTGAAATGGACGAACACTCATAATGTGTCCTCTGATGCAGAACCCACCACAATGCATGGACCATCAAGTCGGGGTGAGAGACTAAGGGCTTTAAGAACACAGCTCTACCCTGGAGCCTACACGGCTGCCGCCAGCAAAAGCAAACTGCGTCCCTGGAGCTGAGCGGCCAGGAGGCCCACCTGCACCAGCTGAGCACATCACTGCCGCCCCACAGGAGCTGGGTGCTGACCTGCCACGCGTGACCCGAGAGCTGCTGTCAGTCCCAGGTCCGGAGCCCGGAACGCCTCATAAGGACATGTGGGTTCTGATGGCATCTGCATTCTTCGGAACTAAATGCGAGTTTAACATTTAACGTCACAGTTCACGCAGAGGCTTATGAACGTTTATTACTTTCCAATCCAATACCATGCCAAAGGAGTCACTACTGTCTATAATTGTTACGAGGTCAGAACACTAAGATCATATTGTCCCGACGACTGTCTAGAAGGGAAAAGGCCACTCCCGGGAAAGAGTTTAATCTCACATACCTTTTTTATTGCTGACTTTTTTAATCTGCTCATCTAAGTACTCTCGTCGTTTGATGAGTGCGTCAGACCACCTCTCTCTCACACAGTTTAAGTCTTCTTCCTGACGTTGGGGAGGGAAAACATTTTCCTGTAGAATACACAGACGACTCTTTTTTTTTTTTTTTTTTAGCAAAGATGTTTACATGGATCAGGAAAGTTTTCATTCGGAAAGGCCATTGAACACTGCTGTATGATTAATATGCAAGAAAGCAAAGAGGCCTCAGAAACATAGCATGCTGATCAAGGAACCCATTACTCAGGAATCAGAGCCCCTGGATTGCCAAAAGGATAATTATACTTAAAAGCAAGAGAAGCTCAAACTACACCAGCTGTGGGGATGATTCTTACGTGTGTGTGTGTGTGTGTGTGTGTGTGTGTGTGTGTGTGTTTAAATCAGAGCTATTCATTTGAAGGATGCATGATTCCAAGCAGAAGGACACCATGAACAGAGCCCAAATCATGGAACAGCGAATGGAATGGAAAAAGAGAAAACAGGCATTTTCATAGTTCATCATTCAATGGCCTCGAAACATGTATTTTCTGAAATGCAAAGAACAGATCAGCAGAGAACCTTTCAAACTTGCTGCCAAGATTTTACGTCCAACCACTACCGTAAGGCTCACCAAAAATCTCCCATGCAAACAGCCCACATGCAGCCAGCCATGCTTTAAGAACTCCCAGAAGCAGCCGCTGGGACGTGGCCGTGAACAACGTGGCCGGAAGCGCACGGACAGCAGCAGGACGTTAGTTAATGGCATTGCTGAGATCCAAGGGGAGACTGGGATTTCACCCCTCAAGTTGGTTTTCGTTTGCTTGTTTTCTTTCTTAGTAAAGTTATGAGGGAAATAAACCCATCAATTCTACTCAAAATGCTCTCTGACTTGCCTCATTCCAGTCTAACCCTTAAGACGTGGCATTAAGAGCAGATGGCAGGGGACTTCTGAGGCTCTATCTACAACGTACCCACAGTTCACATACAGGAAGGCACCCCGGGAAAACTGTGGAGAATGAGTACAAAGACTGGGAACCAAACCCAGAAAACTTCACTTTGATTTGCTGCCTTGCCTGTTCCTATCGTCCCACATTCCATGACAGGAGGCTGGCCAGCACTGACTAGGGACGAGTTCACAGGTGCCTTTTTTTTTTTTTTCTGAATTTCCAAAAAGAAAAGGCTGAGATTTAAATTCTCCAAGTTATGGATAATTAAGCTGGGTCCTAATGACAGAAAGAAGCTGGCTAACCCAAACTAAACTATGTGCATGAAATGTTTTCAATTTCCTATCCAGCAAGAGACTTTTAAACTAAAACTGCATATTAGAACAGTCCTACTCTCTTGGACGTGAGGCATGAAGTGCAGTTTTGCATAGAAAACACAAGGTTCAACTGAAAGATTATGGATGGATAATTCCACGGTTTTAAAAATCGTTAACTTAATACAGTGATAATGGTCTTGCTTCGAAAGTCCTTACAAGCTAATTCAAGATAGCATAGCAGCAATGCAGTATCCGATCATATGTTTTGAATGGACAGAGAAATCTATAGCAACAGTACTGTATCCCTGATTATGTTTAAAGCAAATCCAAAGCGAGTGAGAGTCTGCGTGTTCTTGCTCGATGGTCCTCCTTCCTCCTCCCTGCCCTCTGCTTTGCGGATGCTAGCCATTAGCAGCAGCCGTGCCCCATGCCACAGAACGACAGCAACAGCGATACCTGATAACTATCCATATCATCACCATCCTCATCATCTCTCTGGGAGGAAAAAAATAAACACAAAGGACATGCATTTTTGTTTCTCAAACAGCACACAGGTAATTCTTTAAGCGTAACACACACATTACAATGGACAGCACACGGAACACCCAGCATAATAAAACATTTAAATGAATTGCAAGAAAGGTTTAGTGGATTTAATTCACTCGCCTCTAAGAATTTGAGTTTTGTTTTGTTATGTTTTTAATAAAGAAAGCAACCATTTAAAAAAAAAAAAACAAGAACTCTCTTCGATGGGACTAGGAATCAACCTCACTGGGCCAGGCTTTACCCTGTCATCATGCGAATGGCGCATATGCATTTCTGGGTGGACTATCTGAGATTTGGAGCAGACTCAGAAGGACAAAATGGTAGAACTAGACTACCTCTCAATCTCTTAGTTTAGCCGTGAGGCAGACGGGGCCCCGAAGGATGAAATGTCTTAACCCAAGGATCACACAAGTGGTGACAGAGTCAGGACTGGGTGCCAGGCTGCTAGTTACCCCACTCAGTGTCCTTTCCCCCTGCACCACACCACATGCACTGAGGAAATCCTCATGGGCGAAAGCCCACCGGAGCCTCAGGCTTCCTCAGCGTACAACAGTCTCAAGAGCATAGCCCGCCATGCTGAATATTGGATCTGCTGTCGTCCATTACTGGTTATGTTAGCATCATACCAATCAGTTTGGTAACAGTTTACAATAGTTGTATATAGTTTACAATAGTTTATAATAATTGTATAAAGTAATGATTTTGGCAAAAACATTTGGCAAAACAAAACCACCATGTTGAAAATAAAAGGATTTAGTTGAGACAGGTTTCCTTAGACAGAAGAATAAGGAAACTCCCATCTGTAGGGAATAACCATCTACCCGGAGGCAGGTTCTACTCAAAATGAACCCTGGCCCCTGTAATAATCATCTTTGGTTTTTTTCTATTATTGGAGGGTTAATATTCAAACAGGCAGTGAAGTGGTCTAGTTATAAAAAGACAAACCTTTTTTTTTTAAGTGCTTTAAAATATAATTACATTACTCTCATATATAAGTATACTTCAATATATACTGCTTTTTAAAAGTGCTTTAAAAATACAGTTAAACATTCTCTGCATAGATTTCAAAATCCACTTTTTTTTTTAAGTTTGGAACCCATCGTTATCATTTGAGTAACTAACTTATTAAATGTATGCCTAATACTGAAGTAATTTTTCTTTTTTCTTCAAGATTTTATTTTTTAAGTAATATCTATATCCAACGTGGGGCTCAAACTCACAACCCTGAGGTCAAGGGTCCCATGCTCTACTGACTGAGCCAGCCAGATACCCCTGAAGTAATTTTTCTTGACTTAATTCCCCACATTATTGAATAAAGTACAGTAGCTTGAATTTATCATTACTATTTTTTAGACTAAGAAGATCCTTCTATTAACTGAGAACTAGCCTGAGCTTTCATGATGTATAACTTGTGAAATCAGCATATTCTGGACTGGCTTGAGCTACTGCATCAGAATATTTCTGAAGTGCTACGTCAACAAAATAAGTTCTGGATGTGACTTTGAGCATGGCTGCAAAGAAAAATAAAAGCTTTAAAACAGTCACAGTTTAGAGGCGCCTAGGTGGCTCCGTCAGTTAAGCATCCGACTCTTAATTTCAGCTCAGGTCATGATCTCAGGGTCGTGGGATTGAGCCCCACATCGGGCTCTGTGCTCAGCAGGGAGTCTACTTCTCTTTTTCTCCCTCTCCCTCTGTCCTCTCTCTCCAAAATAAATAAAATTTAAAAAATCTTTATAAAAAAATTAGCCACAGTTTATTGATTGATTGATTTTTTAAGCAGGCTCCATGCCCAGCGTGAAGCCCAACATGGGGCTTGAACTCACAACCCTGAGATCGAGATCTGAGCTGAGATGAAGAGTTGGCCGCTCAATGACTGAGCCACCCAGGCGTCCTGAAATAGTCACCGTTTAAATCTGCATGACTGGCGCTATGTTCTTTAAAGAGCATTTAGCATTGGGGAAAGCTCGAATTTTGACAAAAATGAGTTTTAACTCAGGAGGTAGAGCAGTTTTAAAAGTGCAAATAATCAATCTTTATAAGGTTCCTCAAATGGGAACATGTAGTCAGTTGGTGATCCCTGTTTTATAGGTCATGATTTAGGATGTAAATTCAAAGTTTTATCTAAGGTGAGAGATTTACTAAGCCACAAAATTTTAGTATAGACTGGGATCTCAGGGAATTATTAAGTCTCCTTCATCATTCTGGAGAAGAGAGAAGGGGAACTAGAGGTTTGCATTATCCCAACAAGGTAACCAGGAAGGCCGTGCTAGACTGAAGAATCCAGGTCCCCCCGGTTCCAGGCCGGCGACCTTTCTACCAGGCCCTGCAGCCACCCCCAAGGTTGATGGCTGAGTGAGGGACTGAGCTGGGATGAGAATCCACACAACCCAGTCTTCTATTCCACATATGAGGAAAAGTCTGGGGGAGGCTTCTCCCCCAGAACAGCAGACTGTCCTCAGGCCTTCCTTCATACTCTCTCTGGCTCTGAGAACCAGGGGCAATTTTGGCCTGGGACAGGGAAGGCGGCGTTTGACAAAACTATGCCTTCCTAAGGTCTCGTAGGCCAAGCCACTGTTCCTTCTAGCTTTCAGAAAGTCTTTGCCTGAATGCCAGGGGGTGCAAGGAAACTGAGACTGAAGATGAATCATTTTCAAGACGGGCTGGGCCTCCGCCCAGACGCCACAGAGAAACGTCACAACAGGCAGTGCTCCCTCTCTCGTGTGGTAGTGAAGCAGCCAGAGTTCAATGGGCTGATTCCTCCCCTAATTCATACCTGACAGTAAACTGGGGACTGAGCGAAAGCACATGCCTTCTTTCAGGCCACTTCGGGCAAGTTCCTAATCTCAAAGTTCATTCTCACGGAGGGATGAAGAGCTGGGGTTGGTAACATGAAGATTAATTCTTTGATGTTTTCATCTTTCACTTTTTACAAATATTTACTCATTTATTTAAAAAATAATGTCTGCACCCAATATGGAACTCACGACCCCAAGATCAAGATTCACATGTTCTTCCAACTGAGCCATCCAGGTGCCCCCCAATCTTTTAATTTTAAAATGAGAACAGAAGATTTAGTAAAGGAGGATTTAATGGACAAAAATGATCATGAGGACAACTTTTAATTGGAAAAAAAAAAAAGAAAGCTTTCAAAGAACTGTTAAATTATGCCAGTGTAGGGCTCCTGGGTGGCTCAGTTGTTAAGCGTCTGCCTTCGGCTCAGGTCATGATCTCAGGGTCCTGGGATCGAGCCCCGCATTGGGCTCCCTGCTCCATGGGAAGCCTGCTTCTCCCCCTCCCACTCCCCCTGCTTGTGTTCCCTCTCTCGCTGTGTCTCTCTCTGTCAAATAAATAAATAAAATCTTTAAAAAAAAAAATTATGCCAGTGTATGGGAGCAATTTTATATTAATAAAAGTGGACTGGGCCAGGCAACCATCCAAATATCCAACATAACCTAACTGGAGCCAGACAGAAAATGAAATCTGCCTGAAGTAAATGAGTAACATACCATTCATATGTGTGTTTACAAATAAAATTATTATTAATCAACACTAAGCTGGTACAGTATTTCAAATCTCATAAAAAAGGCAATGGATGGAAATGTGAAGGGAGGGGTACAGATAATAAGGTCAGGACAAGGAGTTCGGTCATATTCCCCAAAGGTCTCCATCCCAGATCACTGACTGCCTTTCTCTGCATTAGCTGGTCCTCGCTGCAGACTACTTCCAATGTGCTGGTCTTACCTGGTAACTGTCCAGCCCTCTCTGCAGCTTGGTGGACCTGGCAGTGACGCAACCAATGGAGACAGACAGGATGGCTTCGACCATGAGTGGTAGTGTCCCGGAATGCTGCACGGGTTTCACTGTGACTTGCACCCTCCGGGAATGACCCTGCAGAGGGCGGCAGGTGGGGGACAATGGGTGCCAGGAATGGGAAGGGCAAGGAATGGGGGAAGAGGATAAAGGAAGAGAAGAGAATCAGGGAATACAGAAGCCCATAACTAGAAAACTCCCAGAAACAGTGTGTAAGAGTGGGACAAAGAGAAAACAAAAACAAAGAAAACCAAGCCTAGTACCTGTCTGAGTTGGAAGATGCCTCCCGTGTTGACATCTTTTGCCTGGTGAAGCTCCACTGCTGTGTATTCTCCTAGCTCGTTCAGTTCCAGTATGGAGAGCCACATCTCTATTCTCCGTGTTACCTCATTCCACCTGCAGAAACACGTTCCCATGAACAACGTCAATGCCCAGGGACATCATGAGCAATAGGAATGAGCCACCACCCCGAGCCCTTACTATGGGCTGGACATCGTGCTGTCATGTAGGTTTTCTTATTTAACTCTCAAAACAACCCTATGGTTTGGCTTTTCTCTTTATTTTATTGAGGTATAATGTATATTCAGTGAAATGTCCAGTTTTCAAGTAGAGTTTGATGAATTGTGAAAATGCACACACCTCTGTCACTACCCCACCATTTGCCTCTGCAAGTTTGCTCACGCCCCTTCCCGTTCAATACCCACAGCATCCCACAGCGGCCATGTAACTATAAATTAGTTCTGCTTGGGCACCTGGGTGGCTCAGTTGGTTAAACGACTGCCTTCGGCTCAGGTCATGATCCTGGAGCCCCTGGATCGTGTCCCACTTCGGGCTCCCTGCTCAGCGGGGAGTCTGCTTCTCCCTCTGACCCTCCCCCCTCTCATGTGCTCTCTCTCTCTCTCTCACTCTCTCAAATAAATGAATAAATAAAATCTTTAAAAAAAAATAAAAAAAAATAAATTAGTTCTGCTTGTTCTAGAAATTCATAAAAAGGGAATCATTAGTGCATACTCTTTTAGGTCTGGCCTTTTTGGTTCAGTGTAATGTTTCTGCGATTCATTCAAATGGGTATCTGTTGTCCTTTTCTTTGTTAACAGAGCTGAGTAATATTTGTTACATGACTAGTAGTATAATTTGTTTATCAAACATTCTCACACATTTGGGTTGTTGGCAGTTTGGGGGATATTATAAAAAGAACTGCCATGAACATTTGTGAACAAGTCTGTTTACAGACTTACATTTTCATTTTTCTTGGGGAAATACCCAGGAGTAGATTGCTAGGTCACAGAAAAGGCAAAGGATCAAATTTCCAAGAAGATATCCTCCTGCGCAAGATGATGGGGCAAATTTCCAAGAAGAGGAAGCTTGTGGCCGATGGCATCTTCAAAGCTCAAGTGAATGAGTTTCTCACTGAGGAGCTGGCTGAGGATGGCTACTCTGGAGCTGAGGTACGAGTTATAGGAACCGGAACAGAAATCATGATCTCGGCTACCAGGATGCGCAAAGTTTTTGGGGAAAAGGGCTGGTGGACCTGAGAACTGACCGCAGTGGTTCAGCAGAGGTTTGGCTTCCGTGAGGGCAGTGGAGAGCTTTATGCTAAAAAGGTGGCCATGGGAGGTCCATGTGCTATCACCCAGGCCAAGTCTCTGCGTG
The DNA here is from genome assembly GCF_004348235.1 of Phoca vitulina. NCBI lineage: Eukaryota > Metazoa > Chordata > Mammalia > Carnivora > Phocidae > Phoca > Phoca vitulina. The sequence goes on from NW_022589734.1 coordinate 17,530,184, forward strand.
ACCAGCTCCTAGGATACCTTGCTGTGTGGCGGGTCTGCCATGGCGTGCAGTGGTTCATCATGGAGAGTGGGGCCAAAGAACCGTGAGGTCCTGGTGTCCGGGAAACTCTGAGGACAGAGGGCCAAATCCAGCAAGTTTGTGGCTGGCGTGATGATTACTAGTGGGGACCCTGTTAACTGCTGCTCAGATAGGATGTGCTGGGCATCAAAGTGAAGACTGTGCTTCCCTGGGACCCACGTGATGAGACAGGCCCTAAGAGGTCTGTGCCTCACCATGTGAGCACTGGGGACCCCGAAGGTGAGATACTGCCCAGCCCCTCCACTGTGGAACATGGGAAGCTGGAGCAGCCTGCCGTGCCCCGGCCAGTTCCCACAGCACAACAGGGGCTCCTTGGCAGCCGAGTCCGGAGTCTAAATATTGCTCTATACAGACTTTTATAAAAGCTTCCAAAAAGGAAAAAAAAAAAAAGGAAAATATCCTCCTGTTTTTTTTTTTCTATAAGCTTTACAGTTTTATCTTTCCCATGAAAGGTTCTGATCCATCCCAAAATAAATTTTGTGTATCGTGTGAAGCCAAGATCCAGGTTGGTTCTGACCCAGCAGATACGCGGTTGTTTCAGTACTGTTTGTTGAAAAGGCTTTCCTTCCCCCATCCAACGTCCTCGATGCCTGGTAGTTCCTTTTATCGTTCCCATTTCACCAAGGAGGAGGCAGGCCCGGGGACCCCTACTCTTACCCTCTGGCCTAGTGCCAGTCTTGAGCCTGCATCAGCTCAGCCAAGTACACACCTGTCATGCAACGTTCTCGTCTTCGCATGAAGGGAGTCGACTTCCCAGACAGAGCTGCCGTTCCCAGCACAGCGGTGGCCCCACACCTCAATGGCCAGGGCTCCGTCGGACAGGAACTCCAGGAGCTCCTCTGTCACCGTCACCACGTAGTCCTGGGGCAAGCGGGAGCAAGGGAAGAGCAACGAGAATCACGCACCGAGCGATCTGTGCAATTTCCGTTTTTACCTTTCCATTGTGTAGAGATCCACTTTGGAGGTGGTTTAGTCTGATCCCAACCTGAAAACCACCTGTGCTGTTTTAAAGATCCGGAATACTAGCTCTTACACTAGCAAGGAAGGAGGGATTGAGTCCAACTCCCTTCTTTAATCAGGGCGGACACTGAAAGAAGCATCCTGTCCCGCATCACGGTGCTTGTGAGTGAATCCGCACCTTGCACCTGCTTCCTTCGTGGTTCTGGAGGACCACTCAGAACTCCCGCCGCCGTAGGCTAATCAGCACATCACAAAAAAAGAACGTCTGATTGCTCCTTGCTATGGCTTGGGAGACTGTGAACAGAATTAAATTTCCTATGATTATCTTCATGATTCTGTGCTCTTGCTCTGAAACTCCCCCGCTCCAGCTCCTCATCATGAAACGCAGACAGAGGAGTGTGAGGAAATGAACACTGAGTGGACTGCGGAGTATGGAAATCACCCTGAACAAAGCGGCAGGCAAGGGGCCAAGCCGAGCATCCTTCCGGCAGCATCTTAGTGAAGTCTCTGGTGAAGACAACTCTGCAGCTCTCAATTCTGGAAAGACCTGTGCTATGCTGATTTAACATTCTACTACTTACCTTCTTATTTATTGTATTTGGAGATAGAGCCAGAATTTTAGAAGGAAAACAAACCAATGATCAATTAGTACAATCTACACATCTTATTGATGGAAAAAACCCCAAGGTCACACAGTGAATCCAAGGTCACACAGTGAATCCAAGGTCTCTGCGACTAGCATTCATCAAAATAGTTGCTAACCAGAATGTACTTAAAATTCAGGCTTCATCCTTCTACAGGAACAGCTTTGTGGATCTAAAGAAAGATGGGGACTATTTAAGAGAGTATTCAGACAACAATAACCAAAAAGTAACTCATAAGGATTTTGAGAAACAGACTTGGTGAATATGGGTGAAAGAAAAAAAAGAGAGTGGACTATTTGTTTTCAGAAAAAGAAAGACTTAACAGTCTTTTACCTATGTGAAATTTGATAGGTGTAGAGCCAGAAAGAAAAAGCACAATTTCCAAAGGAAAGGGTTTGGAGTATCTGTTAAGGATTGTGCAAGGAAAAACAAAATTACAACAGAACATAGTGTCTGTCTGTCAGTCAGAAACAACCTGTGGGCAGTCTGACGTGAAAACCAGGAAGGGTGGCTGATGGTCACACGACAGGGCCAACCAACAGTCACCGAAAATTCACCTTGTCCACTGACATTTTCTTTAAAAACTCATTTGGCACATTAGAATATGATGCTTGGAGTGTTACACCGTATTCCAAAGACTGGAAAGAGGTTCACCTATATTAAAGGGTATAATTCTACAATATACATAACATGACCACATTTTTTGTAAAAAAAAAAACAAAAAAAACAAAAAACAACTTTCTAAAGACATTATACATGCATGATGGTAAGAGACGGTATCTATGCCCATTGCTGTGTGAACATGTATTGACCACACACAGATAAAAGTTGGAGGGCACAAAAAATAGTTTATCTAAATGTGTACAAATGTCACTAGCCATTACACCTCTAGCACCTAAGACTTCAGGGAGAGGTCTTTCAGATTTTATTTTATTTATTTATTTGTTTACTTTTTTTAAGATTTTATTTATTTATTTGACAGAGAGAGACACAGCGAAAGAGGGAACAGAAGTAGGGGGAGAGGCAGAGGGAGAAGCAGGCTTCCCGCAAAGCAGGGAGCCCTATGCGGGGCTCGATCCCAGGACCCTGGGACCATGACCTGAGCCGAAGGCAGACGCTTAACAACTGAGCCACCCAGGCACCCTCAGATTTTATTTTAAAAACTTCCCATCTGAGGGGCGCTTGGGTGGCTCAGTCGTTAACTGTCTGCCTTCGGTTCGGGTCGTGATCCCGGGGTCCTGGGATCGAGCCCTGCTTGTGTTCCCTCTCTCCCTGTTTCTGTCTGTCAAATAAATAAATAAAATCTTTAAAAAAAAAGAAAAACAACTTCCCATCTGAATTTGTACTGAAGTACATTTTGAGGTTAAAAAGTGCACCACACATATTACCTTTATTAAACATTCTTATGGGGGAACTTGTAAGTTATAAGAAGAGTTTTGAATGGCACCCAGGTCCATTGCCTCCCGTGTGGCTCATCTTGTAATGGCGCCCATACCTTACAATGAGAGAAGGTGACGGTGTACTGGGCATCCCTGGACTGAGGGGAAGGCACCTCGGGGTCCACCACTGGGGCTGCCACCGTAGATTCACACTGGTCCCAGAATGTGTATTGACAGAAGACAAAATTTGAGAGGTTTAAGGGCAGCCCAGTTGCCTCTTTAATTTTTACCTAAAGAGATTAAAAAAAAAAATGCAATGTAATTCTGATAAAGAAAACATTAACCTAGGCATGCTTACTTCCAATACTTCTATTTTAAGAGTCAGCGTTGAAATACGTAAATCGGTTATCCGTGTGACATCTGAAAACACCTGGCACATGAGGGGTTCCACGTACAATCAGTCTGTACCAGGACCACCAGGGCAGCACGTGGGCCTGGCAACAAACGCACACGTCCCCTCAAATTTTCCTACTGGCTGAGCTTCTGACGCAGAAGCAACCTTTACTGGAAAAGCACGATTCCCTGAACAACGTACACTTCCTGCAGCCAAAAGCACGGGGGCTTTTTAAAATTTCATCAACTGGCATCAGAAAGTGTGCTCTACTCCTGGAAAAAGTACTGCCCGCCGTGGTAGTTGTGGTCAGAAAGCTTAACGTTTACTACGCTCTACGAAAAACTCCCAAGATCTTCTGTCGAGCTGCCTTGGCTGAACACGGTGGTTTATCGGCGCCCGCCCATCCTGTCCTCTCACCCGGCACGTCAGTTTCCTGACTCGGTGAACGACCTCCCCACTGCTGTCCACGACTTCAAGGCTCCCGCCTTCGCTGGAGTTCTCCGAGGAGTCATCCTCCGCCACGCGCTCCGGGACGGCTCCTGTCACTCGCATCACTTCCACGTGGAGACGCCCGGCAACCTGTGGCAGGGACCAGAGTGCCTGTGGGTTACAGGCATCGTGTGCACAAGCCTGACCTGAGACGGAGAGCACGCCGCCAGACCCCCGGGCTGCTGCTGGGCCTGCTCCAGCGATGGGAACCTCACGCCTTCCACAGCCGGTCCTTCCATCGCCTGCCCCTGCAATCACCCTGCCTGACTTGGAGCCAAACCTGCCTCTCTGCCACTTGCCTTCTGGAGTCATCTTCCTTCTCATCCTTCTTTACAGGCAGCCCACGAACAGAGTAAAGGCTGCTCTCGTATTCTACCCGGAGTGGTTTATTTTCCACTTCATATGTATTCATTCATTTAGTCTGCTGACCAAACACCTGCCTCACGGGACTACCGAGACAAATAGTAGAGATACGTTCAGGTTGTGATGGGTTAAACTGATCCAGGAATCAGCTGTAGGCCAGGAACTGCATGAAACACTGCATTTACAACAGTAAACCCAAAGACACGGTCACCAGGCTCCTGGAGAGTCTACTCTCTTGGGAGCAGAGAATGGGTATGTGACTCCCACTGGGGCTGGGAGCAGGGTGGAGGCGGGTCCATGGCGGAAGGAGACCCATCCCACGAGGAACGACAAACACAAGGACAAAGTTATAAGGAAACAGTTCCTTTAAAACTGTTCCCCCCTCCCCAAAAGGCTTAACATGTCCTCAACATCCTGGTGGTCCTCTGGGCAGGAGCTAGGTTAGCAGTGCCCCTCTTCCAGCTGGGTGCCCAGAACTGAACTGAAGGACAAGAATTATCCCGCACTTGGCACCCTCAGAGCGCTATAACTGGCCAAGTTATCTTTCGTAACACAGGTTAAGGTTGCAGCGGCTGGAGCTGTGAAGGTGACACGTCCCGGCAGTGCTGCTGTTGTCTTAAATAGGAAGGCCCATTTTTAAAGGGAGTCAGACCCAACTGCCATTGGCAGCAGAGACTTGAGAAATTCATCGATGGTCTTGGACGAGTGAGACCGATATGGAGGAATCAGAGGAGGGGGAATGGCAGAAATCAGTTTGAAGGCAATAGTTCTCAAGCTTTTTTTCAATGGTCTTTGAGAATTAATACATTTTTAATATAATTTCAAAGGGATGAATGGAACACTCAAAGCCCAGCCCAGACCCCAGCTTAAGAACTGAGTCACTGGATTCCTTTGCCACAGGAGCTGTGCCCATTTTTCACATGGGAAAAAGCAATTCCAGCCCGCTGGTCTTCTAGAGCAGAATGTCCCCAGGGGGGCTGCCACACGCAGAATGTGAGCTGTGCACGTACACACCGCAGCTGGGAACCTGGGCTCTGCTTCCCGGTTCACTCTGGGCAGAATGGCATCCTGCTCACAGCCTGCCCCAAGGATCACAAGAGATAACTAAGTATTTCAAGTCTGCACGTTATGGAAGGGCAAGCTACGGAATAACGATGTTACTAAATTTAAAATAAAAAGATCAGTTGATGAAATGGATAAAAATCAAACAGTTTGAACTTGAATATTTTCTAAAATGTCTTAGACCTACATAATAAGGTCAATACATGTAAGTAATTGAAATGTGAAGTATTTTGTTTTCTTTTGTTTTTTAAAAGGGGTTAAGCTTATTTTCCTTGAATACTTTAGATTTCAAAATAATGCTCCCAAGTTGTATCTTGTGAAGACCACATAGGGGCCGGGAAGGAATCTGAGTATATTACAAACATAAGAGATTAAAGGGAGATAAATAGGGGGATGGAGCTGAATCTGGTTTCCAAAAGATTTCTAATTTGATTAAAACAAAGAAAAAAACTCATGAACCATAAATAAACATGTTGTAATAATCTTATATGGTTTTAATCTTATAATCTTAAAAAAACCATGATTTAATTTTGATAGTTTCTATTGATAGGAGCAAAGAAAGAATGTGATCCTGACTATTCACCCTAGTTTCCTGATATACCTCAAGAGAATAACTTAAATTGGATTCACACAGACAGATACACACCCTTTAACTGTTTCCTCCAAGGATAGCTTGTCCTTACCTCCCCCTGCTGGCTGATGATAGGAACTGCATACTGAAGTTTCACATCATAGAAGAGACACTCCAAGAACACATTAGCGACGCCAATTAGGTTGTGATTCTCTTGGGCTTCGTAGAAAGGGTCACCTCGTTTCCCATAGAGACGCTTTGCCTAATGGGGTAGGGGGGCGTGGGGGAGGTGAGTAGGAAACAAAACACCAACTTGGATAATATTATTTAAAACTATGTTTTTAAAAAAATGTTTCTTAAAAAAGAAAGCATTTATCCAAAGAAATTAAAAAAGTAATATTACAATCATGTTGCAAAAATAAAACAAAAGTAGCACATGGGAGGGGCTTGACAGCTGGGGGGCTACATGATGTCTGTGGGGAGAGCTCTTCCTTAGTTACTGACTCTCTTCCCTATCACACCCCACGTGCAGCCTTTTTCACTCCATTCCCTGTGCTTTGCCCCATTTCCTTCACCGAGGCTTCTTTTCCATTACTAGTATCCAAAAAGATGGATTGTGCTTTCTAAAATTATTCTTTGTAACCTCCCCAGCCACGATCACAGCTGGGGGAGCATGAACACATGCTAATGAATACTAAATCCAAGCTGGCTCCATCCATGTGGATTTGTCACAACACTGACCAAACAGCACAGGTTCGCTTTGTTCTATTTCACTTCACTTGAAATGTAACAAAAACTCTGCCAACTAAGAATATGTCACGTGTTCTCTTCATTTAGTTCCTGTCCATGTGGGGATCGCATGTTCTATGACTGATTCAACTTAGGACCCCTTTCAAGGTCACTTCTACGTTAGTTTTCTAATATCAATGTCCCAAGTACGACCGCAGATAGTCACCGCCACGCGTGTGTGTGTTCTGACGGTGATTATCACTTACATTCTGAGCTTGCGACATGGTCAAATCTCCTTGACATTTATCTCTTTTACCTCAGGAATTTTTTCCTTCCATTCTTGATAAAGGTCTCTCATATCAATTAATTTATTCTCCAGCTTCTCAATGGTCCAAACTTGGGTGCCCTTTCCTTTCCTCCTCACTTGAATAGCTGGCTCACTCACGATGGCTCCTCTCTGCAGAGTGAAGAAAAACAAAAACACACAACAAACCAAATGAGCCTTGTTACGGCTTTTTGGATTGTTAAATATGTAATTGTCAAGTGGCAAGTTTGAAAAAGACACATAATGTATACAGAAAGAATATGAAATTCTACCACCTAGGGAACATTCTGGCTTATTTTCAACTAAGATGCAAAAAGATTAATGAAATCTTCTGTGTATACCCATGCATATGCTTTTTACTTTTATCATAAGCAGAACCAAACAAAACTGTAAATCTCCTATCCTGATCCTCTCTCCACAGTTTTTATATTATGATCATCTTATTGTGTTGTTAAATATTCCTCACAGACATGATTTTTTTTCTTTTAAAAAAAGATTTTATTTATTTATTTGAGAGAGAGAGAGAAAGAGAGAGCATGAGCAGGGGGCAGAGGGAGAAGCAGACTCCCTGCTGAGCAGGGAGCCGGACGCAGAGGCTTGATCCCAGGACCCTGGGATCATGACCTGAGCCGAAGGCAGATGCTTAACCAACTGAGCCACATAGGTGCCCCTCATAGACATGATTTTTAATGGCAACATAGAAATCTGTTATTTGGATATACCACTCATCTGACAAATTATTATATTGTTCAACATCACGGCTATTTCAAATTTTTGCTACTATAAAGGCCATTATGATAAGCATCCTTCTACAAAAAGCACATGGTCTTTATGAACACTTCTATGACCGTGGACTTAAGATAAATTTTTCAAAGAACTGCTTGGTCAAAGAACTAAAATACAGAAAGATTAATGAAATACTCCCTGACTCATTTCTAGTTTGCTTGCCGGAGGCAAACACAAATGGATGAAAAATTATTTTCTTTTGAAGTTTCTTCTTAAAGGAAAAAAAAATCCTTGAAGTTGAAATGATGGTAAACTTCCCAATGACTGCAAAAAGTTGTTCTGTGTACAAATAAAAGGTATTATACAAGTCTTCCTTTCTTGTAGAATCCACTCTTAAAAATGGTACCATGACAAAACATATACCTATCTCTCATTCCAGAAAGGACCATTCATAGGAAAGAGAAAAGCAAGAGGAATTACTTACATATATTTCTAATTTTAACATATCTGAGGGCACATAAGCTCCGGGGGGCAGGGGGGGGATCTATAGAGGAAATCTTTTTTTTTTTTTTTTTTTTTTAATTTTTACTCTTGAAGCCTAGTTGGCAAACAATGTTATATTAATATAGCGTAAGTCTTTTTTTCTTTTTTTATAGATTTTATTTATTTATTTGACAGAAAGAGAGCACAAGCAGGGGGAGCAGGAGAGGGAGAGGGAGAAGCAGACTCCCCCCTGAGCAGGGAGCCCAATGTGGGGCTCGATCCCAGGACCCCGGGATCATGACCTGAGCCGAAGGCAGCCGCTTAACTGACTGAGCCGCCCAGGCGCCCGGATATAGAGAAAATCTTAAAAAGAATAAATACTCTGACTCATATCAAGATCTCCTCATGGATGTTCTTTTGGATGTCAGGTGTGTATTCTATCTTACAGTACGTAAGTTGTGCATTTTGCTCTCATTTTCTTTAAGAACACTCTTACCTTCCTATTGGCGCTGAGGTTTGCAGCAGGGATCTGCAGAGTCACTTGGTAGTCAGTGAGCTTGCTCATTTCCTCAGCTAAGAAGTTTGCCTCCCTTACCAAGGTATTAGCTTTCACGAGCTGCTCGCGCAGCTTTGCCAGGCTTTGACGGAAGAGCTCATCCCTGCGGGGTAGCGAAAAAGGAAATGAGAACATCTGAAAGAAAAGGAAACTGTAATCCTGGTTCTAAGTGAGTCATAGTATTAGAAAGTGGTAGAAAACTCCTTTCAGGAGATAATTTTCAACTGTTTTTTGTCCAAAAAAAAAAAAGAGTTTTGTTTTGTTTTGTTTTTTAATGTTTCCTTCCTCCCACAAGGGTACTGTGGGCTCCCTATTGGTCACCACTGATGAGGAGCAAAATAGGTGAAGAGACTTAACTAAAAACCGTATTTTAAATCCTCTAACATTTGAAAACTGCTAGATTTTGATATGTTGCTGCCAAAAAACCAATCAAGGGATTCTGGAGGGAAAATAACTGATTATGACTTATGTGCTTCTGGGGCTGAGGGGAAGGGGAGAGGAATCTGGGGCCCTAAGGAGAAAGCGTTTCACACGATTTCTTCAGCTGGTAAAAGGTGAGAAGCGGGGGTTTTCTGTGGCAGCAGGAATTCAACTTTTCAACTCCACACAATAGCGCTTCGTGGTGAGACCTTCCCTAATGTTCTGATGCTGAATATAGGTCAAAACCCTAGTACCTGCTCTCCCAGCCCCACGTGCTCTGTCTCAGTAGCATTTGTCCTAGTTAGACTCTCATTTATTTGTATAATTACCTGAGCTTCAGGCACACCGGGGCGAGAACCAGGTCTTTTTTGGTCTGTCATTACAGCTAATTCCCAGACAAGTGCGTGGCCTACCATGGGATACCCCCAAACTACCCAGTGAGTGAAAGGAACGGCACTTCTGGGTTCCACGTGTGAGTCTGGACTCAGAGGTAACCCAGGCTAACAGACTGCTTATCGAGCCTCATCTAGCTTCTCGCTTCTACCATTTACACACCTGCCCTTACTTCGTGGGACAATGAGGAGCTTGGAACACCCAATCTCTACTCCTTTCTCATCACCTTAGAAGTGATACAGGAGGCCGACTGCAAGATGTTAATATAAAGTTAACCTAAACCATATGACACATGCACCCCGTCTGCCTGCGTTTTCTAAGTGATATTACCATCTTTTTTTCAGTTACCCGAACTTGACTTCTTCCAGCCAGCTCCGTCTTTCCTCTTTTCCACAACATCCAGAAAAAAAGCCTTGTTGATTCTCCCTTTGAAATATCTCCTCTCTCTCTATTGTTTTCATAGCCCCTGGTTCCTGGCTCCCATCCCTGCCCCCCATAACCTCACAGCCCCCCACACTCTTCCTCTTCCCTCCCAGACAGTCACATAAATCCCTGCCCGTCTCAGGTCAGTCCTCAGTTGAAAACCTCCTCTGCGCCCTACAGAACAGCTTTGGACTTAGCTTTCCATCCTCCTCTGTAAGTCACCTTTTAGACCAAACAAAACAGCTCTCATGTAATCCCCTAAACACACCTTCCTCTTCTCCGTGGCTTCCCATTTGTTTGTACCAACCTGCCCGTTCAAAATGCCTCCCACCTCCTGTCCGCCCGTCCAGTCGCCACCCTTCAAACCCGCTTGAAATCCTTCCTTCTCCATGATCTTGCTGCAGAAGCTCCGCGGAATGGGGTCCCACCCTGCACTAACCACCACAGCTCGTCCTGCATTCCGGCCCAGGCACCCACCTGTTTATCACAGATCCCCTGCCCTGGGAAGTTATTCTTCAGCTCAGGGACCAATGACAAAGGGACAATTATGCAACTGCAACACTTCCTATTGTTGGATGAAACTGTTCTTTAATTTACTATTATGATGTACTTTTCACGTATTTGTATCTTGCTCTACACTCCATTGTAAGTGTCCAGAAAGAAGAATCGGCATCTCTGGTTTTCTTTGTAATTCTCACTAGCTCTTAAATATACTTGATTTTCAGCCCTTCAACATTTACTTAGGTATGAGTCCCTCAGTATTTCACAAGCCATCCACATTTATTTAGGTAAGAGTCCCAGCTTCTAATATAACAGTCCATCATTAATGACATCTTAATTTTATCCAGTGACTCTGGTGAAATAAATATTGTAACCATTCTCCTCTCCTTGGATGACATCCCCAAAATATCATCCTTGCTACTCTCCTTATGTTTAAGAACTTGAACCTCAAAGAAAATCAATTTGGACTTAAGGTAAGTGGGAAAAAAAATTTTAACACTTGACTGAAAAATACTATCATTAAAAACAATCCACTTTTTCTGTTGCATCTTTTTTTGTCTTTTACCATCTTCAGGACATAGAGAAGTAATTAGGGAGACTGAACAGAAAGGTATCAGTGGGTCCAATCACAATTACTTTCAAGCCTGCTGTTGCTTAGAAGAAAGCCACCAGCTCGCAGTAAAGGCAGAGAAGGCAGCTCTTCAGAAAAAGCACCATCTGATAACCTTTGCCTCTTTTACCCAGGCACAGAAAAAGATAGAGAGTAATGTGTTACAAGCAGGATAAATCTTCATACTTCAGTATCCAGACAGATGAGCGGGCAGCTCCTGGGGAAAATGCCACTGACTCTTTTCTCTTAATTTAGAACAATCAAGTGCATTATTATGGCAAGCAGGGTTGGGCTCCTTTTCTCCCTCTTCTCCTCTTAGGGGTCATCTTCCCTGGATGTGGCTCCAGTTTAAGAGTCTCACTGCTCATGAGAGATGCAGTGTGGCTGCAAGAATCAGAGACTGGCCCCGGCGTCAGACGGCCATGGCTTTGATCTCACTGCCCCGACTTGCCAGCTAAGGGACTCTGGGAGGTAGCTTGTCAGTTTGCATCAAAAGTCTTTAGTATTTCCCCTACACTTTGACCTGGCAATTCTACTTCTAGGACTCTGTAATAAGAAGCTAAATAATGGGGCGCCTGGGTGCCTCAGTTGTTAAGCGTCTGCCTTGTGCTCAGGTTATGGTCCTGGGGTCCTGGGATTGAGTCCCCCATCGGGCTCCTTGCTCAGTGGGTAGCCTGCTTCTCCCTCTCCTTCCTGCCCATGATCTCTCTTGCTATCTCCGTCTCTCTCAAATAAATAAATAAAATCTTTAAAAAAAAAAAGAAGATAATGATGTTCACAGTAATTTGTGCACATGGTTGTTCTTTGCAGCATTATTTATGAAAGCAAAAATTTTAGTAAGAACTAAATATCCAACAATGTGAAACTAATTCAAAGAATTATTCTATGTCATACAAAGGAATTTGGCCTCTAATATAGTAGTGGTTGTTTAAAACAATGAAAATGTTCACAAATAAATGTTAAGTGCAAAAAGAATATTGCAAAATACATATGTGAATGTTTATACTAAAAAAAATGATTTTGGGGGAATCATTCAACCCCTCACAGCCTGTTTGCTCATGTGTGAAATGGGTACAAATGATCAAACAGAGTAGCAGTTGTGAAGATGAGATGAATGCATGTAAAGCACTTGGTGCCTGGACCATGCTCTGTAAACACCCAATGCTACTTTTGTTACTGCTGTTAGTAAGGGGACTGCAGGCAGATCTGGGTTCACACGCTGGCCTCCTCACTGGCCAGGCGGGTGACTGAGGAGGACACGTAAAGTGAACGCCCCATCTACGGGACGGACAGAACCGCCCCTCTGGCACGGTCTGCGGGGACTGTTAGGTCAGCACGCGCCTAGACTGTGGTGAGAACACGACAGCATCCACAAGTGACGTACTGTCCTCTCGGCCGATGCTTCTCCCACCGGCACCTCAGCTGAGATAAATATTTAAAAGCCATAAATTCGGAAAATACACATTTAGTAGATCTCTTAATGTGGCAGTTGTATTTAGAGAGACTCCACAGTAAGAGAAATTTAAAGATGAGGAATGCTTTTATGCAACAGGAGTATTCAAACTTTCTCTTTCGATACCTGCCGGTGGTGCTGGCACGTGGTGCCATTTTTACTGAAGGGTAAGGGGGAGAGGGGTGGTCTTTAACAACTGACACTGCAGTAAACATCCTGCGGATGGACAGTATCTCTCAAAGGAAAAGGCAACTGCTAACGACCCAGATCTGGGACTAAGATTTCCTTCCTCGCTAGGCTGATCCCCCTTGGTGACCCTGGGTTCCCCAGGTCCCGTTCTTACCTCTCCTCTGCCCACTGGGTCACCTTCTGCTGGGCCGTCTGGCCGCTGTAGGCCAGGCGGTCAGGGCCGCTGCTCGGGGGCCGCCGCTCCGGGGACAGCTGCTGACGGAGCTGCTCCAGCTCCCGCTCATACATGAGCCGCTGCTCCTCGAGGGCACTCCTCTTCTCCTCCAGGTACTGTTTCTCCAGCACCTGAACCACATTTTGCACTGGGTCTGGGGAGCCAAGAGACAAGGCAAGGTGTCTTCGGTGATGGGCACGACATGGCAGCCGGTCGGCGCTTCTTCCAGTGAGAATCATCTCCCTGCTCAGAATCTAGCCTTTCCAGATGCTTTCTCTGAGCGCCCGAGGGGCCCCTCCAGATGAGATCCTCCCAACGGCCTTTTTGCTGACATTTCAGATAAATGCCTTACATGTAAACATTCCCCACATCTACTGTGCTTCTTCAATTTGATGAGCTCATCCTCCTGTTTAGATGGATCAGTAATTCACTATAAGCAGACGCTAGAGGGGATGCGTTTCTACCCACCGAGAAAAAACTTCATGAAATCGAAGACAGCTTCAAAGACAGCCACACAAGATTTCATTTTTATGGTAGTCAATTTCTATGCCCATTTAGCATCAGTTTTAGTATATGGTGAAGGGTTTATATTTCTGATTTTAACCACAAATCTCATTACTCCTGAATTTCTATCGTGGGGGAGGGAACTTCTAGATCACAGCATATGCTTGAAAATATTGAGTATATGGTCTGGCAATTTCTCAGGTGCTAATATCCAGGAGGGTAATTCACATGTAAAAAGAAAAGAAAAGCAGAAAAAAAGGAGGAAGGAGGGGAGGAATTCACTTATAAAAACAAAAGGTTGTTTTTGACTTATTGCTTTTGCAGACCAAGAGATCAGCACCATACATGTGGTGAACAAGTACAGAAATACGTTGTTCGAAGGGGCCATGGCCATGGCCAGCAGTGGTTGTGGTGTACGTAGGGGTCACTGGCTGAGGCTGGACATTAGCTTGGCAATGACCACTGATCTGGATGCTGTGGAGAAAGAAGGCACTGACCATATGTCCACAGGAGAAAGTTACTGGCATCTCTAAGTGAGTAGACTGCAGGGAAACAATATGTCAGACTATTTGGATGGCAAATAAGAAAACCACCATCCCAGTATTTCCTCCTTGAAGCACATGAGATGGGGAGGACATGATTCATATTCTCAGACTGGCCTGCAACTCACACCTTTGCCTGGGATTCAAATAGTGCTATTTGTGTTGTTCCCACAGACTGACTCTCAGTTTAATTTCCAGGATAGAGTGGGAAATGAAGAGGACAACATGAACTTTTCTGTCATCCAATGATGACAGAACAATGAGTTCCTGACTGACCTTTCCAGAAGACCCTACCGATCAATTTGTGGAATAACCATGTAAATTATACTTATCTTCTATGTAAGCAATAAGAGAAAGAGATAGTATGTTAGCTTAAAAAAATAAGGTTAAATTATACAAAACAAAAAGTAGAAAGCAATTTAAGAAATCACTAGAGATCTACACAGAGTACGGGTGAGTTGTTTTAATAAAAAATGACAACCACATGGCAATAAGAATTCTACTAGCTACTGACCACCACTCAGGTAGAAGCACTGCATCCTTTCCATGCATCATCTCATGAAAGCCTTGCACCATACCTGAGGGTGGATATATTCCCATTTTAAGGATGCTGACCTAAGATCACAGAGCTAATAAGCGACAGAGCCAGGTTCTGAACTCAGATCAGAGCTAACCATCTGAGGTTGGACATCAATTTACTAATAAACTGATACAGTATTCTTACTTCCAATCTTTTGCTCAGAATTAGTACTCTGTTAAAGAGTAGATATTTGAAAAAAATCCTGTTCTTTGCAGATATAAAATTCTAAAACTCAGCATTTTTCCAAAGCAGAAATAGTTTTCTTCACAGAGTCCTGACAGGGAGTCTCTAAAATATACCACCTGAAAATCTGATGGAAAATGAACTCCTAAAAAATACCAAACTCTTAAACAAAGACAGACCATGGAGAGGGAAGAGCTTTTCATAGAGTAAGACATCTATGTACTCTAAAGCATTAGAACTTCTGACCTCGCCCTGTAAATTTATGAAAAATATATGAATAATATGGTGAAGGAGTCTGAAGAAATTTTAAATATAAGGGCTAGAGAAGAAAAGTTGTCTCAGAATTATTTTAAAAATGCATTTCTCAAACAATACATACTTTTTCCCTTTTAGGCTCTAGGTTTAAAAAAGGAAGGACAGGGTCTTCACCATCCATTTATACTTCCATGGAGCCTGGTTTTCAAGAGCCTACCTTAGTGTTCACAAATCTTTTCCAGAGAGAGAAAACTGGAGAATACACCATTTGATAAAAATTAATATTCTAAGATTTTTGCTAAAAGACACCGGGTAAGACATTTAATCCTTATTTCTGCTTGTTAGTCCGTGGTGTGTGGAAACACACATGATCCCAAATGGCTGAGAGGATTTCACCCCGAGGTTCCATGCTAATGCAGAGGCAACGTGACCAAGGGTGCTTAAACTGCTTTGGCAGACGCCATGATCTAACACCATGACATAACTATTCACCAGGCTTCATCAGTGGCCACAAACCAAGAAGCAGTTATAGAAGAGGGAACAACTCAAAGCACCCCTCCCCTGAGCCTGCCACCGTAGCCCGGTAAGCCCTGCCCTGGGGCCCTGGGACAGACCACACGACACAGAGCCTGGGTAGAGATACAGGGGCTAAGATTTCCCTCTATCTTTCCCTTTTGAACTCTGATCTCAACACAAGTCTTTCTCTTAGACGTATTTGATGATACCGTCTTTTCAATGAGCCAGTTTCAAGCCTTTATCATTATACAGCGTATTTATAAATAGATCATCCTACTCAGCAGGTCAATCTGACTCTATGATATGGCTTAGGACAGAAGCCAAAGACTATTTAGCCTATTCTCAACCAACCAGCCATCAAAAAATTGTCCACGGTTTCTTTTTCTCCCTATCATTTTCTTCCTCTTGAATGAAGGGTTTTGAAACTCAGTGAGCCTGGAGCCTAAAGCCAAGATACCAAAGAGGGAGGTGTTTTAGGAAGAGAGAAAGGACCACATTTATTATAGAATGTTCTCTCTTCGTTAGTTTATTCTTTATCTCGGTATGTAACTATGTAATGCACTCAGACTTATTCATCGGTCCCGAGAATGGAAAAGAGAGGGTGCCAGTAGTAGAGGCTGGAGGGCACTGATGTGATAAACAATCAGTACTCATTCACACCCAGGTGCCCAATGCACTGAATTGAAGGGAAGTAAATCCTCTGGGAAAAAACAAAAAACCAACTCTTAATCCCAGATGGAATAAACTCAATGACTCTTCACCAGCCCCTTCACTGCTCTTTACTTTAGAGCTCCCACTGACTCTAGGAAAACAGAGTGCCTCATTCTTATTATGAACCTTCGGGAAGAACACATTATCGTCCACAGATACTGGGTTTGCTTCTATTCTTAATTCCAATGAATGGGGTTTTTTGATCATGATTCAGAGATTTGAAAATACATCATCCTCGTCTATTACTGGGACGATGCAGGTCAATCGATATCTGCAAGTACAGAGTCCTGAACTGCTGAGCTCCCAACGGTCATCCAGCCATTAGTAACAGGAGCAATAATGCAGTAACACGTCTGTGCTGGGGGAAGTACAGGGAAAGGACAGCTACCAGTTTAACCAATGGGAAGGCAATGGAGTTGGGACACGGGGAGGTAGGGGTCACGACTTAAAAGGGCACACGCCTCAATCAGGAATACAGAGTGCTTCTGTCAGGCAGAAAACTTCCACTTCTTCCCAATCATGTTAGTTCGATTTTGCCAAAGCAGAAGCACAAGCATCGGTCAGCAGCACTGCTAACAACCAGTCAAGCTCCCCCATGCTAATGCCAATCAGTTAAAACCTTTATCCCAGTGTCTGTGGAGGAGCTTCGTCTGAAACCACATGAGAGGGAAGAGAATCTTCAAATAGGACCACCAGGGGGACGACCACCAGGCAGACAGGCTTAGGATCGGGAAGCCACCTAGTGGTAGAGGTGAATTCCATGAACACTAGCGGGCCCCCCACGTTTCGGCACTGAGAGCACACCAGAGGGAAGCCCCACTTAAGCGGGGAATTGGGGAAACTCTACTCTGAAACAGACAAAATCAACACTGGAGAACAAGGCTTGTTCTGGAAGACAAATGGGTAACTCAAGTTAATACCATAAGCCAGCCCACCGGTGACTAATTGGTTTGGCTAAGAGGACTGGAGGAATTAACACTCACCAAATACTCATCGGTTATTCAGGGCTTTAATATAAATATGATAAGATCGTAGTGACTCAATAAAATTAGAAATGTGTGATGTGGGACGTAGATGATTAAATTGATAGCACTTGGATACGTTGCTGTCAGACAACAGAGACATCTAGAATTCTGTAATCTCATGTAAAGAAAGAAGTTCTTCCAACGGGCGTTCTGCACCTGGGGCTTGGGGCCCACACCCTCCTGTCACACCCTGTATCCATTCAGGCTCCCAAAAATTACTCATAGGAGACTTGTTGCTCAGGCACGTCGGAAAATGGCCCATCAATGTGATTCTGATGTCTGAACATCACTTTGGAATGTCTTCTGTGATTCCTCCCAACTGGGTGAGCAAGTAGCAGAGTGGACTGCAGCCTGATTTCTAGCTATGGTCCAGTCTGTGGTGCAGCGCCCAAAACCCCGGCAGCTAATCTGCATCCCTAATCTCACTGATGTTCTTTTTTGGTGGTGTTCTCTATTCTTCATATTAAATACATCATACTTGTTTTTCCATCTAGCCTTTTCTTCATACTTCATTTTTATAATGGAAAAGAGGGGGGTCCTTGGGGCTAAAAATCCAGAGAGATTAAAAAGGTCAACGTCTTTATTCCTGCAATTCGAATCCCCAATTTGATATGCCAGAGATCCGACTGACATTCTCCAGCCACGCTCACATTCTTCTCAGGCTGACTCATAGATAGAGTGCAAAAGTCAGGGTTTCAGGGGAGAGCCCCACTGGGAAACCATGATGCTCTCCCTGTACCATGTCAGGCAGAGGCTCCTGGAGGTGCTCCCTGGCTCGAGGTAGGGATCCTCAGGTATTCAAAGAACCCCTGATTGGGAAAGTGAAAGGAGACAAAATCCAAAAACAAACTTTCTCAGGTGCTCCTTAATGTAAACTCAACTATATTTCCCTGTCAAATAGTTCTGGTCCCAGAAATGCTGTCTTGTGCTTGGTAGGAGAGGAACTTTCCTGTCCTGCTTCTAGTCCCCAGGCAAAAGCCTGGTGACGAGAGACTGAGAGATGGAAGAGAAGCTGCAGATTTATAAAACAGCCATCAAGGAAAGAATGTGGTGTGGATTTTATTGAATGCACGGAAGTGTGTATGAAGAGATAAAGGTTTACCTTTTAGATATAGAAGGGAAGAATTTTAATACAAACACTGAAAACTTTCTGGAAAGAGGGATCTAGAAACAAGGCTTTAAGGAAAATCTCTTCCTTAAAAATCTGAGACAGGTCGGCATGTAAGTCAAGCAAAGAGCCTATAAAAGCCCCTCTTTGTAGGATCATTTTTGTAAAAGCTACCTGGGCTTACTAAATAAGCGTCTTTGGTGGTATAATTTCCAACTGAGTTGTTAGCAAATATTGTGACCTTTATCTCTCCATTAGATTCCATTTGAAATTCCTGGGTTCATCCTCTGCTGGGGATTTTTGTGCTCTGAAGGATTCAGAAATGACGAACTCAGTAACGGGAAATTTGAAAAGGAATTCCACCACGATCATCCTGTACTCTAGGACTGTGGAAATGTTACCATAACTGACTTGGGAACAAGGAGTCTCAAAACAGGGACTTCTTAGTTATACTTGAGGGAGCAGACCAGGCCCTGGAATAGTTTTATTAGTTCCTCCCCAATGGCCTCTGTAAGAAATTAGCAATTTGGGGGCACCTGGGTGGCTCAGTCCATTAAGCATATGCCTTTGACTCAGGTCGTGATCCCGGGGTCCCGGGATGGAGCCCCGTGTCCCTGCCCAGCGGGGAGCCTGCTTCTCCTTCTGCAGCCCCCCTCCCACCCCGCTCATGCTCTCTCTCACACAAATAAATAAAATCTTAAAAAAAAAAAAAAAGAAATTAGCAAGTTTACGTTCTTAATTTCAGAATGACGCCTCCACTTTACACAAGTGCATCCCTCACTGGACTGCCGAGACAGGAACTGGCAAAAACGGAAGAATCCGGAGGTAAGGTCTTACCATTACTATTCAGGGTTTTCATGATAACTTCCATCTGTGCAAATTCATAGTTATAGTCTGGTTCGGAGGAAGCTTCACTGGCTGCGTCCAGGTCATGCTCTGGTGGGCCTGCCTCCTTTTCAAAGTCTTTCAACCAATCTCGCCGTTTCCTCTTAGGTAAATTAATTCTGTGGAGTTTTCCATCATTAGAGAAAATTGACTTGTTTTATACTCCGATAACAGAAAAGCAAGTTTATGAAAGTATTAGGGAACACAAAAGATGTTACCTAAAAAAGTGGTTATTTCCCCAGAGGATTCGATCACCGTGCCACAGCTGGGTGGTGCTGCACACAAGAGTGCCATTCACACGGGACCTGAAGGGACACCAGGGAGTACGTCAGCGCCGCGGGGAAGAGCACAGAACCCAGCCCCAGTAGCCAAAGAGGTAAGTGGGGAAGTTTCTCTTAACGGAGGTGTTCTACTAATTCCTAAAGAAGGAACAACAGAATTATAACCACTATCAAAACCCGTGACCTAAGCAATGATGATCAAGGGCTTCCACTATCCCTCAAAGACAGACAGCCAGGCATGACGTGCTCCTAATGGAAATATACACAAGAATGCCTACGGAATATCTTGTCCAAATATGGGCTGAACCTGATCAAGCTTTTATTTCTAAATACCAATTTAGGAAACGCACAAGGTGGTGGAAGATGCTACATGATGTCATGGGATGCACTGAGCAAAATGCTGACTGTGGGAAACAACCAGGTGTCTTCATAAATAAAATGCAAGGAGAAGGCGGGGAAGGGGGGGAGGAATAGAGGGAGAGGGACCTGTTAAAAGAGACATAACAGCCAATGACAATGGTTGAATCTTATTTGATCCTGATTTCAAGAAACAGCTGAAAAGGAACATTTATGATACCACTGGGGAAATCTGAACACTGGGCTCAATATATGATTAGTAAGGAATTATTTGTAATTACTTTAGGTGTGATGGTATTGAAGCTATGTTCAAGAATACTTGTCTTTTAGAGATACAAGCTGATATATTTAGATACAAAGTTATATCTGGAACTTGCTTTAAAATAATGCAGAGGGGAGGGAGGAGGAGATGTGGAGGGCATATAAATAAAAACAAAACGGTCTGTGAAGTGTTCATTTTTGAAGCTGGATGATGGACATTTGGGGGTTCATTATACTCTTCTATTTCATACATTTGAAGTTTTCCATAATAAAAACTTGGGGAAAACCTAAAAAGAGTAACCAGGTTTAAATCCTAAATAGCTACCAAACAAATTGTAAAAACAAGACAAATAATCGGAGATGGGGGAAACAACTCTTGAGTCTCTGCTATCCTGCACATAGCACGCAGTAGATGGTGTGCACCATGTCTCCAGGTTTGTGCTGACCTATGCATCTGCAATTTGTCTCAAGCAAATCCTGAAGCCCCAAGTCTTCCCTGCATTGCAGCTTTGTTACAGCTTACTGGCTACAAGGGGCTATGAATCCAGGGGCTGTGAATAACTCACGGTAACAGATCTCGTAGGACTTCCTGCCAATCGGAGATCTCATCAAAGGATTCTTTAACAAAGTTAAAGCCTTGCCACTGTGACTTTTCTTAGGGGGAGAGGAAAAGTCCTCCACAATTTTTAGCGCTGATAATTCTAGTCTTCTTATAAATGTTTCCTTCATTTAAAAAAAGAGATTTTGCTGGTATTAAAACAATCAGGAGGATAATTAATTAAAGTTTAACTTACTAAAGAAATGTCAGGTGAAGTATGATGGAGAAAAATAATGATTATTCTGAGTTTTAGTTTTTCAGTAAGTTACTTTTCTCATAGAATCTCATTATCTGGCTCCTTATCTTTAGAGGACTCTCCAGCTCAGAGTTACGGAGTAAGGAGAACTCACACATGAAAATAAGCCCTCCTTGGTAGTAATATTTTAAGTTTAGGGACTAAGTTCTTATTGATAAAAATACCCTGGCAATACCATCTCAAATGTTTTTCATCTATCATACATAAACATGATGAAACTTTGGTGTGTATCTTTTACACTAACATGCTCCCTTTATTCTTGCCAATGAAAATGACTCTCAACGCTAACTCAAGCTTCAGAGGTCTGTGTCCATCTATTCGGAATTATGGACTAATATATTCATCTGCAAAAAGTGGAAAATGAGATCAGAATATATATGTGTATGTACATCTGTACAAATATACATATTTTTGCCCGAAGAATGATGAAAAGTTGTTTTTTTGGGGGGAAATTTTTTAATAGAGTACTCACCTCTTCTACCTAAAAAATAAACATTCATTAGTCAGTTTTCAAAGAAAGTATTTGCCCAGTTTATTAAGGTATCTAAATAATATATCTAGGTGTATAGATAGATGGGTATTTAGACATATCTAAATACATCTATAATCTAGTATCTAGGAATAGCAGTATGAGGAAGAGATGTGTCACTCAATGTCCTTTATTATTTTAAACAATGAATTATAATTTAAAAATTCAGTTCCTCATTTTCATTAGCCATATTTCGATACTCAAGAGCACCATCTCACTAGTGGCTACTGAAATGGTCTTTGCAGGTATAGAACCTTCCCATTATCTCAGAAAGTTCTATTGGATAGTGTTATTCTAGAATAAAACTAAAAACAGTTCCAAAGGAAATGAGAGAGAAATATAATAAGCTTTGCCTTTTTATTTATTGCTACCTTTTGTGATCATTTGTAACTTTAAGGAACCCTTCTATAGGTATGTGTGTGCATGCATACACACGTGCACACACACACACATACTTCTGAACACACATATAAAACATCACTGCCATTTATAGTATGCTCTTATTACAATAATATAAAGAAATATGGAAATTGCCTGCTTTGGTAGTGTACCCAAGCCAAGAAATTAGTAACATAAAAAGTGATTTCTAAGTGGACATATGCCTGGGGTTCTTGTTAAGAAGCAAATACAAGGGGCGCCTGGGTGGCTCAGTTGGTTGGGCGTCTGCCTTTGGCTCAGGTCATGATCTCAGGGTCCTGGGATCGAGCCCTGCATCAGGCTCCCTGTTCAGTGGGGAGCCTGCTCTTCCCTCTCCCCCCCTTCTTGTGCTCGCTTGCTCTCTCTCTCTCTCTCTCAAAAAAAAAAAAAAAAAAAAGAAGCCAATACAAAATGTGTTTGCAACAATTTATGCCCTCTCGCAGGCCATGAGACTTCTACAGAGAACCTCCTGCTGAAGGTGAGCCCACCTGAGGAATCACACGCTGCTCTAGGGAGCAGTTATCAGCAGATTCGACCAACAGGCGGGCTGAAGCCCCAAAAATGTCAGAGATAGAATTTTCAAACAAAGACCATAAAATAAGTAAAAATCTATTAAAGGCATACAGTGAATCTTTAAAAAAAAAAAAAAGGCATACAGTGGAGTACAAACACAACTCTAGAAATATAGACCAGGCCTACCAAAAAAAGGACTTTCTAAACTTCTACAAATGAAAAACGGAGACACTGAAATTACAAACTCAATACAATGGTTAAGCAGCAGGTAAGATGTGACTAGAGAGAGAATGCGTGGACTTGAAGACAGATTTGAAGACACAGTGACTCTCCCCTGACCCCACGTCCCTCCCTGGCTCTGTCTCTAATCCCATGTCCATCTTCACAACCATGACTCTCAGCCCACTTCCTCACCGCCCATTCTCTCCTCCTTGCATTTGTTCCTTCTATACCCACAACTACATGGTTCCTAAACATCCCAAGGTTGCTAGTGTCTTCCTAACTATCCAACAGAAGCTTGTTAACCTCTATTTTGACCTCTTCTTCCTTACAATGTTCTCCTCCCTTGGCTTCCATCACTGTATCTTTGCCTCTCTGACTCCCTGGTCTCCGGGCTCCTCAGACCATCCCTAAAACATTGGTTTACTCCTTCCACTACACACTTGGGATCCACTTTGAAGACAGACGACACCATTAATGGCTGACTGTATATCGTGAGTATAACTCTACATGTTTAAATCCAATGTCCAACTGGATACATCCACACTGATGTCCCAAGGACACCTCAAATTCACAGGATCCCAACCTGAATCCATTACCACTCATTACCCGTCATCCTCCACGCCTGTCCTTCCTTTTGTAGTCCTTATTTCGGCTCAGGATCTCCACTGTTTATCTAGTCTCCCAAGACAGAACCCTGTAACCATTGCTGACTTCACCTTCTCTCACTGACTCTCCATCCTGTCCCCAAGCACATCACTAAAGCTGGCTGACTCTCAAATTATTCTCAAATACATTCTGTTCTTCACTTCTTCTGCCACTTGCTGTGTTCCCATGACAATATCATAATAATATCCTAACTCCCCACCTCTGGTCCTGCAACCCCACACATTTCCATAGTGATCAGATCTGCAGGAAGAAGCACTTATCATCCCATATAATCACTGTTGCCTCTATACATTCTCTTCCACCAGGCTTTGAGTCCCTATACTTGGGCATTCCTGCACAGAGCCTGGAGCAAAGACTCCAGAATGAATGCACTGCTACCCCCAGGGTAGGAAAGGAGGAGACTGGGCAGGGTGAGGGAGGGCAAAGAGCAGGAACAAAAACATGGCACTGGAATTGGGTATGAGAAAATTTGCTGATTAAAATTATTTTAGATACGGTGTTAAAAGAGAGTATGGTCCAATCATATTGTACACTTTAAATATATGCAATTTTGTCAATTAAAAACCAGAGTATTAAAAAAATCCAGAGTTTCTAATATAGTGTAATACAGCATAAGGCAGAAGGCTACTTGAACTTCACATGAAGTGGACATTTATTTCTCTTACCTTGCATTTTCTTTTGGAGTCAGAGTAACATCGCCATCAGACGCAATATCTATCTCACAGTGCTCCGGCTGAATTCCTATCCCAAACAGCTGGATGTCCTGTGACGTATCTGCACCCACCCTGGTATGGTCCTAGTAACAGATTGTGAAAGAAAGGAGAAAAACCTACTCTTACAAGTAACTCAACACAAATTTATCACCATCAATTTGAATAACCCAACAGCATCTGCATGACAATATTAAACAATCAGATGGGAGATGCAAGATATCTGGAACATAATAGGTCAAAAGCTTACCTTAATAACTACATTTTAAAAATATTTAAACACTATGAAGAAAACAACACCAACCAACAGTGATTAGATATTGTTTTACAATATAAGGAAATGGGGGGGGCGCCTGGGTGGCTCAGTCGTTAAGCGTCTGCCTTTGGCTCAGGTCATGATCCCAGGGTCCTGGGATCGAGCCCCACATCGGGCTCCCTGCTCGGCGGGAAGCCTGCTTCTCCCTCTCCCACGCCCCCTGCTTGTGTTTCCTCTCTCGCTGTATCCATCTCTGTCAAATGAATAAATAAAATCTTAAAAAAAAAAACCAACAACATAAGGAAATCTGACTTGACAGGAAACTATCTTGAGTTCCCATGTTAACTTGACAGCTTACTATTTACGTGACCATGGGCAAGCCACTTCACAGTCTGAGCCTTGGTTTCTTTCTTTTTTTTTTTTCAAAACTAGGACAATATCATCAATTTGAACTACTTAGTAGGATTCTTTCAAGGATCACTTGAGTTGACAGGGAAAATGCTTTGAAAATAACTATATAAATTCAAGAATCACTAACAGGAATTTGATGGAAAATGGTATTTTCAAATATATAAATTTTAAAATAAAAGCGGGGCGCCTGGGTGGCTCAGTTGTTAAGCATCTGCCTTCGGCTCAGGTCATCATTCCAGGGTCCTGGGATCGAGCCCCGCATCGGGCTCCCTGCTCGGCGGGAAGCCTGCTTCTCCCTCTCCCAGTCCCCCTGCTGTGTTCCTTCTCTCCCTGTGTCTCTCTCTGTCAAATAAATAAAATCTTTACCCCCCCAAAAAAAACGGAAGCCACACTCCCGACGCCCCACTCTGCTCTGCTCACTAGGCCTGCCAGCCCTCGCCCACCATGGCCACCATTCAGCAGCTGGTAGGAAGATGGCGCTTAGTGGAAAGCAAAGGCTTTGATGAATACATGAAGGAAGTAGGAGTGGGAATGGCTCTGCGAAAAGTGGCCGCAACGGCCAAACCAGATTGTATCATCTCTTCTGATGGCAAAAACCTCACCACAAAAACTGAGAGCACTTTGAAAACAACACAGTTTTCATGTAACCTGGGAGAGAAGTTTGAAGAAACTACAGCTGACGGCAGAAAAACTCAGACTGTCTGCAACTTCACAGACGGTGCGTTGGTTCAACATCAGGAATGGGATGGGAAGGAAAGCACAATCACAAGAAAATTGGAAAATGGGAAATTAGTGGTGGAATGCGTCATGAATAATGTCACCTGTACTCGGGTCTATGGAAAAGTAGAGTAAAAATTCCATCATCATTGTGGACAGGAAGTAGCTGTGAGGATAAACAAGCTCAGTTCAATGAGCAAATCTCCATACTGCTTTTTTTTTTCATTACTGTGTTCAATTATCTTTATCACAAACATTTTACATGCATCTATTTCAAAGTGTTGATTTAATTAGGATCATCCCTTTGGTTAGTAAATAAATTTGTTTGTGCTATGCCAAAAAAAAGACCCGTGTCGGGCTCCCTGCTTTTCCCTCTCCCTCTGCTCCTCCCCTTCTCATACTCTCTCTCTTGCTCTCAAATAATAGAATCTTAAAAAAATAAAAATAAAATGATAAAAGTAGTTAAGTTTCGAATCCTAATATTACAGAGTACTGTAGCCTGTGGGTTATAGAATGCACAGATGAGCATGATTTCAGACATATGAGGACTGTCACTCCCATGATGCAGTCCACAGCTCATCACTTTGTGTTTTCTATTGCTCTAAAAATCATTGAGTCACCATGACAGTAATATTTCCCTATTCGACAGAAAGGCTTGGTCTTTCAAAATTAGGATTTTGGACACAATTCCTTATGCCTTAATCATGTCCCAAATGAACAGTTAAGTCCATTGGTGAACTCTCAGTAAATCAGGGGCTATTTGCACCAGATTTATGTCTCTGGAAAAAGGAGAATAAAAAGGGTAATGGAAAACTGAGGCTCCTTTCTTCAATTCTAGCTTATTTTCCATTGCATTTTTATATTCACTCAAGGCAGATCAGAATCCTTAACTAGGCACCTGTTTAACTTGGCAAGTGGGTAATATCTCTG
The DNA here is from genome assembly GCF_004348235.1 of Phoca vitulina. Classification (NCBI taxonomy): domain Eukaryota; kingdom Metazoa; phylum Chordata; class Mammalia; order Carnivora; family Phocidae; genus Phoca; species Phoca vitulina. Next base: position 17,556,579 of record NW_022589734.1, read on the forward strand.
GCATTTAGAGATTTAGGTGTGTGGACAATTAGATAAGCTACCTTCAAGTCCCCAGGTCTCCAATCCTTGAGAGTTATTTAAAAACTGCCACATATATTTCTATACTACCATAACTGAGGAACCCTATGTCTTTTGGGGTGCCCCATATCAGTGTCTATCAGGTGCCCCACTTCAAACAGATGTCTTATTTCTCACTTAACAAAATAAGCCAGCATTTCCAAAAGCGTGGTCTGACAGAGAAAGATAAATACCATATGATTCTGCTTTATGTGGGATCTAAAAAAGACAAACAAGCAAACAAAGAAAAAGCAGAAACAGACTCCTAAATATAGAGAACAAACTGATGGTCGCCAGAGGGGAGGTTTCACTTTCAATGGTAACCAGACCACACCAACCATCCTCTTACTTTTTTTTTTTTTTAAATGGTGCAAAAGCAATTTATTTATTTATTTTATTTGGGGAGGGGGTCACTTACTTTTAATGAGCGCTAAGCTGGATACAAAAATGAAATCATGGGTACAGACATCCAGATTCCAATGGGAGTTGTATGTGAATGAATCAGGATTGCGACTGTCTATTTATATGCTTTCTTACCTTTATTTTTTATTTTATTTTTTTTAAGATTTTTTTTATTTATTTGTGAGAGAGACAATGAGAGAGAGAGAGCATGAGAGGGAGGAGGGTCAGAGGGAGAAGCAGACTCCCTGCCGAGCAGGGAGGCCGATGCGGGACTCAATCCAGGGACCCCAGGATCATGACCTGAGCCGAAGGCAGTCGCTTAACCAACTGAGCCACCCAGGCGCCCCTCTTTCTTACCTTTAAATAATAAACCAGAAGTTCATTGAGAGCAGGGTCTGCGTTCAGGTTGACTAAGTAGCACTTGTCGTCCCCGACCTTGATACCCGATGTCTCCAGGGAAATCCCCATACTTTCGAGTTGTCGTTGTCTCTCCTGGGAACAAAAACAGGGAACTCTATTTGTTGCTCTAGCCACAAGAGGTATCCATGGAAAGTTTCAGTCACTATTTCTGGGGACAATGCCAACATTACAACCAAGTTTACAGAGTGTCTAAAATGTGTGACATCTTGAGTCAGTGTTATCAGGGTGCTGCGGGTGAACCAGACACCATCTTCCCTTGAAGGGGTTTACAGTCTAGGAGAGGGGATAAGACGACATACCTAAATCAGAAGAGGAGAGCCCTGGACCACTGGAGAGGAACAATGCACTACGGGGCTTCCAAGGAGGGAGATTGTGATGGGTTCAGAGACCAGGAAAGACTTCAGGAAAAGGATACACTTAAGATGTTTCTTGAAGTATAAGAATTTCCAAGGAAGAAATGGGGCAGTGGTAACGTAGGAGGCAGGGTGTCTGAACAGAAGGCGCCAGAAGGCACAGCAGAGGTTCTGGGCACACTGCATGATTCCAGGTGGCAAGAACCCTAGTCAATGTGGGAAAGTCATGGGAGAGATGGGGCTGGAATAGCAGGTTGGTTCCTTACTGCAGAGGGCCTTGAATTCGTTCATTCATTCATTCGTTCATTCATTCATTCATGAGAGATTTAAGTGTTAGGTACTGATCTAGGGTTAGGAATACAACAGCAAAGTCCCTTCATTTGTGAAAACTTATATTCTAGTGGAAAGAAACAGACCATGAAAAAACAGACACGTAAAATACAGAATTGCCAATGGTGATAAGTGCTGTGAAGAAACACAAAGCAATGTACAAGACATAGGGAGTTAGGGGTATGTGTGTGGGGGGGTGTGAGTGTGAGTCTGTGTGTGTGTGAATAGTATCTAAGAGAAGGCTCGACTAGGTCCCGGTTACTGCTTTCAAGATACCTCACTGGGATGGTCCAGTATTTCCAAGTGGTCAGTGGGATTAAAATATTCACAAAACGCACAGTGTAGATTCATAAAATGCACACATTCACACACAAGTGCAGCATTAGTCCTTGCCTTATGTTAGATCTCAAGTAAAGTTCATGTAGCATTTTCTCACAAGCCCAAAGAAGCAATTACAATGAAAAAAACTATGATGTGCTGTCGGTTATAAACTCTCTGCCAGTCAGGTAGCATGCCCTGCCAGGTGATCCAAAATCACAAAATGGAGAAGCAGGAAACACGCACAGCGTGGCCTGTGGAGGACGCCTGCTCCAAGTCCGTGCTCTCCAGCACCTCTAGCAAACACGTGGACCACGTGGCAGCCGATGAAAGACGGCAAAGCAGCCTCTAAGCCTGATCTTTGCGGTCTCGTTTACCAGGAAGAGGCCCTTACATGACTTTTTGAGGATGATGAGTGGCTACACAGAAAAGACAGCAAATGAAAAAGAATCACAAGATTTTAGGCCTGAATTATCAAGCTACCTGTGCGATTTCTTCTGTTTTCCTCAGCTTCTCTTCCCAAGTCACTGTTAGCTCTTTGATCAGCTTTTCAGACTCCTCGAGCTTCTCTTTCAGTTCAGGGGCCTTCATAGCCTTGAAGAGGAAACCAGAGATAGCTGATTTTCTAATTTTTCCCACCATTATTTATAAGACAATCCCTTACTGTCCTTCATAAGTGGCTATCAGCAGTTTGTTGGAAGCAATTAAGTCATACACTGTCAAGGTGGGGTTTAGATCTTTATTAATCAAAAGAGATATAAGAATAAATGACTGCTACTCTTTAAAGGAGAAAATGAAACCAGTGTCCTGAATTAAACTGATAAAAATCATTACAGAGTAATTTTATCCATCATACTTAAATTTCACATTTAAAGACTTTTTTTTTTTTTTTAAGTAGGCTCCAAGCCCAACATGGGGCTTGAACTCACAACCCTGAGATTAAGAGTCACATGCTCTACCTACTGAGCCAGCCAGGCACCCTTCACATTTGAAGACCTCAAAGATGCTAAAGTTCGTCGTCAAAATAGAAACATAGGAAAAAAGGTAACTTAAGCAGATTTCTTATTCAGTAAGACAGAGATCAACACACATCACCAATAAACACATCCCAGGGATAACCTACCAGGAAAGGTGAAGATTCTTCTCGTTCATTTTAAAATTTGACTCTGAATCATTTAAAACTACTCTTCTTATTGGTGGTAATAAACTTTGCATATTCATCACTCCCTTGGAAACAGGACATTTGGGTAAAAGGGCAGCAAGTTCCCTCTGAGTTAGCTCAGTGAGAATACCTAAGGGGTCTAAGTACAGATACAGAAGTGCAGCTTAAACACTTCGGGGGCCTCTACTTGGCAACAACATGCTTTGACACCCTATAACAACGGGAACCTCTACAAAGAACAAGCCCATGAACAGGAAGGATGGCAGACTCAGACAAGAAATCCAAGTGGCGATGATGCATACGGTCACTGAGGTTTCAGAGTCTCACAGTGGTAACAGAAGCTGAGAGTGACATTCAGTGCTGGGGACAAGGAGACACCCAGGAAAACTCTATCTTGGAGAACGTTCCGGGGCCCCTCTTCTGTTCCCTTTGGCCGGGCATGGTTCTAGCCATCTGGCCTAGATTACATGGTCACGGGGGAAAAGCAGATTCAGAGACAAGAGGAGAGAAGTAGCGCATCCACCTCTACACGAATTTCAGAACCGCTACACTTTCCTCCTAGGATCATGAATGACTCTCTTCAAAGTTTATCAGTATTTTGATTTTTCAGGTGTTTCGCTACCCTTCTTGGCATCAATAAAAAATGATGCTCAATGCACTGAATGATTATAATCATGATAATAACAAAAAAATAGCAACATTTATTGAGCACTCACAATGTTGCCAGGCATTATGCTAAGTGCCTTCCGGTATCAATGTTGCCCTAGGGGTTAGGGATGAAAATAATTAATAAAACAAGGCTTCCTACACTTCAGAAGCCCAGAGCTGGAAGAAGAGAAAGACTCGTAAACACATTGTTACAGTGCAACTCCACCATCACCAATGAAGAGACAGTTCAGATCCCTGGTTTGACTCCTTTCTGCCTGTTTATCTCAATCTCTTACTGATTACTTTTTTGACTAGATACACTGATAGATACATAGGCTGGTACAAAAGTGCTCAAAAAACAGTTATCTATTACGCTTTTCCCCCCACAGCTTAATACTCTCCTGACTAAAGAGGGTTCAGCAGCGAGTGGTATGAAGGAATGTGACCTTAGCAGCCCTAGGTCCACACCCAAGTGAGGCATGGCCAAGCATGTGACTTACGCTCAGGCACTTGGCTGTCATTTCAGTCCTATTACCTATTTCAAATGAGACAGGGCCTCGCCCAGTAGCTTGCAACAAGCAAGTTACTTAGAAGAGGCTGTGTTTATTCAAGCTGGGTAAAGCCAAGGAAAGATGGTAACAATGAGAAATGACCAATTGTGTTTCCTGCCAGGAGCTGATATACATTAAAAAAATAAAATAAAAGGAGATTTCTGAATTGTTCCTAACATTTATCTGTCTGCCCTGACTTGAGGAAGAGATGATATATAACCAACTAATCTGAAAACTGCAAGGCCTTATGGGCACATAGTTTACAATGTTAATAAAAACAACACATTTGGGCGCCTGGGTGGCTCAGTTGGTTAAGCATCCGACTCTTGATTTCGGCTCAGGTCATGATCTCAAGGTCCTGGGATTGAGCCCCGCGTCAGGTACTGTGCTCAACAGGGAGTCCGCTTGAGATTCTCTCTCTCCCACTGCCTCTGCTCCTCGCCTTACTCTCTCTCTCTCTAAAATGAATAAACAAATCTTTAAAAAATAAAAAATTAAATTAAATTAAAAAAACACATTTGGTTCTTCAAGTTTCACACTGGAAGAGATTTGCAGTCAAGGGCCAACTGGCTGACTGAGGCAAACAATGAGGCAGTAGCAATCACTGACTCTTACTTGTCTGCGTCCTCAGCTGGAGGTTGAGTTCCTGGGACAGAAGCCTGGTACCACTCATGGTGTCTTCACCATGCTTAGCATGCAGAAGATGCCAATCAACACAGAAATGCTGAATGGCAGGGAGATGACCTAAAACTGCAGGCAAGGACACCCTTCCCCACTCCGATACCACCAGCCAGGGGCCTTCAGGAACAGGGAGCTCCGGGCTGATCTTACCTCAGCCTGCGAGAGCTGCTCCTTCAGTTTCTCTACTTCCTCGCGCAGTTCCCGGATGACTTTGGCATTGGGGTCCTCATTCACGATGGCGTGGTTAACGATCCTTTTGGCTCGATCTGCATATCGCAAGGTGGAGAGGGTCTCTTCGTAGTTGTCTGCTGCTGGGCTAATGGTGGCTATCATAGAGGTCTGGCTGTTGCCTCCCAAATTGTCCTGCAAAATATTTCCAGTAGCATCTTAGGAAACAAGCCCCATTCTGTGCACAACACGTAGGATGAAAGCTGAAAACGTGCACGTGTGATATTCTCTGTGAAGAAAGAAATGTGTGGTGGAAATGGGTTTGTATCTCACAGATAATTGTATGCCGAGATGTGGTTTCTCTCTAGTCACAACGACGATGCCTGTCAAGCAGCACTACCATGGGGTAAGAAGGGCAACAGAAGCGAGTTTTCATTCTACTTTCCTGGGAATCAGGATGACAGTACTGTCAGGGGTTGTTGTGTATTTGGTTAGCTCTGCACACACCTTTCAGCTACCAGTTCTGCAACTGGCAAGTTCTAGTTGGAAAGGAACAGCAGAACAATGATTACCTTAAGAAGCCAAGTGAGGACTGAATCTCGGTAAGGCACAAATTTGTTTTTGCCCTTGCCAGCTGCCTGGTCAGCCAGTGATGATATCACCAACCCCAAGGTTGTAAGTGATCTGCAGAGAGAAAAAAAATCTTTTTAATTAGCTTTAGAGAATATTTATGTTGTTTCTATAAAATAATAATCATTCCAGGGAATAAGTACGAAATATGCAGAACAACAAGGCCCTAACATTGATACAATCAAGTGTACATTAATTTGTCAAGAAGCTGAGAAAAAGAAAAACAAAAAAGTAACTCCATTCATTTAAAAGAATGAATTTAGAATCCCTGTAAGAATCTGTTCGGTTCAGTCACAGGAGCTGTGACTGTGAGACAGACATTTCAGAACCTGGAAACATACGTTTAAAAAAAATCACTCCAGAGAATTTTAATTGACTCCAAATATTACGGTGAAAGTCTGAACCATTTACTCTTTGGGGCTAATCTGGACCATCTGGGCCTCTCATTCTGTGTTCCATCATAACCACATAACTTGAAGAGAACCTTTCCCTGCAAGTTACAAGGTATATTCTGCTCATCTGTTAAAGCTAGCAAGCGTATTTCACAACTCAGTGTGGAGTTTGTACAGTCGTACAGAACAAAGACCTACCCAAGCAGAGGACAGCATATGGCTACTCTTTCAACACCTGCTACACAAAGCAGCACTGGGATCCCCTGCAAGCTGCTTAGAAACACAGACTCTTGGAAGCCTCCCCAGGCCTACTGAGTCAGAACAGGTTAAAGATATTTCCAGGTAATTCATAGGCACATGAAATTTTAAGAGGCCCTGGTTGAACAATACCCAAAGTGATACATGGATTTAGCTGCCTAGGCCCATGATTCTCAAAACGTGGTGCTGGGACCAGCAGCATCAGCAAGACTTGGGACCTTGTTACAAATGCACATTCTCAGGCCCCACTACACCCCAGACCTACAGACTCAGACACTTATAGTGGGACCCACCACTCTGCTTTAACCAGCCCTCCAGGTGATTCTGGTGCAGGCTGGAGTTCGAGAACCACTGGTCTAAGCTCATGAATGTTCCCTGGTAGTTAATACATGTTCCCTGCACCTGGAGAAAAGAGCACCATAGAAGCAACAGATTTGTGAAATTGAAGGATGAAGGACATCGTCCTGTGTCACAGTTAGTACCAAGTGCGCTTTTAAAAGGAAATCAACTGGATCCCAAGTTTAGCAGCCAGAAAAGAGCAGCCTCAGGAGATCTCTCAGGAGTACAAGGAAGCTTACAGGACATCACAAAGAGAAAATACTTTGTGAATGGTTAAAAAATTAAATGTTATTACTTATCTATAAAAACAAAAGAGCACATATCAGCAAGTAACCATAGTTTAGCATGAAAGACTAGATAGCTTTCTTTCTAATGTTAACAATAGACTTCCATGAAATGAATTGAAAGCATGTTTCTTGCAAAACATAATCACTCAAAGGTGAGTCATTTGAAAATCACTGAAATACAAAGGCAAATTCAAGAGGTCGAAAATGAGCCAGAATTTAATAATAGCCATTCCTGCAAAGTGACATAAATATGTACAATATAATTGACAGATTCAGTTAAATCCACCTCAAAAGAAATAAAAACATATGCCCACACAAAAACGTGTCCATGAATTTTCATAGCAGCATTATTCACAACAGCCAGAATGTAGAAACCACCCAAGTGTCTGTCTGTCAAATGATGAAGGGATGGATAAAATGTGGTGTCCTCACAATGGAATATTATTCAGCCACAAGAGAGGATTCTGATATAACCTACAACACGGATAAACCCTGAAAAATTATGGTAAGTGGAAGAAGCCAAACACCAAAGGCCAATGTCCTGGGTTGAACAGTGTCTACCCAAAATTCATGTTCACCAGAATCTCAGATGGATTCTTATTTGGAAATAGGGTCCCTGAAGATGTAATTAGTTAAGACGAGATCATACTGGCTTACAGAGGGCTGTAATCCAGTGACTGGTGCCTTATAAGAAAGAAGGCCACGTGAAGACACCCAGGGAACAGGGGAGGGGCCGTGTGAAAACAGAGGCACAGATGGGAGCAATGCATCTACAAGCCAAGGAAGGTCAAGGAGCTTCAGCGACCACTAGAAGGTAGGAGAGAGGCAAGAAACAGATTTTCCCTCTGAGCCCCAAGAAGGAACAAACCCTGCCAATCCCTTGATTTGGATTTCTGGCTTCCAGAACTATAAGGAAATCAATTTCTATTGTTGTAAGCCACTCAGTCTGTGGTAACCTGTTATAACACTGGGAAACTAATACAGCCACATATCGATTCCATTTATATGAAATACCCAGAATAGGTGAATACCCAGAAAAGAGATGAAGGTAGTGATTGTCCAGGGCCGGAGGTGGTATAAATGGGGAATGACTTGGACACAAGGTTACTTTGGGAATGATGAAAATGTTTTCAAATTAGATCGTGATGATGGTTATACATTCTGAAAATAATAAAGCTGCTAAATTGTACATTTTAAATGGGAGATGAACCATGAGAGACTATGGACTCTGAGAAACAAACTGAGGGTTCTAGAGGGGAGGGGGGTGGGGGGATGGGTTAGCCTGGTGATGGGTATTAAAGAGGGTACATACTGCATGGAGCACTGGGTGTTCTATGCAAAAAAATGAATCATGGAACACTACATCAAAAACTAATGATGTAAAGTATGGTGATTAACATAATAAAATAAAATTTTAAAAAAATGGTAAAGTATGCATATGTGAACTATTTCCCAGTACAGTTGTTTAAAAAAAATTCAAGTTCAGGAACACCTGGGTGGCTCAGCCATTAAGTGTCTGCCTTCAGCTCAGGTCATGGTCCCAGGCTCCCTGAAATCGAGCCCCGCATCGGGCTCCCTGCTCAGCGGGAGACTGCCTCTCTCTCTCACACTCCCCCTGCTTGTGTTCCCTCTCTCGCTGTCTCTCTCTCACTCTCAAATAAATAAAATCTTAAAAAAAAAAAAATTCAAGTTCAAACACTCCATCACTCCTCCCAAAGATAACAAAAATAAGAAAGAAAATGGCAAAAATAAATTATTCAGACTACATCAAAATAAAAAGTTTCTGCACAAAGGAAACAATCAACAAAACTAAAAGGCAACATACTGAATATGAGAAGATAGTTGCAAAGGACATATCCAATAAGGAACTGAAACAACTCAACACCCAAAGACAAATCATCCAATTTAAAAATGGGCAGAAGACATTAAAAGACATTTCTCCAAAGACATCCAGATGGCCAAAAGACACATGAAAAGATGCTCAACATCAGTCATCATCAAGGTAATACAAATCAAAATACAATAAGGTATCACCTCAGACCTCTCAGAATGGCTAAAAATCAAGAAACAAGTGTTGGTGAGGATATGGAGAAAAAGGAACCTTCTTGCATAGCTGGTGGGAATGCAAACTGGTGCAACCACTGTGGAAAACAGTATGGAGGTTCCTCAAAAAATTAAAAATAGAACTACCCTACTATCCAGTAATCACACTAATGATTATTTATCCCAAAAATACTAATTCAAAGGGATACATGCACCCCTAGGTTTATTGCAGTGTTATTTACAATAGCCAAATTATGGAAGCAGCCCAAGTGTCCATCAACAGATGAATGGATAAAGAGGAGATATACACAATGGAATATTACTCAGCCCTAAAAAAGAATGAAATCCTGCCACTTCCAACAGCGTGGATAGAGCTAGAATGCTAAGCGAAGTCAGTCAGTTCAAGAAAGATGAATACCATATGATTTCACTCACATGTGGAATTTAAGAAACATGACGAGCAAAGGAAAAGAGAGAGAGACAGACAAACCAATTACCAAACTCTTAACTCTAGAGAACAAACTGATGGTCCCCACCAGAGAGAAGGGGGAATGGGAATGAAAGATTATACTTACCATGATGAAATAAAGTTAAATTTAAAAAGAAAGAAAATGGCATGTGATATATATGAAAAAGAAGAAAAACAGGAATTCAATATAAGGCAAAACCACATTTCTGCTTTAATAAAGAATATAGGGCAGCTTTCACATTTTGCAACTACTGGAATAAAATTTTCAGTTGAAAACAACTCTTTGAACTATTATCAGTTTTTAATACTTAAATACAGCAGAAAGTACTTTAATTCATCCAGACTATAAAGAGCTCCGGGACTCCAAGGTCAGTATTAAGTGAACAGTGCCCTTCATACGCAAACGCGTTCTGGGGTTGTCATGTGTTTTTCCTCACTGAGAGAGAATGTGACGCTGTCTGGTGGCAACTGGTCCTACTTTCTAATTCGATAGTGTCAGGAATAAAAAGGGAAAGTTCCTGGCACTCCTAAACAAGGACACAAAAATCAAACGAGCGCTGTCAGAGAAAAAGGGAAACGGTGGCACAGCGTCAGCACCGCCCACGGCACCACGTGCACGCTGCGTCAGTACGTCGTATGTCGTCAGCACGTACAGCACGTACAGCACGTGAGCGGCCTCAGCGGAGGGGCGGGGCTGGGCAGACACGATCACGTGACTCTGGGGCGTGACAGATAAGGGCCTCCCGAATCCCTTTTGTGTGTACTTAGCTCTATAACTTAGCCAGTTAGGGAAGCTTATCACTAGTGGAAGCCTTTTACCTGATAGTGTGCACACATTCAAAACAAGAACTCTCTCTCAACCTACTGTCCCTTTGGCGCAAAAAGAAAAAAACTGCAGGGTGAGGGGACTCCCCCGATGGGTGAGAGGTAACCAGGTCGCCCAGTGACCAGGGGGCCACGCCACCCCTCCTTGCTACCTTCCACCTGGGAGCAATGATCCAGGGGCTTGTGGAACCTCAAAAACTGTGTGTGAAAAGTGAACAGTGGGTTTACCTATTCTAACAGTAACTTTATTCCTAGGGAGTTTAAGAATATAATGAAATCACAAATTATGGATCCTGCTAGCGCTGTCTTATGCTGGAGGCAAATGGGCAGCTCAGGTTTCCAGGACAGCGTGGAGCTGTTTGCCAATTTGAGGGGCTGAAAAAATTGCTCCAGGAATCTTTCTAATTCTACCAAAGTACAGCTCCTTCCCTGAACCTAAGGGAGATGTCCTTCCAGGACAGCGTGGAGCTGTTTGCCAATTTGAGGGGCTGAAAAAATTGCTCCAGGAATCTTTCTAACTCTACCAAAGTACAGCTCCTTCCCTGAACCTAAGGGAGATGGAGACAGTAAGGAAACTCCTAACCTTTCCATAAGTTCTTGGGCTGGGGCAGTGGGCACAGAGTAAATGAGGAGAGGCTGAGTGAAGAGGACAGAAGGATTAGGCTAGAAGATAACGATTTGTGAACAGATAGCCATGTTTTAAGATAGAAATTTTAAAAATCTACCTATCTACTGTAACAATGGAGAATTTGAGATTAAGAAGAAAGTAAATAAAACTAGGAGGATCAATAACAAAATAAAAGCAGCTCCAATAAATAAAATCAGTGGAAAGAACATGGTCATAATTCAGTTTTTGGTTTTCGGTTTTTTTCCTTTTCTGCACCTTCCTCCAACCTCCATAGTTTCCCTTGAAACCCAAACCACCAGATTCCTTCCCTTAGGAGTAGATATGATGTGAGTTATCTATACTCTCCAGGATGGATTTCAAATATATTATTTTACCTATTTTTCTAATGATCTTTTTCTAAGGTCGTAAGTGCAGTAGTTAGTTATTAAACCTTGCTACAGTTACCTGCATATATATTTCTCTATCTCTTTCTACTTAAGGTTGTGACTGCTTTGAGAGCAGAGACCATTCTACATCGTACCATTACTGTGCCTGGCTTACAAAAATCGGTCAGTCAATATCTCCGCTGAGTAAAACTGAGTCTAAATACACTGAAGGACAGAACATGGATCTCTTTCTAAAAAGGACTGATTCAATGCTGGCTTTGGTACTCTCTGTGGATGTTGGCCCAATATCCCTTCTGCCTTTCTTACTTGCTAACAGAGCCCTGATTTTGCTGGGAAGCTAATGCTGGGCTAAAAACTCCACTTTTCAGAGTCCTCTGCAGCTCTGGGAAGCCATGAAACACAGCTCTGGCCAATGAGATGCAGGGTGACATTACTGGGTGGGGCTTCCAAGAAAGCTATTGTTCTGGTAGAAAAGGTACATATTCTGTAGACATAAGCCAGAAGCCAGTGGTCCTTTGCCCTTCCTTTCCCCCTCTTGTGTGGAACACAGATAAGGCTACAATGCCTGGAATGATAGAGTCATCTTGAGGTCATGAGGACAACGTGAACACACACTAAGGTTTGTCGAGCTGGGTGCCTGACAGCATTTTTGAGGTGCTATACCAGCTTCTGGACCTCTTGTTGAAAGTGAGGAAAAGGAATCCATCATTTGGTCGTCACTATAGCTGTTGCTTACAGCAGAATGCAATCCTTGCCTTTTAAAGAATTAGTTGAAAGATGATGAAGTTAGTGGACTTGAGTTAGTACTTTTCCCCAGTTAAGTCTCCACTCTTAACAGTAAAGGCGAAATGCAAAGAGTACGTTTGGCAAAACAGGGGCAAGGACAATCCCATCTCATGGCAGGAGAGGAAGGAAAGCTGTGATCATGCAGAACAGGCCTCGTTCCACCCCCCACTGGTTTCCGGTGGCCGATTTGAGTCATTCAAATCCAGCAAAGTGCGTCTAACAAGAACCATTCCCTTCCGTTTCAAGTGCCGTGGTGAAATCAAGGACACACGAACATCTCCCAAAATGAGTTCTTTTGATTATTTGTTCTGGAGATTTTAATAGATGTAATACCTATAATTCTGTCATCAAAAAAGTTCAGGGACTAAGTTACAGCTATATAGGATTCGTGAATCTCCGAAGGGAGATTTTTTTTTAAGCAGCCTTTATCAAAATTATTTGTCCAAGGATCCTTTTCTTCCCAGAGCCACTCGAGGAACTAGTATTTCCCAAAATTGCTTTGAGAAACACTGAAGTCACAATGTCACATGCCCCAGAACATGTGGCTACTGCCTCCCAAGGAGATTTTTGATCTGTCCTTTGTGGGTCTCTCATATTAAATGCAAAGATGTTTATTCAGATTGGACCCTGCAATGTGTAAGTGGTAAATTGATGAGGACCCCCACCAACCCTTGAATAATGGACAGAACCAGGCCACTTTTACTCTCCCCAGGTACGAGTTCATGTTCGGTTATGCAGGCAATACCCAGTTAAGCGAGACTGCCGAGAAGAAATGATTAAGAGTCATGGGAAGTACTCAAGAAGAAAAAAAAGAGGATTGAGTCACATGACACATTAGAAATACTGTGCTTATAATTTATTACATTGTAACATAAATTATTTGACAGAATCTTAAGAATAACATATATTTGTATCCCTAGAACAAATGTTGAGTAGAACCCATTTGGGGAAATGGTTCATATATACTTTATTATCAACCACAGTGATTGAAACGAACTGAGACCAGGAGTGATACTCATTAGATGGACATTGCTGGCATTTAATAACTGGCCATTGCTGAGATTAAGATGGAACCATTTTCAATGACATTCCCAGGGGTTTTAGCGAGCGCCCCATGATCTGAATGAGCGCTCCGAGAAGCTGGCCCGCCGGACTCTGGTGGCAGGGACAGACTTCCTCACTCCACCCTCAACAGACAGGTGGAGCAACAGCCTTGAGTTTTCAGATGTACTGCCCTGTGAGGATGGTCTACAGACCTATTCCTCCCACACCCTGCACAGGCCATGGTGGTGCAGCCATGCCCTGCCTCAGCTCTGCAAATGAAGGAATAATGTGTGCTTTAAAGCTCTTAAGAGCTTAAGGAGAGATGAAGCTCCTAAATCCATAGCCCATTAAGCAGACACTAATGTCTCTGTGAAGTCCCTGACAGGTCTGCTTAAGAGGATTACTAATGTTCCATCAAAAGAAGCCCAAATAGGAGGCCGAGAGAAAGCTTAGGAAACATGTCAGAGATTTCTTTAATTTTAGCACTCAACGGGGCACTGGTTTTAAGGCTTAAAAAGCCATCTGTGGAGCTATCAGGCAGCCCTTTCAATTTATTATTTATTTTACCTGTGTCTCTACTACAGAGCTTACTACATGCTGGGCCCTGTTCTAAGAAGCACTTACTAATAGTAACTAATTTAATCCCCGTAATAGCCCTGCTCACAGGGCTGTTTCCTCAGCCATGTTTTACAGCTGACAAAACTGAGGCACACAGAGGTCACTCGGCTAGAAATTCCGCCCTCCCCGAACCTTCCGGCCGTCGTCCCTGGGCTCCCGCTGCACCCACGGCCTGAATGTGGTCATGCCAGCCCTCAGTCCTTCCCCGTCGGATCCTGACCTTCCCGAGGCCAGAGCCCCGGCTACTCCTCCCCGTGCTCTCATACACCGCCAGTGCCCAATACATACTGGCTTCACGGATCAAAAAGGGACAGGTGAGCACCCCTCGTCTGAAACCCTTGGGGCCACGTGGGTATGGAAATGCAGAATACTTTGAATTTAGGAAGTGCACTGCCTGCATTGTACATGACCACCACGGACAGATCTGGGACAGCAGGCCGTAATAAAACCCACCAGCATTTCTGTGGCTAAACTTACAAACGGCCACGCTAAATGAGTAAACAAACACTCTGAACGCAGATAACGACTAGAGACAGCCTCACGAGAGTTCCGGTGAGGCTCTACCAACAGGTAAGCTGTGAAGAAAAAAAGAAAAGCGCTTGTTCAGAGCATTCCGGATTTTGGAATGGCAGGCAAGGGATGGAGGGCCCATTTCCATGAAGGTCTCCCACACACCTCTGCAGATGTCAGGGCACCGTGTAATGGCAAGATGTCCCGTGCATGCTACGTCCCCATGACCACAATGAGAACCTGGAGGACACCTACTGGAGACCTGGGTCCGGAGTGGGCTCTTGGGGCATGTGCACCTACTCGGGGAGACCAGAGAGGTGTGTGGGGTAAAGAAAACAGCCCTGGACTAAGGCATAGTGGAAAAGATTCAGAGGCAACTCTAGTCCCTCTGAGCCAGTTATTTTGGGAAAAGCACAAGACCAACTCGGCAAACATCCACAGGCTGGTAAAGGTGTCATAAAAAAAAAATAGTTCCATGCTTCAGTGTTGGCTTATGTAGAATTTCACAGCGTTGTCTGGCCCCCCCCCAAAAAAATCCTCCTTCCTTTCATTTTTTCAAATGAAGTGACCTCCTGTTGTCCTCAACTGTGTGCTCCTCAAGGGCAGCCATCATGCTGTGACAAATAACCATAAACTCGGTGGCTTAACAGAACACGAAGCTATTACAGCTATTATCTTATAGTTCTGGAAGGCCAGAAGTCCAGAGCGTGTCTCACTGGGCTAAGAAGTGTCAGCAGGGCTGCACTCCTTCTGGAGGCCGTCGGGACAGACTGTCGCCCTGCCTGCTCCATCTCCCTCAGGCCGCCTGCGTTCCTTGGCTCACGGTCCCTTCCTTCACCATCAAACGGGAAATGGAAGGTGAAGGCTTTCTTACCCCACATCACTCTGACCAGCTCTGGGCCTCCTACCTCCCTCTTTCACTTTTCAGGAGCTTTGCTCTTAGAGCAGGCTCACCTGGATAATCTCCTCATCTCAAAATCTTAAATTAATCACATCTGCCAAGTTCTCTGCCTTGCACTGTCACACACGCACAAGTTTTGGGAATTAGGATCAGGATTAGGGCATATTTGGGGGGTGGGTGGGGAGGCAGTCGTGTCTACAAGAATATCTAAATTTCTTTTGCATCGCCAGCATCTAATGCAGCGCCAGGCACATAGCAGAGACTTAATAAATGTCCGCTCAGCTTTTATTCATATTACTTTAATGTCTCCAAGCATTAGTTCCCTCATCTGTAAACAGAGATAAAAATACCTATTAGGAGCCTCACATGAAATAATGCATATGAAAGTGCTCTGATAACTGTAAAGAACCCCCAAAATGAAGATCAGATCTCACTGACTAGTAGTAGGAAATCCACATATTCATTTGTGAAAGAGCTAGTATATAAGTAAACAGCAGGATGCTGAGAGCATTTGATGCAATTCAGTAAGGCATTATGGAAGACAGTCAGTCGCCGGGGGATCTAAATCATGTTATTATGTGGCTTCGAGGTAGTCCGATTTGGGACAGTACATAATTCAGTGCCCAAATTTAAGAGGGCACTATTAACGTTTACTCTGGGACCAAAGTATCAGCTAGGACTCTTGCAGGCAAACAGAACACATTGTCACCCCACATACTACACGGGGCTCTGGGGCCAGACTGCTTGCAGCCAAATCCAGATCCACGCTTAGAGCTTTGAGACTTGGGGCACATTATTTAACCCCCTCTCTGTCTTGGTTTCCTCTTCTGTAAAATAGGGATAACAGACCCCCCCCCCCAATGCTGGTGTGAGGATCAGACGAGTGATTCCATATGGAGCATTCAGAACAGCACCCAGAACACACTAAGAGGTCAGCAGAAGTTAGCGATCATTACACAGCAAAGCCAGCCGTACTCTACATTCTCACAAATTCTCGGCACAGAACTCCTAGTGTTTTCCCACAAGCCCAGCCAGAAGGCAAAGGGCTGGCATGGCTTAGCACCAGTAAACACATCTCCCCGGACAGGTGACAATCTTTTCGTTGATACCTGCTCCCTCATACCCCCATTTCTGCTTTCCCATCCCCGCCCTTGAGCTCACTGTGGAGGGCCGAGCTGCGGTGCCGGCCTGCGCTCCTACAGTGCTTGGTCATGAAATACAGCCAAGCCCTTTGTTATTAGAGCAGGAGACAGGATGACTGGAAGATTAACTCCCTAAAGCAGCAGTCTCTGCGGTGAGTGCTGTTGTGTCCAGCTGATAGAGGGGGTGATATTTCCCTTCTAATTTTAAACTTCAGCACACTAAAATTATAATGTGCTCGCGTCATTTTAAAATGCAAGCTGCACAAACACGTTCCTGCATAGACTGCCTCTTGTCACCTTCTGTCCTAAACGAAACCCAAGTTATTATGTCTCAACAGAGAGATGTTACAAGTACAAACTCAACTGCTTTCTGCTGAGCTTGGAATAATGATAATGATCATGCTATCTGCACAGATTATAAAAATATTAGCTACAGCAATTAATACTGATTCAGTGCACAGTTCGAGCCAGGCATTGTTCAAAGCGCATCCTGGGCACGTAAGCTCCAACAAGTCTATGAAGTAGGGACTGTTATGATCCCCATTTACAGATGAGAAAAAGAAAGCACAGAGAGGTGAAGGGAAGGACGAAACTCTGGCAGTCTGACTTGACACTTCACACTCTTAAACACAAACTCTGCTCCCTCTTGAGCGGGAAAGCAAACACCCCTCTGGTATGGCAGGAGCCGTCCTGGGATACTGCATTACTGAAAAGAACAAGTCCTCCACTTGTCTGTGCGTTTGCTGTGCCCTCTGTGCCCGTTGCCGGCATCTCCTTTGTCTGCCTGGCAAACTCCTACACAGCCCGTACCACCCCGCTCTCTTCCAGCCCCCAGGACAGCACTGGGCGCACCGCAGGCTCCCAAGGCACAATGTGAGATTTCAGTGTGGCAGCGATCCAGCAACTGTTCAATTCTGTTAGGCACTGATGTTTAAACAGTATCAGCTGTACAAAGGGAGTCAAAGCAGGTTTTCTTTTCAGAGCAAGCTTCTCAGGTGAATTTAAGATATGATTTGAGTGACAAGGGCTGTGACTGGCATGTACCTGAGATTACATTAGACATGATGATGACACGCACAGGGCTGCAACGCGTAGCTTCACACAAACCTCATGCATTTCAGGAGAGGTAGGGCTGTTGGTTTTCTTCAACTCCATTTACTAAAGCTACACAGACTCAGAAGCACCTGCCACCAGAACCATCCGCTCCCTTCCAGGGCCACAAGCCCCGCTCCCCACCCCCGGACACAGGGGAAGCTGGGTGTGCGGCTGCAGTGTGGCACCTGAGCCCACGGCCACCTTACTTGTTAATGTTGCTGCCTTCTTTGAGTCGCTCTCCCGCAGCTCCTGTTTTGGACACTCTTTCACTACCCGCCAGGTCCACCAGGCTGACCTTACTGACCTTCTCTCCCGAGTTCTGGGTGCAGGGAACAAGAGAGAAACAACACACGTGAGTGCAAATGCACACGTCCACGCCGACGTCTGCACGGTAACTGAGGGCAGCCGGAGTAGCCCTGCCCCCACAATAGGGCAGCGGAGGAGCTAGGTGGACTCGCGATTTCATGGTCAAATTTATTTTTTTTAATTTTTACTTTTTTGAAGTTTTATTCGTTCAAGTCATCTCTACACCCAAGTGGGGCTCGAACTCACGACCCTGAGATTAAGAGTCACATGCTCGTCTACCTGGGTCAGCCAGGCGCCCCATCACAGTCCAATCCGGACCGGTGCGCGTCTGCTTTGTAGCTGGGCAGCAAGCCCGCTCAGCTTTCCAGGATGCGGTCAGAGAGCCGGGGATTTTCTGTGCCTCTGAGGAAACACGTGAGGATTCCTGCATATTCAGGTCAAATGCCTCTTCTTTTGAAAAAGTGTTCTTTAGGCTAAATGTTGTGGTTTCCTCCTTAATAGCCCTTAATGGCTATGAGGTAGACTCCGTTGTTTTTAGGGGAATTTCGGGATGAAAGGATACATATTAAAAGCTGTATGGTGACATCATCATGCTGTTCAGGGAGTTTACACAAGAAACCCAATTTAAAAAAAAAAGTTATATATAAAGGAAGACCTGATAAATTGAACGATTTAAGTAAAGTAGCTTATTTAGTAAGCAGCAAAGCCAGCATAAAATCCACCCATGAAACCCTTCACCCCTGCAGGGTATTTGCGTTCTCTTCCTGCACTGAAGGCTCTCCCCAGGCCCTCACCCCGGACTGCAGGTCATAAAGTGTCTGTGTGATTACGATGTTGAACACAGCATGGGAGCGGCTGCTTTCCTCATTCATGTTGGTCGCAGCTACCGTCCGAGACTTATTTCCCTCAGACATCAATGACTCAATATCCTACAAGCAAAGCAGAAGGAACACAGGATAAGCGCAAACACGGGAATGCAGTCCTGCCCCGCAGGTGCACGGATTAATTACAAGCCCGGGACGTGCTCGGCCCCGCCCCCCCGTAAGGACCGCCCCCCCCGTCTGCCTTCCGTGGCGAAGCGGGTGAGCCTCCACCTCTCTCACCGCCTTCCGGAATATGAAATGTTCCCCCCATTCTGGCCATCCCGCAATTGTCCCCTTTCTCTGTTTGGCGCCTCTTTTTTCCCTTTGCAAGTTCCTGGGGGAGAAAGGAGCTAACGTTTATGGAGCACTCTAGAAACTCACTATAAGGTAGTGACCTTAGGTGATTGTAACTCTCCTGTGCTTAACGACTCTACAGAGCTATCGACCTCTTGTTTATGTCGCCGCCTCGGCAGGGAACGCTCCTTATTCATCTTTGAACACCTAGAACCCACGGGCTCTTACACATGTCAGATGCATGAACTTTATAATAAACAAGTATTCCCCTGATGTTACCCACAGAACACGGACGTTCACAGAGCTCAAGTAACTTCTCCCACATCTAGTAAGGCAGAGCGGGGATGCAAATCACAAGCTCCTTGGCTCTTACTAATAGGGTGAGATGAACACGGACCCCGACCACACTAAGCTGTGAGCCACACACCTGAGCAAAGGTGCTGACTTTTAGCACCTTTACACCAGAGAGGTTTCCCTTCATTTCAGAATCTAGGTGCTTTTAAAGTGATGGCTGTACTCTGTTTCTCATTTGAGTGATACTAAAAATGTCTTCATCTAAATGGCCGGGGGGAGTTAGCTCACAGATTAATTTTTGTCATACTGAGTCGGAGGGGATGGTGGGACGGCCACAAGCCCCAGAGAGAATGACTAGGCAGAGGACGGCTTCACGCACTCTTGGGCCAGCATTCTCCAGCAACACAGAGTGGGCCGTTTTGGGGGGTTTCTGAAGCAATGACAATAGAAGTAAGGCTAAAACATCAAGTTGGGATGTAAAAAGGCATACAAGTCAAGGAGCAGGAAAAGGAGACGGGTCCGTCAGTGGAGAGAGGAGCGACTCAGAAAAATAGAACCAGAAGACTGAAAATAATGGAAATGAGCACAGAAGATCCTGTCAGCAGGAAGGGAATGAATGGATTACCCAACGCTGCTTATGTGCGTCCAGGTTTCTCTAGAAGGACGTCACTGACAACCTTGGGGAGAAGAGTTTCAACAAGGTGGCATGAAAGAAAATACTCAGCAGTTCACACTGGTGAGCCTCTTGGCTGCACCATCACGCCTTCACGACAAAGTAGGCTGAAGCCCTTTCTTTCCGTGTAGGGTGTGTCGCCTTCACGACAAAGCAGGCTGAAGCCCTTTCTTTCCGTGTAGGGTGTGTTGCTACCGGGTTTCTGGACCATGCATGGTACCAATATGCTACGAAGCACACACATAAAAATACACTCAACATTACCTACACATTTCAGTTTACTGACTTTTTTTTTTTTAATGACACTTACCTCAAAACTAGTGACAGCCAGCTGGGATAAACCGTCTACATATGGTCCCAAAACTTTATGCTCTCGAACTTTAAGAGACTGTCTATTCCTTTGGGAGGAAGGAAATAGGAATGAATGAATCAGACCAAACTGGGAAGCTTTTCTTTCTTTTTAGGTACTCAAAAACTAAGGTTGCAATTTTTTTAATGATCAAAAAATATTCTAAAAGCTACTTTATTTGGATTAGGAAAACAGCATTCCTTATGAGGAATGTCTTTTATACTCTGATTTCTATTTAAAGTAACTTACTATTTAAAACATTCTATCTCTACTCCCAAACTAAACAGCCAGCACACAGAATTCGAGGGTAAGCTAACTTGCTTGCTTTAGTCGATGAACTTCAGTTTTAACAGGAGGAAAAAAAAAAAAAGAAGAAGGAAAGAAAACAAAGGAAAGAACATGCAGAATTAAATTTAACCTTAAGATTATTTCATACACAAGCACACTCCCAGTTTCAGTAAATCATGTCTAAAGGTTTTGATCAAGTAGTGAACAATATTAAAGTATTTTAATTTGCATCTTTAAGGCTGAACTGATTTATGCTGCTTCTATGCTAACAATTTTATACAGAAAGTGATAGAGCAGGAAAGCAATTGTTTGCAGTTACTGATATTTATCCTATATTTAGAATTGGCTCTGCTGGTGAACACTTTAAGACTTCTTAAAATTTTTAAATGACAAACCTGGTTTGGGACCCATTTAAAGCTTATCAACACATATTGAGATTAAAAGCAAATCTATATATATTATGAGTATATTGCATTTGTCACCTTTTCCATTGCATCAGATATTGATCACCTTTCAAATCAAGTGTCGATGTTTGGCATCACTTAAGTGTGGAAAAACGGAACTAAGGATCACTGAGTGCTTCCCAAAGTCATGGCACTGTTCCCTAAGAACTTTTTAGTTATCCCATTTAATCTTACAGTAACCTACAAAGTAGGTTTTACTGCCTTTACTGATGAAGAATTCAATGTGACAACAAGCAATTCTGTGTACTCTAAATGGGGGCAGATCAAATGCACATCTTCAAGAGAGCTAGCGGGATGCACACGGATCTGAGACTCTACTCACTCGCCTTGCACAACCAGAGATTCTTGAATGCTATTCTGGAGCCAGAAAAAGTAACCTAGCACAGTATCAAGTGCCTGTGATGGTGTCTCACACAGGGCATTCTTGTACACTGCTGGTGGGCTGTGAACTGGTACGAGTCCTTTGAAAGACAATTAGGCAGGACCTCCTAACGCCAAAAATTCAGTATCCTGTTGCCCACAGGTCCACCCCAGATGTATTCCCTAGGAACTCCTACATTTGCACACCCAGAGAACTGTACAAGAATGCTCAGAGTAGCACTGTAGCAGTAAAAAGTAGAAACCACACAAGTGATAGCAGATGAGATAGACTATGGTATAATCATACAATGAAACACCAAAGAGCAGTAAAAGTGAATGCATTATTACTTCATGTATCAGAATGAGTGAATCATTAAGAAGAAAACAGCAAGTCAACAAAGGACATATATATTATGATCTCCCTTACACAAAGTTTAAAATTGTGCAAAATTCTGTGTAAACTCTAAGGAGGATGAAGATAATGAGAAATGTAAAATTCATCATTGTGGTTACCTTGGAGAGGGTAGGGAATGGAATGGAATCCAAGAGAATCATAAAGGGGTTCCAAAATATTGGTCATGTTCCATTTATTAAGCCAAATGATAAGTAGGACGGTCAATTTTATTATTCTTTGTATCTTACATGTATTATAAATGTTCTTTCATATGCAAATAGTTAATAACTTTAAAGTCAATATAAACATTTCCTATGATTGGTTCACTTCCTTATCACCTACAATTCCGATCTTATGATGATACCCTTGATTACCAGCTGCTAAAAGCATTTAAAAATAATTCAGGATACTGAATTGAATTTAGAGAATGAGCTCAACACTCCCCCCGCCTCCTGGAGACTTGAAACACAGGATCAAAATACACCAAAGTATTAACAATGGTTATTTTTGAATGGTGGGATTATAGGTCATTTTTATTTCTTCTTATACTTTGCCTATTTTCTAAATTTTCTATGAGTATGTATTATTTTTAAATCAGCAAAAAAATTTTTTTATGAATCAAACTCATCTGGTTTTTATCACCTAGTTTTTAAAAAATACCCATGCTTGGGATTCCCCTTGGGGCCACGGAATCATGGTCTCAATGGGTGGGGCTCAGGCCAGTGTATGCTTCAAAAGCCCCCCAACATGATTCCAGCGCACAGCCCAGGAAGAGAATGCTTGTCCAGGCTGGTTCCAGCACTTACCTCCAATGTAGAGCTGCTGCCTTCCAACATGAATCGGAGGACCACTGCGTCATTCTTAACTCAATTTTTATGAACAAGCCATGGTAGCAAAAATAATACCGATAGTAAAAATATCTTTTTAAATGGCATACGTAAGCAACTTTACACATGAATACAGAATCAACCATACATACTGGGTATACCAGTAGGCTTTGAGAAGCAGATGACTTCTCAGTGAATGAACTGAAACCACAGTAGTGACCAAATAAATATATTCACTTGCAGTTTTAACTTAAGGATCATTTACAATTATTACTCCCATGACAAGCTTAATTTCAATCACTAACTTACCCTTTGGGGTCTAAAAGATCCCGAACTTTCTCATTATAAATTTCCATATAGGATACTTCGACTTTAAAGGTCTGTGACTCATTTTGCTCTAGAGAGATCCTTTTAAATAAAGCACAGCAGAGCCTTGGAATAAGGCCCAGCTGCTCAGCACTGCCCATCATGGAGAAGGATTTTCCTGAACCTGAAGAAGAGCAAGCAGAAAGGAAGGAGGACCACAGAGGGAGTGAAACATAATGCTTCCACATGACGAGGTCTCTACATTTATCTGCCAGGGTCACAGAGCAGAAGCGGCAAACGCAGCCTCACGCCCATGCCCCTGGACAGCAAGGCTACTATTCTTTCTGTAACGCTCACAACCTCCAGCTTGATGGAGGGATGCCTACAAATAGAACCACTATGAATATGTAATCTTGAGAAGTATGTATAGTGAACGTCAACTATACATTATTGAGTAACACAGACAGTACTTTACCCCCACAATATTTTATGTTTGTGAAAATGCTTTGATACGTGTTCTCTTGTCTGAGTCTCATAGCTGTCCTGTGATGGGACAACAGGCAGTATTAGTGGGACTTATTCTAACTTTCTTGCTGAAGCAGTGTTAACGGCTGAGCCCCTAGCGAACTTCTGCTCTGCACGTTCCAAGCACCTGCCCCACAGTCTCGGTTTAATAATCCATTAGCACTCCTGTGTCCCAGGGAAGGTCCTCCACATAGGATGATACCAAGAGTTGTTCTATGGCTTTTTACTATAACCTTTATACTGAGAAACTGGTAATTATTTTTCTATTTCAAATACAGGTTAAAGCTATAATTTAGGAAAATGACATTTAATAGTTTGAAACTAGCTTTGCTCAATTACTCAATTATCAAAATTGTTGAACCTTCAAAAAGAGGGTTACTTTTGATCATCTAATTCAGCAAAACCCACAAAGTCAGAAAGCATGTTTCCATCACTTCCCAAAGTGTTTTCTATTTCTAGACTTTAAGAAATGCATATTTAATGTCATTGGCTATAAATAAAAGCAGCTACTTACCTGTCTGTCCATATGCAAAAATACAAGCATTATACCCCTGAAAGGCTTTTTCAAGAATTCCTTCCCCAAGGCACTTGAAAACCACTTCTTGACCTAAAAACCAAAACAAAAAATAAAAAATTACAAAAGAAAAGAATGATTTTTCTTGGTTATGTTTGGATTAATAACTGAGCCCCAGTTAGTAACAACATTCTCTCAATCCAAAGATGTTAAAAGTGTACTGTGTGCCTACTATGTGTAGGGCTATGTGTTAAGAGCTCAGTTCCTGGATCAGTTCATGATTCTACTCATTCTTTCCCTCTCAGACACTTCTCTAGGCATAAAAGTTTCCTTTCCATGGTCAGTGGGCCATACAGAAGGATCGTTTAAATTCTGTTCAGCTTCTTCTCATGAGCTGGTATTAAAATATCATTAAACATAAATGGTCTTATCTCCCCATCTGGATTCTGAGCTTGCACTGAGCAGGAACGTTGTCAGACTCATCTTGGTACATGTAAGCACCTAGCACAACGCTAAGTGCATGCCAAATGCTGAGAAACCGTTCGCTGCTGGAGGAGGTGATGTGTGGAGCATAGGCACCTCTACCCCGGTTCCCATGCTGGGTTCGAGGACAAGTTCTCTTCTGTGAGCCTGTCTACAGCTCACGGCAGCTCGTGGGGGTCTTCGGTCATGTACTACATAGCCAGTAGCATCTGTGAAAATCTTTTTCTTTTTTTTTTTTTAAAGTAGGCTCCACACCCAATGTGGGGCCCGAACCCACAATCCTGAGATCAAGACCTGAATGGAGATCAAGAGTTGGACACCCAAACGACAGAGCCACGCAGGCGCCCCAGGTGTAAAAATCTTTTTAAACAGTTAAGGTGGCATTTACTACCCTTTGAAATTTCTGACTTTCTAACATGCATTCCCCATCATTAAGAGAATTAAAATGGTATTCTCCTTCCTCTGTGTTCTCATAGCCCCCAACTTTCACGATTACGGTATTTGCCAAAACTACTGGTTTAAGTACCTCTTCCCTCCACTGGAATGAGAACCCCCTGATTGAGGTCAGAGACTATAATCTGTTTATCTTTGTAATCCTCGGGCCTGGCACAAAACGCTTAATAAATGTTGAAAAAATGAGTCCAATGAACTTTTTATTTTTTAATCTTACACGACAATTGCTTTTACATTTGGAAATAACGCAACATAACGTAAGCTTTCAGGTGTACTGTTTCCTTTATGCAAAGCTGGACCTAATTCTGGCAGTCTCTTGTTACACCGGGACATGCGGCTGCACAGTGGGACTCTCAGAGATGTGTAAGCACAAAACAAGTAATGTCTCCAACCATTAGGTTGGCAAAACATAAAATTGTGGCAACAATACAGCTAGACTGAGGAAATACAGGCATTTTCAAATAATGCAGCCACTTGAAGAAAACCTGACAGCACCTAGAAGAGAGAGAATATGCCTCTACTCGGAGCCAATGAGAGGCACCCACCCTCGAGACATTCCGCAAGGGACTCCTGTAACAGAATGCTCGCAGCAGCATTATTTTGACTTTCTAAGTTGGAATCAAGTTAAATGCCCATTAGTAAGGGAGTAGAGAAGGAAAATGAGACTATTTTCTATGTTAGAATATTACAAACCATGTAAAAAAAAAAAAAAAAACAAATAGAACACACTTGTGTGTGTAAACAATGCTAAAATTCAAAAACATTGCTGAGTTTAACAAAAGTCATGTTCCAATACCTTTAACGTATACATATAATGTAAAAAACTTATGTCAAATAGTGTGAAAGATCAATTGATGGGCACTAGAGTTGAAAAAAATGAATTGGAAGAAAAAATAACAGATTTACATAACCTTATTTCTCTAATTCTGACTTCTAACATTTAGCACAGAGCCTGGTACCTAAGGGGTATTCAGAACATGTTGGCGTAATATGTGGATTTTTAAAAAGGGTGTAACCACTCCTAAATGCACAGGTTTGTTGTGAAGACCAGCTACAGATGTGTGTGCGTGTGCACACACACACACACACACACTCCAAAAAGAATAAGGCAATGTCAAAATTTTTATCTACTATATCAGTACTTTTTTCCTGTACGTTTTCTCAAAGGATCTTCCTTATTCCACGTGTACTCCCCCCAAGGCCCACGCCAAAAGGCAGGCCTTAAATCTGGAGCAGAGCCCTGCAGTGTAGAATTTAGGGATTAAACCCGGCCTGCGCTCAGGCTTGTGAGAACCGACCGTGGTCCTCAGCCAGACCCAAGTGCCGCCAGCAGTGCTGAAGGCACTGCTTTCTTGGCACAAGGAGACAAACGGAGCCATCTCGTGGCATCGTTCCACCCTGGTTAACCAGTCCCCCTCAGAAAGGGGGTGAGGGTGGGGACAAGATGCTTTAAGACCTGGCCAGGTCAAACATCCTGCTGGTAACTCTTGATTTCAATCCTATTTAGTAACTTGAAAAAAAGCAAGAACTTGAGTTGACTGAAGGACTCGACTGCAGGGAGCACTGTGGTCAGAGCTCGACCACGGCCATGCAAAGGCCTATGGCCACTTAGTCAGGAACCTCTCTCTTCCTATGTTAGGGGGTGAGATGCAGTACTTCTAGCTTTTCCTCCTGAGGCTGAGTAGGATGGAAGTATGAGGAATTATTTTCTCCATATTCTTTTATTTTTATTTTTTTTAAAGATTTATTTTAGAGAAAGAGAGTGAGTGGGGGGAGGGACAGAGGGAGAGAAGCTCCAAGCAGACTCCCTGCTGAGTGTGGAGCCCAATGTGAGGCTTGATCTCACGACCCTGAGATCATGACCTGAGCCGAAACCAAGAGTCAGATGCTCAACTGACTGAGCCACCCAGGAGCACCTCCATATTCTCTTAAAGGAAAATCGCAATTCTTTTTTCCCTTGGTACGAATGGTTTTTTAAACTAAAGAGCATTAGTCAAAAAAACCAAGAATGAATGCTACAGAGCTACATGAAATAGGTTTATGACATGTCAAGGGAAAAAAAACACAAAACCTTCCAGGATAGGATATATACACTAAAATTGCACAAAAAAAATAAACCAAATGATTAAAGAATTCTCCAGGATATAAAAATACCATGAATAAATTGGTTTTGCCTATGTCTAAATTACTACAAATACTAAAGAGGATATGAATTAACCTTTTACTTTTTTTTTAAGATTTTATTTATTTGAGAGAGAGTGAGCAAGAGAGAGAGTACAAGTGGGGGTGGGGTGCAGAGGGGCAGAGGGAGAGGGAGAGCAGGGAGCCTGATACGGGGCTCGATCTCAGACCCCTGTAATCATGACCTGAGCCGAAGTCAGACGCTTAACTGACTGAGCCACCCAGGTGCCCGGATAAATTAACCTTTTAAACCTGTATACTTTTATTATTTGTGCAACTAAGAAGAAGAGAATTAATTTTTATCCACTGCCCCAATAGCAATGCACTTTACATATTTTGTATCATTGAATCCTTGCAGACCCCAGGGCCAGTGGGATCTGTAAGGAGGCTGGGGTTCTAAAGGGGAGTCATTGGTCCAAGATCCCACAGACAGTGAGTGGCAGGGCCTGGGTCTGTCTGTACTGCCTCTTGAATGTTAAAGGAGATGTTCACCCATCATCGGTGACTCAGATTGCACGACACCAGGAGTCAGTTACTCCCATGTCTGGTCTTTGTGGTTTTGTTTGTTTGTTTTTACAAACTCTAGATCTTATTATACCCCACTATTTTTTTCCATTTTTTTTCTCTACCACTGGATTGCCAGTTTCTTTTTTTAAAAGATTTTATTTATTTATTCATCTGAGGGGGGAGGGGCAACGGGAGAGGGAGAGAGAGAATCTCAAGCAGACTCTACACTTAGCACGGAGCCTGATGCGGGGCTCGATCTCACGACTCTGAGATCATGACCTGAGCTGAAATCAAGAGTCAGATGCCCAACTGACTGAGCCTCCCAGATGTCCTGTGAGCTTTAAAAATAGGTGTTGTTGAATCTTAGCACAGTACCTGTCAAACAGTAGGCACTTGTACTTCCTGAGTTATTCCTATATGTTGACATAGCTGTCCTCAGACTAAAGTGTATTTAATTGGGGGCCCCCTTCCTCATTAGTGAGGACTGAGGCATCAAAATATTGTTTGTTTAACTTGAAACATTTGGGGTGTCTGGCTGGCTCAGTTGGTAGAGCATGCAACTCTTGATCTTCGGGTTTTGAGTTCGAGCCCCACAATGCGTGTGGAGATCACTTCAAAATAAAAATTAAAAAAAAAAAAGGTTTAATTGCATTAGAGTTTATACTTTGGTCAAAGTATGACTGTTTTTGAAATTCTAATGAGCCCCTAAAGACTAGAGTACCCTTGGTTACATAAGGCACTGGGGGTAGACGTGAGTAGATGTGTTAATATGTATCTACTAATTGAATAATTTTGATAAAAATGACAGATTATACTTTTCCTGGCACCCACAGTAACCTCCCAGACATTAAAATGAAATATATGTGACAGAAAAAAACCAAACTAGTCTCTCTGATTTCCATTAAATATATGCATATGCTTTTCAAAAAGTCAAGTTCTCTTAGTTAGATATTTACAGTTATGCTTGACAGAATATACTTCAGATTTATCATATTTAATAAAGTTTTAGTTATAAGTAGGAAAGGAAAAAATTCTGGGAAATACAAAATAGAATATGGAAAAGTAGCAAACAATTATACTGTGTTTCTGGAAAGAATTCGTCTCCTTTCCATCCTTAAATAACTACCTCGAAGCACAATTTATAAAAGGATAAACACAAAGAACTATTGTTAAGTTCATGTATCTTTACAATTCTAAGCAAGACTGGATTCTAGAGAGACTGCAATACATTTTATCACTATGGCTTCATGTCTCAAGGGAAATTTATTCTCTTTCAAGATAAGAAATAATGAACACTTTGCCACCTCTACAAAGTTATATCAACATTAATATTTTTTCTAGCTACTTAGCTTTCCATTGTATGCTTAACTGATGCAATCAGTTCCCTATTATGGATATGTAGATTATTTCCTTTTTCTTTTTTCTGCAATATTTATCCTTACATATTTATCTCTGAGCACTTTTCTGTTTTCAAGTTTCAGGCAAAACTCCAAAAACTCAAATTACTGTGTCTTCTAGCAATGCACCCTCAACAACACAGCTATTACCATTCTTCCTGGTTTTGTCTAAACTACAATTTTCCTCTCCTTTGTTGATTGCCCGCTTTGTATTTATTCTTTAGTAAATTGATTATTTGGGTCCTATGTTTCTTTTTACAAATTGATTGGTTTAGTCATTGATTTTTTTTACTTAAAAATGCTCATCATACATACGTTTATGTTTATTTACTTATTTAAGTAATCTCTACACCAAACATGGGGCTTGAACTCATAATCCCGAGATCAAGAGTCACATGCTCTTCCGACTGAGCCAGCCAGGTGCCCCAAAAATGCTTATTACATATTACGGATATATTAACCTTTGGTCTATTTTACATTGTAAATGTTGTTTCCTAGTCTGTCATTTACTTTTTAGTCTCATGTTGGTTTTTGTCATACAAAAGCTTTTGGTTGTCCATATTCAAATCTTTCATCTTCTCCTTTGTGATTTTTCCCTACAGTATATGTTTATGCTTCCAAAATCCTTTTGTATTATTATTACCCCAAATTATATAGGGATTCACCTGTATTTTCCTCTAGTTCTGTTGTTTTTATTTTTTTACAGTTTTATTTTCCAACCTGAACTCTGCTCCTTACCAGCTGTGGGACCTCGGGCAAGTTCTGGATTTCTTCATTAGTAAGTCAGGAATAATAGTGGCTACCTTACTGGGTCGCTGGTATGATTTAACAAGGCAAGACAGGTAAAGCACTTACCACAGTGCCTGGCCAGTATAAGTCTAGAGTATATTTTAGTTAATATCCATTAACAATATCATCCCTCAAATCTTTAATCAACTATAATTAATTTTGGTATAGAGAAGGAGATCAACATCTAATTATTTTTCCTTAAAGTAGTTCCTTTGCCTTTGCAACAATTTTGTCAGGTAATCCAATTTCAAAGATAAAAGAAAAGACACCTATTCTTAGGAAAAAGATTTTAAAGGAATCACTTACTGCTGTTTCTCTAGTTCCCACTTCTAAAATTCTACTGGCCAAATATACTGGTATAAAATGGTGATGGGGTGTTATGTTCTGTATGTATTGGTGTATGTGTGTGTGTTGAGTGTATATGGGGTTATATATGTGCTGGGCATACGCGTGTGTGTGTGTGTGTGTGTTGAGTGTATAAGGGGTTATATATGTGCTGGGCATACGCGTGTGTGTGTGTGTGTTGAGTGTATATGGGGTT
This sequence comes from Phoca vitulina, assembly GCF_004348235.1. Classification (NCBI taxonomy): domain Eukaryota; kingdom Metazoa; phylum Chordata; class Mammalia; order Carnivora; family Phocidae; genus Phoca; species Phoca vitulina. The sequence goes on from NW_022589734.1 coordinate 17,586,830, forward strand.
ATATATGTGCTGGGCATACGCGTGTGTGTGTGTGCTGGGGTGTACGTGTGGTGCACGTGTGCTGGGTTGTGTTGGGGTATGTATGTGTGCGTGTGTGTTGTGGTGTATGTATGTGTGTTGGGGGTACATGTATGTCTGTACGTGTGTTTGTGTGTTATGTTGGGGCTTGTAAGGAGAGGAAAAAAGAACAGTATTATTTGGGACAAGATATGCCAACCTATACTGTCCAGTGGAGGAAAAATATTTACTTTTCTTTCGTAACATAATCTTGGAAGGGTATAGGGGGCAAAAAACAACATAATAAATCCTATCAATAAAACTGTGAATAGAAACACCCTCTATACATTTCCCCTGATTTTTCTAACTGGTGCCCTTTGAGCTGTAGAACTCCTTGGCTGGGGTTATGGTTAATCAATGCTTCGGTTTGGGAACTTTCAAGGGCATCACTGGGTTGGTAGGAAACCACTGTAAAAGGGTCAGACTGTCAACCAAAGCCCAAAAATGCCCTGGGGACTCTATACAGCCTCCCGTCCTCCCCAACACAACCAGCTCTCCGTGACACACAAATGGGGGTACACTTCACTCTGTGATAGAGAGAAGACATTAAATATCGAAGACCCTTATATGGTCTGTTAAGGAGAGTCTCGTTGATCCAAAAGACTAACGTTTTCCTGCTTTGTTCATTTCTATTTTTTAAACACAAAGGTCTCCTTTTTCAGCATAGGAAAAAAAAACGACTTGCCAACTGCTTTTTGAAGCTCACTATGCAAAACAATGGGGCTGTTTATGTTGGATGGTGGGAATCAGGGAGCCCATAAAAGATGCAATATTTTCACCTACATGTTTCCTGCCCATACCTCACCCTCAAAGAGAAAGCAGCTGTCTGTCTAGGGGAATGCGCACCAGCCGGAGAGGGAAAGTTCAAAAGTCGTGTGGGAAGCAGGAGGATCTACGAGTATTTGCTTCTGTCCCAGACAAACCAAGCAAAGCCACAGCACTGTCAAACCCAAGAGGCTTGTGGCTTTTCAGCACATGATCCTTCTACACATGGCAGCTCCACGTGTCTGGTGCAGGGAATCCACAGGGCAAACCTGACCTCACTTGTTAATAACCATGACCAAGAAGATGCCAATTTCCCCTGTGGGGTTTATGCTTACAACTGTATATAGGGGTTTATGCTTAGAACTGTGCATACACACACACACACACACACACACACAAAACTATATGCATAAGTCTTAACACATAGGCATGCCCAAAGCAATCTGGAATACAGTATCACAACAGCAGAGAGGACCCCTGTATGGAATTTCTGCAACCAAGGTTATACACCTGACCCACCCAACCCCAAGTCACATATATAATACAGATCTGAGTCTCTACACTCGTGCATCACTTGTCCCTGTTGGGGACCGCAGCAACGTACTCAAAGCTGTTACGTGTGTGCGTTGGCAACTGAGTAACCAAGGTAATTCTCTCTCCATAGCAGGGCCCTGAGCAGAACACCAACCAGGGATGGAAGAGAAAATGCACGTACCATTCATATGCCTAATACCTGACCACCAGAGAGGCACAGGGTCAGTTACGGGGGCTGTGTTCTAAGAAATGGGAGAACACAATGGGAAGGCATAACCCGTCTTATTTAAAATCTACATTAAACAAGGCAGTCACATAGAGATCATGGCTGAATAAAACAGTAAGCATGGCAATACAAGGTCAGACAGGACATATGCATGGAATATTTCTCATCTTCTAAAGCGGGAACATGGAAAAGCATTCAAGATTTCAACACGATCAATACTTTTTATCACTGTAAATAGAGTCTCCTGTTTCCCTGTCTTTTCTCTTTGGAGTTAGAGTGGGGAAAAAAATGTTTGAGCTCAGTATTTGTGATGTGGGACTCCTGGGTCTGCTTGCTGGGTGAGGATGTTTTTCTACCTCTAAGCAGGGCTGACAGCCTCAGTGATTTTGATGAGTCTGGGCTTGGCAGGTGGCCTAGGTCCAAATCAGAGCACCTGGACAGTGCAAGACCGGACAGGTTCTCCACATATACGTGCAGTGGGGAGAAATGCCTAACGTGGACCAGGCTTCAGCAAATCCCTCTCCCAAATAGGGCAACTCAGAAACTGTCCCATGTAGGGAAGTTAAACCTTGGTTAAGCTAAATGACCAAAAACTACAGAGTTTGGATACAAAAATGAAGCCTTTCAGGATTGACCTGGTGACACTAGATTTACGTTTTAATCAACTACAGAAGTTTGCCACTAAGGGGCTTGGTAAAACGATCCTGAGAACCTGGGCCATGCGGGTAAAAGGAGAACATGGGGCCACTTTCCACAGTGGTGTCCAAGGGCGATCAGCGTCGCGGTGTTTGGGAGTCTTGCTTGCAGCATGGCACACGGTGACTCACCCAGATGGACATTTCCACCCCAGCAACAGCGCTGGGACGAGTCATGAACTGGCAGTGAACCTCGGCTCCTTTTTTGTTGGCAAGTCAGGTGGCTGACTCACCGAGGAGAGGGTCAGATATTGGTGCCCAGGATGCAAGAAGCAAAGAAGCCACCTGGCCTGTGAGGACTCTGATAGAGAACGTCTTTTGAGCTATTCCACAGGGTGTTTTCACATAAAGCATCTGCTGGGAAAGTAAGTGTTCTTCATTTCTGTCTAATATGTTCTCAGTGGTACAGGAACACGCCGGCCCCAACATCCCTTCTGGACTGTGGGGAGCACAGTATTCACAGCACTCGAGGGGAGATTAAAACAAAGCCCAAACCAAAGGGGACTCCAGAGAACATCTGACAGGAGGGAGAATGCTATCAGAATGATTCCTGACCGGCTTCCAAGCCAGAGCACTGCAACGTGATTGCCGAACGCCGCTCTTTTGGGGTGGCAGAGAAGAGAGGACAGCCTGGGACTGCAGGAGAATCCATAACATTTTCTTACATACTTGTCACTGCCTAAAACTCACATTTACGACTGCTTGTCAGCTCTCTCCCACGGAGCAGTTTCCTTATCTGTAAAATGGGGGCAATAATTGTTTCTACGTGATTGGGTGTTCTGACAATTAAATGACCCACTGCAGGTGAAGGGATGAGCAGCGTGTGGGGAACCTAGTGCTCCCAAGTCTGTTGTCTACTGTGGTTCTTACCCACCTCTCTACATACCCTTCAGTAAGTTACACGATGTCTTTGGGTGCCAATAAATAAGGAATAGATGGGGATGAAGAAAGGAAAGCCTGTAAGAAGGTGGGGCTGGGTGGGATTAAAAAATAGTAGAGGAGCGCCTGGCTGGCTCAGTCAACAGACCGCGGGGCTCTTGACCTCAGGGTCATGAGTTCAAGCCCCACGCTGGGCATGAAGCCTACTTTAAAAAAAATTAGGAGTAGAAGTAAGAGAAAAGCACACACACACACACTCACACGTAAACATATACACACATATGTACACACACACTAACTCACATTTACACACACCCACACTCACCACACACTCACACACACTCAGTCAAATATACACACTCACAACATACATACATCCACACACACATGCATACTTATATACACACTCACATTTACACACACACACGCATACACTCACGCACACACTCACAGTCAAATATACACACTCACAACATACATACATCCACACACACGCATACTTATACACACACTCACATTCACACACACATACGCACACACACATACACACTCACAACATACATCCACACACACGCATACTTATATACACACTCATTTACACACACACATACGCACACACTCACAGTCAAATATACACACAACATACATCCACACACACATGCATACTTATATATACACTCACATTTACACACACATACGCACACATGCACACACAGTCAAATATACACACAACATACATACATCCACACACACATGCATACTTATATACACACTCACATTTACACACACACATACGCACACACTCATGCACACACTCTTTTTAAAAAAATCTAACAATATTAGCTTAGCTTATTTATTTCAGGAAAGTTTTTCTCACTAGTAAAGCTGGCCTAACCCAGAGAAAAGTCAAGGCCCCCCCGTCTCTATGACCTCACTGGGCAAGGAAATGTCCGTGAGGAGTGCAGTGATGTGAACTCAAACGGTCTCAATGTGGGCATTTGGCACGCTTTACCCAAACACAAATACAACCCCACCATGAGTAAACTTGAAAGTAAACATCAAAGATTCTTGCGATACAGAAACAGAAAAAAAGAAGAAAGAAAAGTTTTTCTTCACTGACCTCCACTTTTACCCAATTTTCTGAATTCGCCAGTATCTCTTCCATCTATAACATAGTACACTGAGGCGCGCCCACTGAACCCTACATCACCCCAGCTGGGAGGCTATGCTCTGGACTCCCACCAGCTGAGCTATGCTCTCACAAAGGGTCAGCTGTGTTTGCTCCTAAACTGGTTTATGTCAATTGTACTTCTCTCTAATTACATAATTTCATTAACAAATGTAAAAAGACAGTTGCTGGTTCTAAGAAAACGAAGTTGGATGCTTAGGGAACAACCTGATAAGGCTGTCACTAAAAGAATTGTCAAATTTGGGATGGGCATGACAATTTGCAAAAGACTATAAAAGAGAAAGAAAAATCTAGAAGAACTCTGCATTTAGACTGTTTTGTGTCTTTTAAGATGGCATGCATCATTTATAATGAATCTCCATTTCACCAAACTTTTCAAAGAACCAACTGCTACTGCTTCTCGTAACCATAGGGAAAACATCTATGGTTTTGATAAACCTAACAGCTCACAATTATTCTGTGCAAGGCACTTGCTGAGTGTTTCTTATATACTTGAATAATGAAGAATGAACCAACTTTGCTAAAGCAAGTATTTTGGAACTTTGATAAAATATTGGTTCTATTTTGGCTAGTGCTGGCTTTTAGAATATAAATTTTCAATTAGCAATAATCGCACAAATGTCTTATCTTGTTCCTAATCTTGCTTCCGTTAAGCGTGAAAGAGAAATTATTTCTACCTCTGGGCACATAAAACGTCCCATCATGGGAACAGAATCAAACACAGCAACAGCTCACGGCTCAGATGCACACAGCACAAAGCTACGCGAGCAGAACAAGAATCAGACATATATATAACCTTTCTCCCGAACTGCAGGGCATTAACAATGCCTGAAAACACACGGCTTCAGCAAGTTTGAGCAACATGCCATATGGTGAAAATTGTTATATAATTTCTAAGTCAATAGTTTAGAAGCTCTGGGCCTGGAAATGTTCATGTCTGGACTGATCCCCAGATATGCCACCCCCAGACAGGTTTGTTTGTTTAAGATTTTACTTTTGGGGTGCCTGGGTGGCTCAGTCGGTTACAGATTTTTTTTAGTAATCTCTATGCCCAACATGGGGTTCGAACTTACAACCCCAAGATCAAGATTCGCGTGCTCTACCGACAGAGCCAGCCAGGCGGCCCTCACCAGATTGGTTTTAATTTTTGGCATGAAGATCTATAGAAAAATAGGTTTGTGAAAAATATTCCCCCACTAGGAAGGAAACTGAAACCAAGGGGACTGGAAGTCACTGTTATTTACCAACATGGCACATTTTAGGCAGTGATGAATCATGGACTGATTCATTATCAAGAAGGCCTCAGTTATAATCGGCAGTGATTTAACCATTTACAAAGGTCTACTATCTGTATGACACTCTCAAGTGTGGTCAGTGTTCACTACAATAGCTTTACAGTCCTAAACGTGGATCTTCGTCTGTGTGTACGAAGATCCATGCAGGGAAGATGAGAGTTTACGTACAAATATGCCAAGCTTTGGGTCCCTCATATTTGCAGGTTACTTGTTTTGTTTTTGTTTTCTTCATCCTGGCACAAGCATTTTTGCTTTAAAGACTCAGAATTATCTGCCAGACAAGCATTATTATGCCTACCTAACCCAAAGGTTATAGTAAGAAATAAATACAGTTAAAATGTAAAATGTCTCAGAGCCTGATTCAGGCAATTCAAACCGCTTAACAAACAAGTCTTTGACTTGCCTCTGAAAAGTCCACTACAACAGCTGTGTGGCCAACATAAAGTGTCTGATTCATGCTTTATCAGAGAGCGAGAGGGGGTCTGAGATCACCCTGGGCCACGTCTCCTCCTCCCACAGATGAGGAAACAGATCCCCAAAGGTGAGCAGCTGGTGGCAAAACCGAGTCTCGTCAATTCCAGTGCGTTCTCTTTCCACAGAGCTGACGCTATTACCCTCAGGACTGCGACAACATGACCACGACAAAGACAGTAAATAGTGAGTGGCTTACGTACTTTCCGCGGACAGGTCATTTGGTCATCAAATCAACCCTAGGAGATGAGAATGATTATCATCCTCATTTAACATGTGAGGAAACAGAGGGGCAGTGAGATTCGGTGGCTCCCCGGGCGGTCTGACGTTGGAGCCCACATTCTCCCTCCCAGCACTCCAACAGCCCGCTGCGTGCCATCCAACACGCTACAGACTTGCGTATTTCTACGTGGGACAGCCTGAGAGCGAAGGGTGCTGCAGTCACTTTTAACAAATAGTCAAATGGAACATTCTGACACACCGCGTGAAACTCAGCGCCCTGCCTCCCTTGGCTCCCTCAATCCCTGTGCTTTCAAGTCTCTCTCCGCTACCCCTCCTTCTTCTGCCCCCCAAGTTTTGAGAGCCGCCTCGAGAGCTCTTCGTCAGTATCAATGATGCCATTATTCACTGAGCCTGACAAATAGGTCGGTTTCAGGAAATCCATGCTCCCCCTTTTCCATTTCCTCTATTTCCCATCAGAGAATGAAGGCTTCTATCTTAATGTTTCTATTCACCATTAAGAAGGAATTGCAACTTCTTTTTTAATGAAGAGAAGGGAAATCAAGTTAGTATGAAACCAATCAACAAATCTACCAGTAATATACTTAGTAGGCAGATTATTTACAATGGATACAAACAAACCTGAGAATAGCTAGCAAGAATTTTACTTTTTGCTAAGGTGGTCACTGGATTTGCACAATAATAGGTCTGTCTAAAGAATAAGAATTTCTCCCCACGTTTTGTAAATAGACATTGCTCTATGAGCCGAGACAGTGCTGTATTTCAGGGCTGAATGGAACATGCTATTTGATGTGATCATGCAAATTAAAAGTAGTAAATTTATTAGGCTCTCAGTAAGTTTAAAAATCATTTTTATCTTTTTAAAATTTCTGAACATACTAATTTGTAACGCAGAGCTCCAGAAATCTTTAGTTTCACATGTCAATTTTATTATCTGTACTTTAAATGAAGTTATTTCCCATTTAAAAAAAAAAGTTTGTTCTGGGGCACCTGGGTGGCTCAGTCAGCTAGGTGTCTGCCCTTGGCTCAAGTCATGATCTTGAAGTCCTGGGATGAGTCCTGCATTGGGATCCCTACTCAGCGGGGAGTCTGCTTCTCCTTCTCTCTCTGTGCTCTCTCTCTCAAATAAATAAATAAAATCTTAAAAAAAAAAGGTTTGTCCTATATTCAGGGATATGTGTTGATACAGTGCAGAAGACCACAATGGTCTCTGTGGACAATAAGGGAGAATGTGATTCTAGAAGACATGACAAAGAAAAACAACCTCCCTGAAGCATTTTAACCACATCACTGCAGTAGCCCCTGTGCTGCACCATATCAGTCAACCAATAATCAGTTTACACTAAGCTCAGTTTAGACTTCAGAATTCTGTTCAGCCCTTCTGGATTTTGCCCTTCCTTGGGTTTTCTATAGCACTCAAAATCTATAAAACAGACAGTTTAACTCAATATTATCTCAAAATGTTTACTGTTGTTTGTTATGCACACTTTTGCTTTCCACCCAACTTTTTGATTTCTCAAGGGCTTTCCGAGGCTGCACACACAGTAGGGGTTTCATGGATCCTTAAGGAACCATTCTGAGACCCGCTGGCTCCCTGGGTTATAGAAGAGGAACAGCCCTGGGCCAGGTGGGAGTCACAGAGCAGAGGGTGAGGAAGGTAGACGGAGGATATATAATAAAGAACCCTACATGTAGTCCAAGGAGAATAGATTTTCTCTTTAAGTGGTGAGCAGTCCTTGAGTAGAGTTCTACTTCAGGAACATCTCTCTGGCTGTATCTTGAATAACATCAGCTGAACAAAGAGTGAGCTCTGCATAGCCACAGCATTTGTTTCTGTTACAGTAGGAAATCGTTTACTTTTGTAGTTTATTTAAATCCAAAAGCACACACCCAACACCAAAATACACACTGGGCTAACACTCAAAGCAGACTGTTCTAGACTCTGTAGAATTTATTGTCTAAAGTGCTAATGGGCCACTAAAAAGACAAATTGACTACAACCAACATTAAGAAGTACTTATTCACTTCAAAGAAATATATTTGCTAAAGGTGTAGGAATGATGTTTGGAAAGAAAGGCTCATTTACTCACTGTGAGCAACAGAAGAAATTTTCCTAGTTTCAGATTAACTTTTGAAAAAATTGTATATCGAATAATTTCTCAACAAGTTTGCTTTATGTGGCAAGGAAAGCGTTGTCAGGAAACAAAATTCCCTACAAGCAAGTGATCTCCTTTTGCTTTCTAGCCTTGTAAGGCCTGCATCCTCTCCATCCATCCCTCACTATTCTTTTTAAAAGGCAAATGAGAAAGTCATTCAGCTGATGTTCTTCTAAGTAGAAATGAGGAGAAAACATTCATTAAGACTAAATACCTAGGGCGCCTGGGTGGCTCAGATGGTTAAGCGTCTGCCTTCGGCTCAGGTCATGATAGCAGGGTCCTGGGATCGAGTCCCGCATCGGGCTCCCTGCTCAGTGGGGAGCCTGCTTCTCCCTCTGCCTCTCTCTCCCTCTCTGTCGCTTATGAATAAATAAATAAAATCTTTAAAAAAAAAAAAAAGACTAAATACCTAATGGGGTGCCTAGGTGGCTCAGTCGTTAAGCGTCTGCCTTCCACTCAGGTCATGGTCCCAGGGTCCTGGGATTGAGCCCCGCATCAGGCTCCCTGCTCAGCGGGAGGCCTGCTTCCCTCTCTCCCTCTCCCCGTTTGTGTTCCCTCTCTCGCTGTGTCTCTCTCTGTCAAATAAATAAATAAAATCTTAAAAAAAAAAAAAGACTAAATACCTAAGGAAATGGGGACACAATCAAAAGAGTAGTAATCAAACTTCCTTCACGAACAGAAATGCTTCCCTCCTGAGCTAAAGCAATTGTGATAAACTCCTTGGAAGGACCAAGACCCACCAAATAATAAATCAGTAGTCATCTGTGTTCAATGGAATAGGGATGCAATGCCTCAAGGAAGGAACACTAGCAAAACGTGGGGCTGGGAGGTCATGTTTCCCTGTGAATGTGTAGTTTGTATCACCAGTGACTACTAGAACATTCAGGATGTGAGTGAGCCATGGAAACCAACAGCATCTTATATCAATGGACAGTGAATTTCCAAAACAGTGACAAGGAATAACATGGCACATTAAACCTCTTCTTCATGTGATAATCCCAACAGCTACCACTTCTGGCTGGAGATGGTGCCCCAGTATTTCTAATTGTTGGAACACCTCTGAAGATACTAATACCCCCTTTACAGGGAAAGAGCCTGGCGCTTAAAAATAAAAAAACCCGTCCATGTCTTCTTAGCAAATTAGTGGCACAGACAGATCCTGAAATCAAATCTTGTTGACCTCAAAGCCACGTGCTAGAACTGAAAAGAATGAATGTGAATTTTATGGGGAAAAACAGAACTGCCGAATAAAGAAAACAGACGAAGAGGACTGAGGCCCAAAAATCAAGTGAAGAGAGCGAGCCAACTTACCAGCATATTTTGTAGTATTAGATTCATCCATGGACCAAAAGCAATAATCAAAGGCAAATACCTGAATGAAAGAACAAATTATTAAAGATTAATTAACTTCTATGAGTAAATCAGACTACAAAAAAAAAAAAAAGATTTGCTGATAAACATGAGGGTTCTTGCTACTGTCTGATTAGAAAAAAACACTATAGATTTAATGCTTTATTAATCCTAAAGCTTCTTTCGGACTAAACTGTTGGGTTATCTTACTGTATTAGAGTGAGTTGCATACAAAAATTGCTATTTATCCAGAATGGGAACAACGAGACATCTTAACCAAAAAAATATTTTTAATGATACATTTAGTAAGAAAAAAAAAAAAACAACCCCAAAACAACGACTTCTCACCCAAGTCCACAGTTCCCGCATCTGCTGAAGCCCTTGGCTGGATTCCCAGGCTTTGCTAGTAACATGAAAGTGATCAACTTGCATTTTAATCACCTCCTTCTAGCTTTCTGTGATGGTACCATTTATAGCCAAAGTTCCAAACTCCCCACATTCCCACCTTGGACTCCATTCTCTCTTTGCTTCAGCATACCATCTTGGGCCAAGTCTTGTTACCAAACCAGTAACTCACTCTTGGGTGCATTCATTTTCTGTAGAGTTACGGAATGACCACTATGTATTGGGAGACGCTGATGCGTCCTGCATTGGGATTCTCATCCAATCTCTGCTTCCATGCATATGACCACCACTCATGTTCCAGCCATCATTTGCAGATGTGCAGGGCAATGCTCCCCAAAGTGTGCTCCAAGAAACAGTCGTTTCAGGTGATAGTCCATGAAAAAAGATTAAACTCTGTTGCCAATGCTGTACATTTTATCCTGTTTCCTCCATGCAATTCTCAATATTAAAGGTTCTGAAAATTTATCCAGCAAAGAAACTCATTTAAATGCTTAATTTTTTATTTCTCCAGTTCATTTTAGTGAAGAGACCCTTTCCTGAGTAACACCTATTAACATGCCTTGAAACTCCTGTTTCTCGGTGTACCCCCTTGGCAAACTCTGGCTCAGAGGACTCAGCAGCCCCTTTCCTGGGCTCCCTGTTACAGCCTTTTCCCCTGGCAGTCCAAACAGCAAATTACAGACCTCCCACAGACAGGAACCCTCTAGTGCTTAATCATTGCCTAGGGACTACAAGCACCGAGCAAACAGAACCCAAACTCTTTGACCTGGCGTTCGATACTGGCCACAATAAGGCATTTCCAGCCCCTGTCCCCCAGCTTCCTTATGCTTCCACTGAACTTGTCTGTACCTGGAAATGGGAGGAACGATGCCACCCCGTCCTTGTCCTCCTCTTCATTTACACCCTTCAAAATGCTTCCTATTTCTTAAGGCCCGCTTCGACGCAATTTTCCGCCAGGAAACACTTCTCAGTTAAATCCAAAGGAATTATCTCTCTTCCCTGAAATCTTACAATGCTATTTAATCCTTTTTCTTGCCACTCTTATACCAGTGACCTGTTTTCCATTTATCAGGGTAGGTGATCCATGCATATGTTTTACCTCCACTGGAAGACGAAGTTCCTTGAAGGCAGGAACCATACCCAATTCATACTTGTATCTTACAGTGTTCACAGTAGTTATTTATAGTTACTTATTGAATGATTAATGGTACTGAGACCTTGCAAGAAAGCAGGTACTTTCTAAATCCTAAAAAGACTAAGTTATGTTTTGAAGAGTTTCAGCCCTGCATGCACACTGTTAACAACCGATGCAGGTACGTACAATGTACACAACTTGCATCATCAATCTCAAATCCAAACTCAAATTTTGCTACTTATACACACTTATTCACTCTGGTCTTATAGTAACCAAGGTTACAACGAACAGTAGTTTCAACCAACAGAGTGTGGGATATTTACTGCATTTCAGGGCTTTTCCCGTGACTCGAGAGACCACACAGGCGAAATCCAGTTAATCTTCCTGCCTCTAGGCAGCACTGAACTTCTCCTGAGACATGATGATCTGACTTGTTTTCAAACGTTTCCAGGTAAGGAGATTCCACAACCTAGCTTTAATGGCATCTTATAACACTTAAGTTCCATTCTCAGGACATTTTTCCCTTCGTTTTGACCTAAGTCAACTCTCCTTACTTTAAATGGCCAAGAGAGGCTATTTTCCATTTTTCTATTATCTTCATTGTTTTCCTCTAGAGTCTCAATGAATTCCTCTTAGTAGTTGCTATATACAGTGAAATATCATTTATTCCCCATATGTTGATGTTTCATACCTAAAACTTTCTTTTAACCATTTGCTACTTTGTACACAGAGCAAGAAAGCGAGGGAAGTACAGTCACAGTTATGCTACTTGAAATAAAATGGAATCCTCCCCAAATTTTGGGGGTCTACCTCTCAGTAACAATCATTCCCTATTCTGTGCCAACATCCATTTCTAGCAGCTAATAAAGTCAGTTTTGCTCATAAAAAGGGAGAAAACAAAATTTTCATTTTAAGCATCTGCCTCCTAAAATTCAGACAAATGTTAAAATCCCGCAGAGCAGGCAAGATGGCGGAGGAGTAGGAGACCTGGATTTCGTCTCCTCTCAGGAATTCAGCTGGATAGGGATCAAACCATTCTGAACACCTACAAACTCAACAGGAGATCAAAGAAAAGAAGAGCAACAACTCTCTGAACAGAAAAGCGACCACTTTCTGGAAGGTAGGACGTGCGGAGAAGTGAATCCGAGGCGATATTCGGGAGGATAGACGGCGGGGGAGGGGCCTCCGTCGGCCGCTTCTGGCAAGTGATAGAGCCACGGAGCACAAAATCGGAACTTTTAAAAGTCTGCTCCGCTGAGGGACGTCACTCTGGTGGCGAAGTGGGTGGTGGAACCCTCGCGGGACAGTGTGGTCTCAGGACCCTCGGGGTCACAGAAAGACCGGGGGTGCCTGCGTGCGGCAGAGCTCCCAAGTATCGGAGCAGGGAAGCCGGCTGCAGAGACGGAGCCCAGGCGCGGGCTCTCAGCTCGGGGCTGCTATAAACCGTAATCCGCGGCACAGTCGGGCCACAGCTCCTCCAGCAGGGACCCAACAAGCGGCAGATCCGGGGAGACTCACCTTCTTCCCCCGGGAGGAGAGGTGCGGGAGCGCACCGCGGGGATCTGCTGGGTTTGGAGACTCCACCGGGGTCGGGTGCCAGATAGAAAGGCGCGGTCACAGGCCAGGTGAGCGCGGAGTGCGGCCGGAGACCGGGGAGACGGGAGTGACTGACTGCTTTTCTCTGGGGGCTTGCTGAGGAGCGGGACCCCGAGTTCTCGGCTCCGCCGGGGCGGAGACTGGGAGGCTGCCATTTTCACTCTCCGCCTCCAAAGCTGTACGGAAAGCTTGCAGGGAACAAAAGCTCCGGAGAGCAAACCCGAGCAGATTACTTAGCCCGGACCAGCAAGGGCGGGGCAATTTTGCCTCCGGCAAAGACATTTGGGAACCACGGCAACAGGCCCCTCCCCCAGAAGATCAGCGAGAACAGCCAGCCAAGACCAAGTTTACCGATCAATGAGAACGGCAGAACTCCAGCGCTAGGGGAACACTGCACATAGAATTCATGGCTTTTTTACCATGATTCTTTAGTCTTTCAAAGTTAATTATTTTTTTTAACTGTCTTTTTTTCTTTTTTCCTTTTTTCTTTTTTTTTGAATTTTTCTTTTTCCCTTTTTCAACCAACATCTTATCAATCCCTTTTTTTAAAAAAAAACATTTTTATTTTTCATTTTTAAAGTCATATTCTATCCCTTCATAGTAGTTACCCGTATTTTTGGCATATATATATAAGTTGTTCTCTCTTTAAAATCTTGAGATAGTTTCTTCTAACAGATCAAAATATACTCTAAATCTCTAGTGTATGTTTTTTTTCTACTCCCCTGCCTGATCACATTCTCTCCCTTTTTTCTTTCTTTCTTTTTTTTTAATCCTCTTCTTTCTTTTTTCAAACAACTTATCAAATCCTTTTTTAAAATTTTTTATAATTTCCATCTTTACAGTCATATTCCATCCCTTCATCATATCAACCCTTATTTTTGTACATATATAAGTTTTTCTTTCTTTAAAATTTTGGGAGGGACTTTCTTTTAACAGACCAAAATACACCCAAAATCTAGTGTGTGGCACTGATCTATAATCCAGCCTGATCATATTTGATCACATTGTTTTTGTTTTGTTTTGTTTTGTTCTGCTTTTGTTTGTTTTTATCTTTATCTTTTTCTTTTTTCTTTTTTTCTTTCCTTTTCTTTTTTCTCTCTTTCCCTTTCTTTTCCCACTGCTTCAGGTCTTTTCTGATTTGTTTAGAGTATATTTTCTGGGGACGTTGTTACCCTGCTAGCATTTTGTTCTCTCATTAATCTATTCTCCTCTGCACAAAATGACAAGACGGAAAAAATCACCTCAACAAAAAGAACAAGAGGTAGTACCGACTGCCAGGGACCTACTCAATACGGACATTAGTACGATGTCAGATCTAGAGTTCAGAATCATCACTTTAAAGATACTAGCTGGGCTTGAAAAAAACATGGAAGTTATTAGAGAAACCCTTTCTGGAGAAGTAAAAGAACTAAAATCGAACCAAGTAGAAATCAAAAAGGCTATTAATGAGGTGCAATCAAATATGGGGGCACTAACTGCTAGGATAAATGAGGCAGAAGAAAGAATCAGTGAGATAGAAGACCAAATGATGGAAAATAAAGAAGCTGAGAAAAAGAGAGATAAACAACTACTGGATCACGAGGGCAGAATTCGAGAAATAAACGATACCATAAGACGAAACAACATTAGAATAATTGGGATCCCAGAAGAAGAAGAAAGAGAGAGAGGTGCAGAAGGTATAATGGAGCAAATTATAGCAGAGAACTTCCCTAATTTGGGGAAGGAAACAGGCATCAAAATCCAGGAGGCACAGAGAACCCCTCTCAAAATCAATAAAAATAGGTCAACACCCTGACATCTAATAGTAAAACTTACGAGTCTCAGAGACAAAGAGAAAATCCTGAAAGCAGCTCGGGAGAAGAGATCTGTAACCTACAATGGTAGAAACATTAGATTGGCAACAGACTTATCCACAGAGACCTGGCAGGCCAGAAAGGACTGGCAGGACATATTCAGAGCACTAAATGAGAAAAATATGCAGCCAAGAATACTATATCCAGCTAGGCTGTCATTGAAAATTGAAGGAGAGATAAAAAGCTTCCAGGACAAACAAAAACTAAAGGAATTTGCAAACACGAAACCAGCCCTACAACAAATATTGAAAGGGGTCCTCTAAGCAAAGAGAGAGCCTAAAAGCAACATAGACCAGAAAGGAACACAAACAATATACAGTAACAGTCACTTTACAGGAAGTACAATGGCACTGAACTCCTATCTTTCAATAGTTACCCTGAATGTAAATGGGCTAAATGCCCCAATCAAAAGACACAGGCTATCAGATTGGATTAAAAAACAAGACCCATCGATATGCTGTCTGCAAGAGACTCATTTTAGACCCAAAGACACCCCCAGATTGAAAGTGAGGGGGTGGAAAACCATTTACCATGCTAATGGACACCAAAAGAAAGCTGGGGTGGCAATCCTTATATCAGACAAATTAGATTTTAAACCAAAGACTGTAATAAGAGATGAGGAAGGACACTATATCATACTTAAAGGGTCTATCCAACAAGAAGATCTAACAATTGTAAATATCTATGCCCCTAACATGGGAGCAGCCAATTATATAAGGCAATTAATAACAAAAGCAAAGAAACACATCGACAACAATACAATAATAGTGGGGGACTTTAACACCCCCCTCACTGAAATGGACAGATCATCTAAGCAAAAGATCAACAAGGAAATAAAGACTTTAAATGACACACTGGACCAAATGGACTTCACAGACATATTCAGAACATTCCATCCCAAAGCAACGGAATACACATTCTTCTCTAGTGCCCATGGAACATTCTCCAGAATAGATCACATCCTAGGTCATAAATCAGGTCTCAACCGGTACCAGAAGATTGGGATCATCCCCTGCCTATTTTCAGACCACAATGCTTTGAAACTAGAACTCAATCACAAGAGGAAAGTCAGAAAGAACTCAAATACATGGAGGCTAAAGAGCATCCTACTGAAGAATGAATGGGTCAACCAGGAAATTAAAGAAGAATTAAAAAAATTCATGGAAACCAATGAAAATGAAAACACAACTATTCAAAATCTTTGGGATACAGCAAAGGCAGTCCTAAGAGGAAAGTATATAGCAATACAAGCCTTTCTCAAGAAACAAGAAAGGTCTCAAGTACACAACCTAACCCTACACCTAAAGGAGCTGGAGAAAGAACAGCAAATAAAGCCTAAACCCAGCAGGAGAAGAGAAATAATAAAGATCAGAGCAGAAATCAATGAAATAGAAACTAAAAGAACAGTAGAACAGATCAACGAAACTAGGAGCTGGTTCTTTGAAAGAATTAACAAGATTGATAAGCCCCTGGCCAGACTTATCAAAAAGAAAAGAGAAATGACCCAAATCAACAAAATCATGAATGAAAGAGGAGAAATCACAACCAACACCAAGGAAATACAAACAATTATAAGAACATATTATGAGCAACTCTATGCCAACAAATTAGATAACCTGGAAGTAATGGATGATTTCCTAGAGATGTATCAACTACCAAAACTGAACCAGGAAGAAATAGAACACCTGAACAGACCTATAACCACTAAGGAAATAGAAGCAGTCATCAAAAATCTCCCAAAACACAAAAGCCCAGGGCCAGATGGCTTCCCAGGGGAATTCTACCAAACATTTCAAGAAGAATTAATACCTATCCTTCTGAAACTGTTCCAAAAAATAGAAATGGAAGGAAAACTTCCAAACTCATTTTATGAGGCCAGCATTACCTTGATCCCAAAACCAGACAAAGACCCCATCAAAAAGGAGAATTACAGACCAATATCCCTGATGAACATGGATGCAAAAATTCTCACCAAAATACTAGCCAATAGGATCCAACAGTACATTAAAAGGATTATTCACCACGACCAAGTGGGATTTATCCCTGGGCTGCAAGGTTGGTTCAACATCCGCAAATCAATCAACGTGATACAATACATTAACAAAAGAAAAAACAAGAATCACATGATCCTCTCAATAGATGCAGAAAAAGCATTTGACAAAGTACAGCATCCTTTCTTGATCAAAACTCTTCAGAGTATAGGGATAGAGGGTACATACCTCAATATCATAAAAGCCATCTATGAAAAACCTACAGCGAATATCATTCTCAATGGGGAAAAACTGAGAGCTTTCCCCCTAAGGTCAGGAACGCGGCAGGGATGTCCACTATCACCACTGCTATTCAACATAGTATTGGAAGTCCTAGCCACAGCAATCAGACAACAAAAAGAAATCAAAGGCATCCAAATTGGCAAAGAAGAAGGCAAACTCTCACTCTTTGCAGATGATATGATACTTTATGTGGAAAATCCCAAAGACTCCACCCCAAAACTGCTAGAACTCATACAGGAATTCAGTCAAGTGGCAGGATATAAAATCAATGCACAGAAGTCAGTGGCATTCCTATACACCAACAACAAGTCAGAAGAAAGAGAAATTAAGGAGTCGATCCCATTTACAATTGCACCCAAAACCATAAGATACCTAGGAATAAATCTAACCAAAGAGGCAAAGGATCTGTACTCAGAAAACTATAAAATACTCATGAAAGAAATTGAGGAAGACACAAAGAAATGGAAAAACGTTCCATGCTCATGGATTGAAAGAACAAATATTGTGAAGATGTCAATCCTACCTAGAGCAATCTACACATTCAATGCAATCCCCATCAAAATACCATCCACTTTCTTCAAAGAAATGGAACAAATAATCCTAAAATTTGTATGGAACCAGAAAAGACCCCGCATAGCCAGAGGAATGTTGAAAAAGAAAAGCAAAGCTGGCGGCATCACAATTCCAGACTTCCAGCTCTACTACAAAGCTGTCATCATCAAGACAGTATGGTACTGGCACAAAAACAGGCACATAGATCAATGGAACAGAATAGAGAGCCCAGAAATGGACCCTCAACTCTATGGTCAACTAATCTTCGACAAAGCAGGAAAGAATGTCCAATGGAAAAAAGACAGTCTCTTCAACAAATGGTGTTGGGAAAATTGGACAGCCACATGCAGAAGAATGAAACTGGACCATTTCCTTACACCACACACAAAAATAGACTCCAAATGGTTGAAAGACCTCAATGTGAGACAGGAGTCCATCAAAATCCTAAAGGAGAACACAGGCAGCAACCTCTTCGACCTCAGCCGCAGCAACTTCTTCCTAGAAACATCGCCAAAGGCAAGGGAAGCAAGGGCAAAAATGAACTATTGGGACTTCATCAAGATAAAAAGCTTTTGCAAAGCAAAGGAAACAGTCAACAAAACCAAAAGACAACTGACAGAATGGGAGAAGATATTTGCAAATGACATATCAGATAAAGGGCTAGTATCCAAAATCTATAAAGAACTCATCAAACTCAACACCAAAAGAACAAAGAATCCAATCAAGAAATGGGCAGAAGACATGAACAGACATTTCTCCAAAGAAGACATCCAAATGGCCAACAGACACATGAAAAAGTGTTCAATATCGCTCGGCATCAGGGAAATCCAAATCAAAACCTCAATGAGATACCACCTCACACCAGTCAGAATGGCTAAAATTAACAAGTCAGGAAATGACAGATGTTGGCGGGGATGCGGAGAAAGGGGAACCCTCCTACACTGTTGGTGGGAATGCAAGCTGGTGCAGCCACTCTGGAAAACAGTATGGAGGTTCCTCAAAAAGTTGAAAATAGAGCTACCATATGATCCAGCAATTGCACTACTGGGTATTTACCCCAAAGATACAAAAGTAGGGACCCGAAAGGCTACGTGCACCCCGATGTTTATAGCAGCAATGTCCACAATAGCCAAACTGTGGAAAGAGCCAAGATGTCCATCAACAGATGATTGGGTAAAGAAGATGTGGTATATATATACAATGGAATATTATGCAGCCATCAAAAGGAATAAGATCTTGCCATTTGCAACGACGTGGATGGAACTGGAGGGTATTATGCTGAGCGAAATAAGTCAAACAGAGAAAGACATGTATCATATGACCTCACTGATATGAGGAATTCTTAATCTCAGGAAACAAACTGAGGGTTGCTGGAGTGGGGGGTGGGGTGGGAGGGATGGGGTGACTGGGTGATGGACACTGGGGAGGGTATGTGTTCTGGTAAGCGCTGTGAATTGTGCAAGACTGTTGAATCTCAGATCTGTACCTCTGAAACAAATAATGCAATATATGTTAAGAAAGAAAAAAAGAAGAAGAAGAATGTAGCAGGAGGGGAAGAATGAAGGGGGGGAAATCGGAGGGGGAGAAGAACCATGAGAGACGATGGACTCTGAAAAACAAACTGAGGGTTCTAGAGGGGAGGGGGTTGGGAGGATGGGTTAGCCTGGTGATGGGTATTGAGGAGGGCACGTTCTGCATGGAGCACTGGGTGTTATGCACAAACAATGAATCATGGAACACTATATCTAAAACTAATGATGTAATGTATGGGGATTAACATAACAATAAAAAAAATTAAAAAAAAAAAAATAAATAAAAATAAAATCCCGCAGAGCAGTTTTAAAAAGAAACAAACAAACAAACAAAAACAAAACAAAACAAAAATTCCGCAGAGGAGGAAAGGCCCATGATAGTACTGGTGAATGACTACTTTTTGCTTGCCAAATACTGAACTCTCCTTGACCTGAATTATGTCTCGATTTTCACAACCTTTGATCACAGGCATTTTAGAATGGCCATTTCTCAAACCATGGAGTACAGGTTATTATTTTAGTACATATTTGCCATTCAGAAAGCTAAAGCCCAGACGTCTGAGGGATTTCCCTAAAACTCAAGGCAAGTGAACAGAAAAATTGTTATATTTTTTTCCTTTAATGTAGGCTACAAGTGATCCTCCCTTCCATGAAATTCTACTGACTTCGGAGCTCCTGTGGCATGAGTTCACATGTGGTTCTATTGGATGCCTCAGTTCCTGTGCGTGGGTCTTCCCTCCACTTGCAACGGTGAGCTCCTTGCAGACAGGGACTACATTTCGTGAACCTCATCATGCCTGGGTCAGGATCTCATACAAAGCAACCACTGTAAGTAGCATTTTCTCAATAAACAAACATCATACCAGGAGAAGGAGTTGGAACACAGACACGAGCACAGAACAGATGTGAGAACTGGTATGAAGAAGCAGAAGTTCAGGGCCCCTGGGTGGCTCAGTCGGTTAAGCGTCTTGCCTTTTGCTCAGGTCATGATCCCGGAGTTCCGGGATTGAGCCCCACATCGGGCTCCCTGCTCAGCGGGAAGCCTGCTTCTCCCTCTGCCCCTCACCCTGCTTGTGCTCTCTCTCTCTCAAATAAATAAATAAAATTATTAAAAAAAAAAAAAAAGTTCAACTGCAAGATATATTTTTAGATGTTTCATTATTTTCATATGCATGTTTCTTTTCTTTTTTTTTTTTAGTGCACAAGTGGAGGGGGAGGGGCAGAGGGAGAGGGAGAGAGAAAATCTCCAGCAGACTGCCCACTGAGTGCAGAGCCCAACGTTGATCCCACGACCCCAAGATCATGACCTGAGTTGAAATCGAGAGTTGGAAGCTTAACCAAGTAAGCCACCCAGGCAGCCCTCATATGCATGTTTTTGAGCGAACTTGGTTCCTTCAATGGTCAAGTACAAATCTGGTCATGAGATGAGCACTAGGGTCCACTTTGGCACCGTAATTCCATGGCTCAGGTGGATAACAAGTATGGCCACATCATGTATAATTTGTAGCTTGCATAGAGATTAGAACACTTATTTGCTGTTAGAACAATTAGTTCTTATGATTGTTATTAAAACAGTTTCAAGGGTATTCAAAATAATTTGTCTTACGGAGTCCAATCATTTCTCTTGCAATCTTGTTAGTCCTATACACTATTCACAAACTATTATCCTTCTTTTCATGGCCAAATTTAATTATAATTTAATCACAAAAGGTTTATAACAAAAGGGGACATGATTTTCTTTGGTCTTAGAGAAGTTTTGCTCTTTCAATACAAAATCCACTGACATGTCAAAAGAGATAATAAAGCCATTTTCTTGAGAGCTATTCCTTAGAAAATGACCACCTCAAATTAAAAAAAAAAAAATCATCTTTTTCAAAGCCATCACATTATATGAAAGAAATATGTTATTTAAGACTTCAAGGTCATTTCATTAAAATTCCTAAATGCATATTTCATCTATTCATTACGAAGTTACTAGCATCCCAACTGGAGCGTGGGAATGGGGGACTTCTTAAATGCATACAACTGACTAAAAAAATTAATTTCCTATTTTGTCAATGCCAATCCATATTGTGAGCATTTTTTGTAAAGGCACCCATACCTTCCAAGAGCCTTCAATTAGATAAAGAGTCAAAAGGACAGATAATCTCCCTTTGTTTTTAAAATCTGAAAGCCATTATCTTCATTGTTTTCAAGAAAATTTTACTCTACCTTCTCAAACTCCTACTCCTTCCTCTTAGTTTGCAACTTGTAAAACTCCTACCAGCATTTAATTCCCTGCAGCTTGCTGTTCACGTCTGTTCCACCTTCATCGCTCTCTTAAAAATGTTAGCTTTGCATCTTTGTGAACAACTGAACATCTAGTAAAGTTACAACAAGCTGTTCTTAATAAGGTAAATGTGTTGACTGATACATATTCTGAGGCAAAGGAGCCCCAGGACTTAGGAGCAGGATGCAACATAGTCAAACTCTGGTCGAATCTAAATGTCCTCACCATAGTCAAACTCTGTCCTATCTAAATGTCCTATGTCTGATGGCATTTCAACAAAATACAATTTTTAAAAATGAAAGAAAGAATTTTCTTTGTTTCCTTGAAGAACCAGAAGGCATCGGCGTTCTAAGAAACGTGATCTGTAATCATTTTCTGACCCATAAAAGCCAAACATGCAGGAACTTGCAATTCCAACTACCTTCCATTCATCCTTCCTAGTTGTGTGCATTCACCAGTAAGTTCTCCAGTTGTACAATGATTAATCCACAAAGCAATCAACAAATAACTATTTGCCACCCCTGTCAATTTTAGGTACTATAGGGAACTCAAATATGCATTAGGCATGTTGTTTGTACTCCAGTTGTTTATAGTCTAGCTAAAAATAACAACATAAAACAATTATTTTAATATGTCTCATACCCCCTTTTCCAGGCAGAAAGTGATTAACCCCAAATTATACCAAGATAATTTAATTTTATGTAAAGAAATATTTCTAGGTGTGCCTGGGTGGCTCAGTCAGTTAGGCATCTGCCTTTGGCTCACGTCATGATCTCAGGGTCCTGGGATCGAGCCCCGCATCAGGCTCCCTGCTCAGCGGAGAGCCTGCTTCTCCCTCTGCCCCTCCCTACCACTCATGGTCTCTCTCTCTCTCTCCCTCTCAAATAAATAAAATATCTCAAAAAAAGAAATATTTCTACACATATTCATCAGATTTTTGGCACAGTGAGTAAAAGCCCACTCCCTTTCAATTTCTCCAAATTAAAATCTTTCAATGACATCTCAAATGTCACTTTTTTATTTTTATTTTTTTAAAGATTTTATTTATTTATTTGACAGTGAGAGAGGGAACACAAGCAGGGGGAGTGAGAGAGGGAGAAGCAGGCTTCTTGAGGAGCAGGGAGCCCGATGTGGGGCTCAATCCCAGGACCCTGGGATCATGACCTGAGCTGAAGGCAGACGCCTAAGGACTGAGCCACCCAGGTGCCCTTTTTTGTAGACTTCATTTATTTGAGAGAGAGAGAGAGTGAGAGAGAGCGCACGCGAGCAGGCGGAGGGGCAGGGGCAGAGGGAGAAGCAGACTCCCCGCTGAGCAGGGAGCCTGACGCAGGGCTCGGTCCCAGGACCCTGGGATCATGACCTGAGCCGAAGGCAGATGCTTAATGACTGAGCCACCCAAGCACCCCTCAAATGTCACTTCTTTATGAAAACTCTCTTAAGGATACTTACTACTCTGAATTTCTTATTTGTCTAACCAGAGTTCGTCTATGTGTGGTGGGGGTGTGTGTGTGTGTGAGAGAAACAGAGATTCATTCCTTTTGTTCTGCTACATGATTAATTCTCAGAGGCCAAGATTTTGGTTTTCCTAATGTTTTATTGTCCATAATTCCACCAAACCAAAAAAAAAAAAAAAAAAACCAAACTGAGAATTTACTTTGTAAAGCAACTTCTTGGCAAATTTCCTTTTAATTAAATGATCTTGTAAATCTGTTTTCACGTACGATGGCTGCTGAAAACAGCGCACACTGGCTGGTGTGCCCTTCAGCTGTACGTAGACGACACCACAATGGTACCTTGTCACAGTCCCTGTTTTCATTCAACTGTGGAAGTGACAGGACTAGTGTCACCCTAGAGACATGAGGTGTGTTTACTGGATTCCCACCCCTGTCCCGAGAAGACAGGGGCATGCTCCCCTATTCATCTATTATGTCCAGAGTCAGCCAGATCTTCAGCTCTCAGAGTTCTCACCAATGACCAAGAAATCCTCTGGGCGTATTAAGGACAGTGGGAAGTCTGGGGGGCAAAGGGAAGAAAAGAGAATGCAGACCTATGAAGGAATCCCTCCTTCCTGTAACTATCTCCCTCTCCTCACCGCCCTGCCCAGGGGGCTACAGCTCATTCTTCAAGTCCTGCCCAAAGGTCGCCTCCTCCAATGTTTCCTCAACTTCCCTCCTACGTGCTGTCTTAGTCAAAAGCGTTAGCTCTCTAACACACCCTCCACTGAAATAACTACCCATTTTACATTCAGTTGGGATTGTGGGAATTCAAACAAAATACCTGCCAATACGATGCTTGGTGTATAATAGTAACTCAGTGTCGGCAGCTACCATGATCAGCATTAACAGCATCTACTAGTGGACTCCTCTCCCCAGACAGCAGTAGAATTACTACTTGTGGAGTGTATATTATGTACCAGGTACCATTCTCAGTGTTTTAGTCTCATCTAGCTGGGACCTCCCCCAAGCCAGGGACTGTGCTGATTCATTTCTTTCCTTCCTACAGGTACAGATGCAGTAGATAGCTTGATTTGCTTAATCAAGTAAAGAGAGAAAAGTAAAAAGGCAGCTAAAGTGCACATGGCCATGAGTGGAAGAGATCCTATAGTTCCTGAGCTCTGTAGCAAAAGTATCGATGCAAAGCACACCACCCCTACCTCCCAAATCCGGAATGGGAAGGGCTTCCTACCCTGCGTGGACGTGCTTTGCTTTGCATGAAGGAGTGTGTTCCTCTCCTCTCTTTCTATACGGCCACCCTCCTCTCTTTGCACAATTCATCCACTGTTCCACATCTGCAGACCCAGCTGCTATCGACAGCCTGTCCTGGCAACTATCTACTTTGAAACTAAGCCCGAGATCTCTTCGCAAACCCCCATTTCTCCAGTTTTATAAATACTGCCTTGCGAATGTTCAATTCTGTCAAGTTGGAAGACCACAATTAATATGAAAGACAAGGGCGAAATCTGTTCACATTTCACCACACTGAATTGAACTGAATCCAAGAAAAAAAAAATTACTGTATTTCATGGCATGTTGAAATTTTCCTTTTAGTGCCAAGCTTCAACACTTTTCCCTTTCATCTTTCTCCTAAGTCAGAGATATGAAGAGTCATTAAAAAAAAAAAGAAGGGTTGGCTGTCGTTCACCTTGAAGAAGCTGGGCTGAAACGGAAAGGAGAGCGGGTCACTGAAGCCTGTCTGATCCCCTGATCCTTTGCCGACCACTGCGATTTGCACGAGCAGCTTTGCCAGCACTGCACCTGAGCATATCTGCTCCTGCTCACCATCACGGTCGCCCTGACTCCAGGTGCGTTCTACCGAAAGACAACCCTTTCCCACTGAACCACTGTCTTTCTGCAGTGTGATGAATCCTCTTCTTCACTTATGCCTGGAGGAGCACGGCAAACCACGTCTTGAGTTACACAGTATGGCCCGACTGTGAAGAGGTCCAGCATCCTAAAGGCTCAGCGCAAGACAACAGCATCTGAATACCGACGGGCCAACGAGCCAACGAGGCAGTGCTCCCGATCTCAGGGGATTCGCGATCTGCTGTAGGCAAGTGCACTCTGCACGGCAGCTGGAATTTCTAAGGGTGCCTGGGGAAGTGGCTCTTCAAAGACCTGGTTTGTCTTTGTCATAAGCATCTACGGAGCTAAGAGCCTCCCACTTGTCAAGCCCTCACACTCAAATAGAGGGAAGTCACCAAGAAAAGGGAACAGTGTGGTATGTAGAAGGCAGTGTAGACCTACAAGGATGAACACACTGTGGGGCGGGGGTGGAGGAAGTGGGGCAAGGCTCAGGTTTCTAGAGAAGGCAAAGCTGGGGCTGAACTTCGACAGATCATTAAAAAGACAAGTAGGAAAGGCATTCCAGGTAAAGGGGAAGCCGGCAAGCAATGGAGAAAAGGTGAGCATGACTGGAGTAGTCTGCAAGAGCAGTGGGCAGGGGAGCAAAAGTGAAGAACGGGGCGAGCCAGCTGCGGGAGACTGTGCACCTTACAGGGAAGCCTGGGCTTTAGCGTGCTGGCACATGACGGGGCCACATTCTCACTCTGGAAGGATCACTGTGGCAGCAATGTGGATGAGGGACTGAATGGGCAGAAAACCAGGGACCAAGAGGCCGATTAGCAAATCATTATGATGAAGGTAAAAGGTTTTAATTCTTAGCCTCAACGGAGATGGAAAGAAGCTGTAGTGAAAGTCACCTTTTGCGGGGGCGGGGGGGGGGGGGCAGAACCCCATACCTTATTTATTTGAGAAACAGCACCTTTTCTTTGGAGAACTGTACAACTACCACTCCAGCCACCTGGTTCCCAGGAGGTACTACCATGTTCTTATGGGGCATATGTAATCATGTATTCAGTATATGCTTGCTCGGGGGAGAAGGCAGGAAGAAGCATACAGGGGCTCAGAGTGGACCACTCAGTTCCCTAATCTCTTGGCCATAGTTAACTGGTCCTAAAGCGAGTGTCTGACTTGGGATTTCTGGATTTGGGACAAAGGAAGCCAAACCAGTCTCTCTGACATGACTGGAGTTGTAAAATCTGGGACATGTTGAGGCCATGTTTCTAACCACATGAACCAGAGAGCAGACACAGCTGGACAGCAGTGAGAGGGAGAAATGAAGGGGCCCATATGGGAATGGAGACAGGAGATGGGGAGATAGGGAGAAGCGACTGCATGTGAACCCCAGCCACTTCCTGTCCTTGAGTCCAGACATCTCAGACTCATTCTAATCTTACAATCCATCTAGTTTGAGTTCTGGTCACTTTCAGCTGATAGACTCCCAACTACTAGCAGAAGAAAAAAACATGAGAGATGGTAAAGGAAGAAGTAACTAGGCTGGGTCACCCTTGAATATAGGACTGAAGGAAGGGTGTGAATATTAAAGGCCTGTGGGAAGAGGCACCAAGAGCGAAAACCATCCAGAGTTTCAATAAATTTGAAAGTAGGAGCAAGTTTTCCCAATCCCAGACCAATATCATAACAGAGCACAGAGCTTCCCATTTTACACCGTAAACGTACAAACCAGTGGTGCATAAGCAATGCAGTACTAATTGAATTCCAACTCATTGCAATACTCCATTCTCGTCATGTTTAATCCCTTTAGCATTCAGTTCTAAAATCTGCTTCACGAGAGGCTGAGGGACGCAGGGGGAGGGTCACAGATGTACAATCTGGGCTACTTTCTTTCTGGTTCTTTCATGCTCTGATTGCTTCACCTCAAATAAACTAGCCACCCGGATAACTTCACCAACAACACATTCACAGGGTGATTCAGGTGTTTTTAACACAAGAGTATCTCTTCATCCACAAAAACAGCCCAAAAGATAAACTAAATAAATGCACGATCCTATCTGCAGTCTCTAATAAATGATGGTTGTTGCTCATTAAAAAGGAAAAGAAGTAATAAAACCCAGATTGAATTTGAGTCACCCAGACATCGCCTACCATGAGCAATCTCTGGGTCTGGTTTAGAACTGCCAGTAGCTCATCCCCTTTGTCTATCACCCCTGCTCTGTCCAGCACACAGAGGAGGCAGCGGGGCGGACTCCAAGGCCCCAGGTCACCAGAGATGGAGGACCCAAGGTACTCCAGGGATTGTAAACATTTATTGTGCAGTCAGATCAAACTGGGAAGCTTGGCAGAGTTCACTCTGTCGGGGATGACCCAGGCCCGGAGGTGGGGAGGTGGGAGAGATTCCTGAGAGTCTGCCTGGTCCAGGAGGTTTTGACTGTTTTGGATTTGGAGATGGATCAGTGCCAAGAAGCAAGGGAGATGGATCTCTTTTTATCCTGGCACCTGTAGTGTGTGCATCTGGTACCTGGTCAGCTGTGTCCTTGGGCATCTGGAGAAGCACACAACTGCAGTGGGCACATCTGGCTCTGAACAACGCCAGGGAGAAGGAAAGAGGGGAGAGGCAGAGCCTATAGAAATTTCAATACAGGGGCTCCTGGGTGGCTCAGTCGTTAAGCGTCTGCCTTCAGCTCAGGTCATGATCTCAGGGTCCTGGGATCGAGCCCTACACCACGCTCCCTGCTCAGCGGGGAGTCTGCTTCTCCCTCTCCCCCTGCTTGTGCTCTCTCTCAAATAAATGAATAAAATCTTAAAAAAAAAAAAAAAAGAAAGAAAGAAATTTCAATACAGAAACATATAGCACCGTGTTTCTGAGGATTTTTTGTTTCTTGGGATTTTTTTTTTACAAATGTGACCTGGAATGACACAGTGTAGTGGACTGTCCTACTCTTCCAGATTAGTCGCTGTCCTCCCGGTGAGAAGATTCCACAGCCCTGCCTACTGCCATGTGACTGCAGTGCTTCTGGTCAGAGGAACAGGATTCCTGACCTCCGGCCAGCAGGCTCGGCCACACGACTCGCTTCGGCCAATAAACCGTGGATGAAGAGATGCTGCGGTCCCGAGCCAGAGAAGAGACCACCGCAGGGTTCTCTTCCTCTCTCCTCCACCACAGGAAGAGCACATCCCAGCCAGGGGCTGCTCCTTCGGCCTGGGGGCCAGGCTGGAGTCACGTGGTGCAGAGCCACCACAGACTTCAGCTGACACCGAGCACCTGAGAACTAAACCTTGGTTGTTTCAAGCCACTGAACTTTCGAGGCCGTTACTGCTGCCTCACGTAGCATAAGGGGACCCACACGCAAAGAGGTTATTATGAAGTGAACCAAGACTGCTACCATCTGGTACTCTCCACTCACAATCTATCCTCCCTCCTGCAGCCAAATTAATTTCTTTCATGTTCTGATCATGTAACTTAAAAAGTTTCTTAAATTCCAGTGTAGTTAACAAACCAGGTTATATTAGTTTCAGGTGTATAATATAGTGATTCAACAATTCTGTACAGGACTCTGCTCATCATGGTAAGTGCATTCCTTAATCCTCTCCACCTGTTTCATCCATCCCCCCCCTCCAACCACCTCCCTTCTGGCAACCACCAGTTTGTTCTCTACACTTAAGAGTCTGTTTTTGGTTTGTCTCTTTTTCCATTGTTTTGTTTGTCATATGTGAGTGAAATCTTACGGTGTTTTTCTTTCTCTGACTGACATACTTCACTTAGCATAATATTCTCTAGATCCACCCATGTTGTTGCAAATGGCAAGATTTCATTCTTTTTTACAGCTGAGTAATATTCCATTGTGTATATAGACCACATCTTCTTTATCCATTCATCTATCGATGAGCACTTGGGCTGCTTCCATAATTTGGCTATTGTAGATAATGCTGCTATAAACATAAGGTGCCTATACCCCTTTGAGTTAGTGTTTCCATACTCTTTGGGTAAATACCCAGTAGTGGAATCACTGGATCATAGGTAGTTCTATTCTTCATTCTTTGAGGATCCTCCATACTGATTTCCACAGTGGCTGCATCAGTCTGCTTTCCCACCAACAGTGCAAAAAGGTTCCTTTTTCTCTACATCCTCGCCAACACTTGTTGTTTCTTGTGTTATCAAAAGATTTTAGCCATCCTGACGGGTGTGAGGTGATATCTCATTGTGGTTTTCATTTGCATTTCCCTGATGATAGTGTGACCACATAACTTTTTTATTCAAAAGTCCTAAATGATTCTTCACAGGCTACCAGACTGACACCAGACTCCAACCCTCCATAAGCTACCTACTTTCCATGTTTTTTGACTTTATTTTTTTGAGAGAGAGAGAGAGAGAGAGTGTGTGTGTGTGTGTGCATGTACTCAAGCACACGCATGGGGGGGGGGCACCGGGAGAGGGAGAGAATCTCAAGCAGACTGAGCCCGACATGGGGCTTGATCTCACGACCCTGAGATCATGACCTGAGCCAAAATCAAGAATTAGATGCTTGACTGACTGAGCCACCCAGGTGCCTCCTTTCCCAGTATTTTAATATGCAACTTCTTTCCACAATCTAACCAGAGTTTGCACTTCTCAAGGTAGTTGAGTTTTCCTTGGTTTTCCCCTCTGGTTCTTGATACAGAGCTCCTAAATCCCTGGGAATTTCCCTAGTGATAGAAGCCTCTGTTGTTCTAAATGAGGCAACTCCTGATAGGCTCCTAGGTAGCTTCACAGTGGGGGATGCCTGCCAGGAAGACCAAGCCTTGATCAAAAGCTTGGAACTTTCAGCCCCCACAGCCCCCAATTCTCTGGATAAAGGAGAGGGGTTGGAGATTAGTTAATAATTGATCATACCTGCATGATGAAACCTCCATTAAAACTGCTTCCAGGTTTGGTGAATGCATCCGTGTGCCAGAAGGGTGACACACCCCAACCCCAGAGGAACAGAAGTTCCTGTGCTTGGGACCCTTCCAGACCTAGCCCTACATACCTCTTTGGGTGCTCAACTGTACCCTTTATAATAAACCAGTAAACCTAAGTAAATGTGTCCCTGAGTCTTATAATAAGCCATTCTAGCAAATTACTGAACCTGAGGAGGGTATCCTGGGAAGCCCTGATTTGTAGCAAAGTCAGAGGGAAGTACAGGTAACCTGGGGACACACTACTTGTGATTATTGTGCCTGAAGTGAGGGCAGTCTTCTGGGACTGAGCCCTTAACCTGTGCCATCTGGGCTAGCTCTGGATGGCTAGTGTCAAAGCTGAATTGCCTTATAGGATATCCACCTGTTGTCCAAAGAGAATTAGAGAATCATTTATTGTGGAAATGCCACATGTTCAGATCAGTGTTGTGACTATAGAGAAACAATTTTCCTTTAACATCAATTACTTTGTTTCTGTTCCTCAAATACATCTTGATTGCTATCCCATATCTTTGCCTTTTGAAATCATACCCGTACGTGAAGGTCCTCCTCGAGCCCCACTTGTAGTTATGAAGCCTTTCTTCCTCGGAACTCATAAAATATTGAACCAGTGAATGACGTTTATCATAATCTATTTTCTATTACCTACAGGGCTGAAGGTTTATTTATTTGTTTTTAAAGATTGTATTTATTTATTTCTCAGAATGAGAGAGAGAGAGAGAGAGCACAAGCAGGGGGAGTGGCAGGCAGAGGGAGAAGCAGGCTCCTCACTGAGCAGGGAGCCCAACGCAGGACTCGATCCCAGGACGCTGGGATCATGACCTGAGCCGAAGCAGATGCTTAACCAACTCAGCCACCCAGGCATCCTGGGGCTGAAGGTTTAATCCTCCTTTCTACATTTGGATTTGTAGAGGGCAGGGACCACGGGTTTAATCACCTTCGTGAACCCTACAACCTCCTCATACAAGACTTTTCACCAATGTTCTCAATTAATAGTTGTCTACTAAATGACTTTTGAATGCATAAGAAAAAAAATTACTCCTAAGAAAAACACACAGCAGGAAGGTGATGCTAACACGGAGTTTGTGCAGTACACCACTCCGAGACACAGATATAAAGGCAGAAATGTAAGCGACGGCTGCAGAGCTGCTGCATTTACCTGATGGCAGCTAGCACAAGGCTCAGGACGGATGCTGAAAAGATGTTCCATCCTCAGCCATGTGTTTGGCCGCAAACAGTGCTGTCCAACAGAAATATAACGTGAGCCACATATGTAATTTAAAAATGTTTTCAGACACACATTAAAAAAATAGAGATAAAATCAAATTTTAGTATTTTTATTTAACCTGATCTATCCAAAATATTCACCTTATGTAGTTTTTCTCGTACTAAGTCTTTGACGTCTGATGTGCCTTCTGCATGTGTGACGCATCTCAGTCCTGAGCAGCCACACGGCGCATGCTTGAAAGCCACATGGCTGCACGGCGGCTGTCTGGACAGCGTAGGTCTAGAACTCCTCTCAGCTGAGGCCAACGCTTGGTTTTCAGAAAGTCACCAAGTGAAGTGGGAGAGGCAACAGAAAATGACAGTAGTCATAAACTGTGAAAAGTGAATGAGATGGCATAAGCTGTGCATCATAAGACTGTCCCCTCCTTTCTTCTGAGCAATTTCTACAAAGTCAGATTTTTGGTACACTGGTATGACTCTTCAAAGGATACTACTACACCTGCACTGTAATGTCATTTTCTTCCACTCACGATTTTGCCAACAAAATTATGGAAATATAGGAGGGATCGAACACCTTGAAGTTCAGTAGTTCCTAACCACACTTATAAATAAAATAAAAAAACATTTGAAGTGAGTTTAATTAACAACATCAAATTGTTCAAATAAATCATACACCAATTTCTGAGGTATTAAACATAATGATGAAGAGTTAAAGAAAAAAAAGGAAACTGAGTAAAAAAGGAAGTGATCTTGCAGACATTTACATCTTCCCCAAACTCTTCGTTCTTATTGCTTCCTCCTATCTTTGGCTCCATAAAACCCAACAAACAGAAAACCTGATTTACACCCACGTGGTGTAACAGAAAGTACAGGCGATCAGAAGGCCTAGGATTGGAGCCAAGCTCTGTCACTGGATGGTTCTGGCCAAATTCACTCCTTCCCATCAATCTCCTCTTTGAATAAGAGGGTCTGAATGGTCTGAGGTCAGAAACTTACTCCAGCCCTGCAGTGCTCACTTGGCACACGGAAGGTGTTAAATAAACACTGAGAGAGAGAAGAAAACAGGAAAAGGAGGAAGAATTCACTTGTTTTTCTGTGTGTTTCAATGTAGCTCCTCAGGAAAGACACTTGTGCCAGACATGACAAAGCATGAGAAGTGAAGGTTCCTAGAACGTGCCAGACATTCTGAGGGCCAAAAGGGAGAACTGGAACCGGCTCCTCTCTAAAGGCAAAGCTACTGGGACTGAGGACATTTCCCTGTTCTTCAGCAACAGAGCATGCATACTGGCATCATTAGATAGTGATTCTCCACACACACGTGTCTTCTCCCTCTGTACCACCTCCTGCCAAAATCCAAAGTTTATGAGAAGGTGGCTGAATGAACAAGCAATTAATACAACTAAGACAAAAATCTGGACACAAAACTAGTCACACTGATAAGGAAAAACACACCTACCTCCACACTGAAAATTAGGAGGCAAAGCCTCTTTGTTTTTCATTTTGTTTTGTGTTAACAAGGAGGCATAAAGCAGGTGTCTCCATGTTTGTCTAAAAGCTTTCTTTTTAAGGGAAACAGGACACACTCCTATAAACATTGCTTAAGAGCTACTG
Organism: Phoca vitulina; assembly: GCF_004348235.1. Lineage (NCBI taxonomy): Eukaryota > Metazoa > Chordata > Mammalia > Carnivora > Phocidae > Phoca > Phoca vitulina. Next base: position 17,619,374 of record NW_022589734.1, read on the forward strand.
GCAAGAGGATTAAAGGTATGTGCTTGGACTATGCTAAAATTAATGTCTGTCTGTTCAGGAGTACACACTTACAAAATTTAACACTTGCCAAAGAGAAAAGTCCAAATACATAGCATAGGGCGATTTATACAAATATAAATTTCCCTTTCCATCCTAACATGCGACATACACACGCTATTAAAAAAAACAACTTCCATCTAACTTTTAAAAGTCAACCAGAGAAATAGCTTCATCTTTTCCTTGCCTTAACACTAGAAAAAATAACTTTTAGAACAAAAGAAACCTAATTTGGAAAGAACCAGTGTCTAAGTATCCTCCTGGATGCCACCACCACCAGCTGGGCCACAGTGAGTGTCTGGTTTCCCTTTATTTTTATTGGTTCTTCCTCCTCTCCCCATTCTCCAGAGCAGGATGAGTCCCAAGGCCCAGTTTCTACTCTCTCATGTCCTCTGTTCCTCTTAATTCTCTCTTCCTTGACAACATAATAGATACCTCTTCCTTCCACCTCCTCTCTCCTCCTTACCAGATTTTCCCCAACCTTCCTAGGGCAGAGACTGCAAACCTTGCATAATCGCTAGGTGTCGATATCAGATGCTTTGCCAATCTCTCCCAATTCAACCCACTCTAAAACCCAACCCATCAACTTCTCCCTGCACCAAACCAGCTCTTTCTTCTTGAGTTCCTGCTGGATTGTCAGTCACTCTGTTTCAAACTCCAAAGTCCACTCCAACTCTCTCTGTTATATTGTCTCTTATATGCTCTCAGGATCCAAGTCCTGGATACTCTATTTCTGCAACATTTTGATAATGTGACCCTTCCTCTTCTCCAGTCCCCTGGCACTGCATCAGCCCTGGCCCTTATTACCTCTTTTCTGGCATATTTTATGGAATGCATCTCCAGCTGCCTACCTCCTCCAACCAAAACCAATTTATTTTATATTCTGCTTTCACATTAACCTACTGAAACAGAGCCTCAACTAGCCCACTGCTTTGGTCAAAATAGGCGGTAGAGAAACACTGAAGGTATCCAGGGCTAACCCTGGCATCAAGGCCTTCCAGAGCTGGATCTGCATTCAACCTCTTTCTAGATGAGCCACCCAAGACTCCCCTTCATGTCCAACTTTGTGACTTATCATTCCATGAACACAGTTGACACTCTTCTCTTGGCAGATCCATCTACAATCAAATGACCAAATATATGTGAGGCTTTAATAAAAAGGTTTTGTGCACTTTTCATTAAGTATATCCCTAAGTACTGAAGGTCTCTGAAGCTACTGTAAATTATTGGGCTTCTGTTAAATTTTATTTTCTAATTGTTTATCACGAGTATAGAAAAATACAACTTGTATTTTGACCTTTTTCCTGCCACCTTGCCATTTGTAAGTTCTAGGAACTTGTTTGGAGATTTCTTAATGTTTCGAAGTATGTGACTATATTGCCTGTAAATAAAGACGCTTTTGTTTCCTCCTTTCCAATCTGAATATCTTTAATTTCTTTTTCTTGCCTTATTGCACTGGCCAGGACATGCAGTCAATGCTAAATGGAAGTGGCTAAAACAGTATCTTTGCCTTATTCCCTATCTTAGGTGTAAAGTGGTCAGTCCTTCACCACTAAGTATGATGACAGCTGTAGATTTTGAATGGATGCCATTTACCACATTAAGTTTCTGCGTCTCTAGCTTGCTTCAAGTCTGTATCATAAATAAGTATTAAATTTTGTCAAATGTTCTTTTTCTGCATCTACTGAGATGAGCACATGGTTTTCCTTTTTTATTTTGTTGGTATGATAAATTTACATTTTTTTTTATAATTATAATAGACTATTTTTAAAGCAGTTTTAGGTGTACAGAAAAACTGAGCAGATGGTGCAGAGGTCCCATATACCCCCTCTTTTTTGGGTACCCCCCATCAGTTTCATCTATTAATAACTTGATTAGTGTGTAATATTTGTTATAATTGATGAACCAATACTGATAAATAATTAACTACTAACCCCCACAATTTACATTAGGGTTCACTCTTTTGAACTATACAGTTCTATGAGTTTTGATAAATGCATAATGTCATATATCCCCTATTATAGTATTATACAAAATGGTTTCAATGCCCTAACATCCCGTGCTTCATCTGTTCCTCCCTTCTCTCCTCCCACTCCCCCCGCAACCGCTGATTTTTTTTCTCTTTGAAGGCAACCAAGTTTTCACTGAATTTAATTTAGATTTAAAGTGAATCTGGCATATTGTAAGTACTGAGTTAAAGATAGATACTATTAATAGTAACAATGGAAATGGGATTCTAAGAGTATAGTAGCAGGGATGAATATAAAGAATATGAGACCCTTCCTGCACAACAACTGGGTAGGAATAGAGCTAACTTAACCAAATATTCAAAATGACGCCCCCTCCCTTCTCCTTATCAGTACTCTTACCTTAGAATATTTCTTAGTAAAATGTGCAAGATCCTTATACATAGTAGAAACAGTGCATATTGCAAGTAGGTGACTATCATTATTTACCATCATCACATAATTAGACAAAATTTCAACTGCCCAAACTACACAAAAAAAAATATTCCTTAAAACACAAATCAATGACAAGAGAATCCATGTTTCTAGTGCAGTTTGTAAGATCTCATGGGAACTCTGGGTTCAGGCCAGAAACAAGCATCTGGATAATGGACTAGCCAGATATTTGGATCTTTCTTGAGAATGGAATCAGGGCAGACAGTGTTCTCTGGCTTAATCTCTAGCAAAGTGGCTCTGTCCATCAGTGAAGGGAAGTAAAAATTTAGCTGGACTCCAACCTTTTTTTGTGCTAAACTGGTGAGTGTCCTCCTGCTCCAGCAGATCTCTTTTTCTTTCTTTCCTTTCCTCACGCTTCCAACAGTCATTCTGTAGCTTCCATGTGCTATGGGTACTGTCCCAGGTACATGATAATTTTTGTAATGTCTGTAGTTTTGCCTTTTCCAGAATGCCATATAGTTGGAATCATACAGTATGTAGCCTTTTCAGATTGGCTTCTGTCACTAAGCAATATGCGTTTAAAGTTCCTTCATGTTTTTTCCATGGTTTGATAATTCATATAGTATTCCATTGTATGGATATACCACAGTTTGTTTATCCATTTACTTACTGAAGAACATCTTGGTTGCTTCCAATTTTTGGCAATTATAAATGAAGCTGCTGAAAACATTCACATATAGGTTTTGTACGGACAAAAATTTTCAACTCATTTGGGTAAAAACCTAGAAGCATTATTACATAGCTATATGTAAGAATATGTCTAGCATTGTAAGAAACTTCCAAGCTGCCTTCCAAAGTGGCCACTTTTCATTCTCACCAGCAATGAATGACAGTTCCTGGTGCTCCACATCCTCACCAGCTATGGTACTGTCAGATGTGTCCAGATTTTAGTTGTTCTAACAGGGATGCAGTGGCATCTCATTGTTGTTTTAATGTGAAATTAACCATTTTTCATGTGTGTGTGTTTGCCATGTGTATACCTTCTTTGGTGAGGTGTCTGTTCAGGTCTTCTGCCCATCTTTTAACTGAGTAGTTCATTTTCATACTGTTGAATTTTAAGATTTTTTTTTTAATATGTTGGATAAGAGTCCTTCATCAGATGTATTTTGCAAATATTTTCTCCCAGTTTGTGGCTTTCTTTTCATTCTCTTCACAGTGCCTTTGCAGAAGTTTGTACTTTTAATGAATTCTACTAATCAATTTTATTTTTACAGGTCACACTTTTGATGTTGCATCTAAAAGGTCATGAGCAACAACAAGATCTCTTAGATTTCTCCCACACTATCTTCTAGAAATTTTACAGTTTTGCATCTCATATTTAGGTCTATAATCCACATTGAGTTAATTCTTATGAAGGATATAAAGTCTATATCTCAATTCATTTCTGTGCATGCTAATGTCCAGTTGTCTCCACACAATTTGTCTCTTCTGTATTTCATTTTGTTATTTCTGCTAACCTATCTTCTAGTCATTTAATTCTCTCTTCGGCTGGATCTAGTCTGCTAAACCCTAACACTGAACTTAATTTTGGTTTTGAGATTGTCAGGGTAAGAATTTCTACTGGGTTATTTTCCAAATCTGTTTTGTCATTTTTTATAATTTCTGTCCTCCCCAACATTTTAAAGTTTTATCTTTTATCACTTTAAATATAATAAGCATAGTTACTTTAAAGTTCATGCTTAACAATTTGAACATCTGAAGCATCTATGGGTCTATTTCTACTTTTTATTATTTTTGCTATTTCCTGTCCATGTTGCCTTATCTTGTAATACACCTCTTTATCTTTGATTGTGTGCCAGACATTGTATTTTTAAAATGGTCTGTGGAATCTTTAGAGACTTGGGATTACATTTGCTTCTGCCAGATGCCTATGGGAACCTCTATTCTAGGATCACTCTGATCCAATTTTAGTGCTTGAGACTTCCTGGATCACACAAAGAACTTATAACCACATGGTAATCCATGTGAAGGTAGGTTTACTTCTGTTTCATCTTTATACCTCACCCAAGGCTGCATCTCAATCTACTCTGCCAACCCAAAGTATAAAGAGTTTACCAAGGATTCCACCTCTGGTAAACTCTGAACTCCAACACTTTTGTCCTCCTAGGCTCCCCAGATCCCATGAGGCTGTCAGAAACACTGCTCTGCCTTTAAGCTGCTCTACCTGAATGGCATACACTCAAAAACCAGGCTCACCTCTCTAAATTTCCACCATTTCTTGGATCCTGATTTGGTAATTCTTCACTAACTTGGAATTTCTCCAGTGCCTTCAGGCATAGGTTTTTAGTATTAGTTTCAGTCCTAGCTGTCCTCAGATCTGCAGAAGTCAGAATGAGACCCTTCATCCTATGATTTCCACAAATATTTTGCCTCTTGTGGCCTTTAACACAATTGATTTTATACTAAATTGTGCCTATGTTCTCTACCCAAGGAGAATTCTCCTGTTTGCAGGAGAATTTAGTGATTCATCACTTACATATAACACCCAGTGCTCATCATAAAAAGTGCCCTCCTTAATGTCCATCACCCAATTATCCCATCCCCCACTCACCTCCCTCCATCAACCCTCAGGCTTATTCTCTATTATTGAGTCTCTTATGGTTTGCTTCCCTCTCTCTTTTTTTTTCCCTTCCCATATGTTCATCTGTTTTGTTTCCTAAACTCCACATATGAGTGACATCCCATGGTACTTGTCTTTCTCGGACTTATTTCGCTTAGCATAATACTCTCTAGCTCCATCCAAGTCATTGCAAATAGTCAGATTTCATTCTTTTTGATGGCTGAGTAATATTCTATTGTATATATCCACATCTTCTTTATCCATTCCTCAGTCAATGGACACTTGGAGTCTTTCCATAGTTTGGCTATTGTTGCTAATGCTGTTATAAACATCAGGGTGCATATACCCCTTCAAATCTGTATTTTTGTATCCTCTGGGTAAATACCTAGTAGTGCAATTGCTGGGTTGCAGGGTAGTTCTATTTCTAACTTTCTGAGGAACCTCCATACTGTTCTCCAGAGTGGCTGCACCAGTTTGCATTCCCACCAACAGTGCACAAGGGTTCCCCTTTCTCCGAATCCTCATCAACATCTGTTGTTTCCTGTGTTGTTAATTTAGCCATTCTGATAGGTGTGAGGTGGTATCTCATCATGGTTTTGATTTGTATTTCCCTGACGGTGAGTGATGTTGAGCATCTTTTCATGTGTCTGTTAGCCATTTGGATGTCTTCTTTGGAAAAATGTCTATTCATGTCTTCTGCCCTTTTTTTAACTGGATTATTCATTTTTTGGGTGTTGAGTTTGATAAGTTTTTTTATAGATTTTGGATATTAACCCTTTATCAGATACGTCATTTGCAAAAAAAAATCTCATTGTTTAAAATCAATGAAATTTCGTTTATGTAATCATCATTAAAAACACTTTTCCCTTTCCTGTCTGCTGTCAATGTTTACAGTTTCTGCAAGAAAAGACCTTATTTATTTTAATGTCTTTTTTCAAAATAACACTCTATTGTGTCACTTATTTCAAGACCAGCTTTATACTTCTCAGATGTGCCTTATGACATGCATAAATACATATATTTAAATGTGGTGACTTCACATTGATTTTATTTTGAAAATTTCATGATACTTCGTAGGAACTATCAACAGAACACTTAAGGAAACCACTAAACTCGGGCACCTGGGTGGCTCAGTTGGTTAAGCGACTGCCTTCGGCTCAGGTCATGATCCTGGAGTCCCAGGATCGAGTCCCGCATCGGGCTCCCTGCTCAGCAGGGAGTCTGCTTCTCCCTCTGGCCCTCCCCGCTCTCATGCTCTCTCTCTATCTCATTCTCTCTCTCAATAAATAAATAAAATCTTTAAAAAAAAAAAGGAAACCACTAAACTCTATATACTGAATAGAAAATAACCCAGAAAATCTTTATGTATAAAGAAATCAGTGATTTTTTTTAAAAAAATGTATTTTTGTGCCCTTATTTCAGTGCTTTTCCTTCACTAAGCCATATATCAAGTTGCCTAGGATTTCATTGCCTTTTTCTGTGGGGAAAGAATTAAATGCATCACAAGGTCGACAGTCTGTTCTGAAACTTCTAGGACCAACAACAAGGGAAGGAAAAGCTACTTAGGGGAACTCACATCTTTCTGAGTAGCAGAGACACTTTTTTGATTGCAGCTTTTTGGGACTATGTCCACATCAGTAAGTGCTCAGGGAGAACCTTCTAATTCCTCAGGGTTGGCCAGAGGCCAGTGCTTACATTTCTATAACATCACATATTTCCTCTTTCTTAAAAGATCTCATACTATTTATTCAATATGTACCTTCCTTGCTGGAGTTGAAACTTTTAGTGCCAAGGACAACTCCTGTATTGCCTTCAGTAAACATAAAGGATAACATTTAACATTTTGGTGGGTTTCCACTTCTAAGAGCTAAGCTAGATTTTCCTTTATCGCCTGAGAGGCAAGTAAGCCAAATCTACCCTAGAAGCCTTACCCTCCCCAGCATGTCTTAGATTCTGACCATGTAATGGGGGGTGGGGGTGCTTAGCCTGTCTTGATTCCATCTCAGAGACCAAAGTTATAACCAGCATTATTGGTCAGGGACTGGTTGAATTTCTCCTTCCTTTTGGCACTAAGTGTCCCTTTGATACCCAATAAAATACTCACCAGTAACAAAACCAGCCTTCAGTTATTCATGAGTTGATCATTCAGACCCCCTCCTTCTCATATTCTTTTTCCCCACCTACTCTCTAACTTATGGGTTACTCCCCTGGTAAACATGCCATTGAAGGCTGCCCAGAGCAAGGAGAACAACTCCAGTCAGTGGACTTTGTGAGGGGCTAGAAACTCTAACAGAGCACACAGAGTTGGTGGGCAGCTAAAACACTATCTGAACGTCTGGAGAATTTCCCTGATACCATCAACTATTCTTGGTAGTTCATCTGTCCAGTCAACAATCATTCCATGATGTTACCAGTTTTGTCTTTCCATTTTCTAGGTGGTGATACTCTACCGTCCCAGCTTCTCCACTTACCCAATGTGTAAAATAAGACACACCATTCACTCTGAGCCTCATTTCATCATCAGTAAAACAGAAACAGGAAGCTGACAGCTTTGCTCTGAGGACCAGATCATTAATTCCAAGAATGAAATAATGTATGAAAGTGCTTTGCAAATGTAGAGGAGCATTCTAATTTTATGTCATTACCGACATAAATTGTTTTTTCATGGTTTAAGTTTTAATTAGAATGCCGATTTTTCTTCTCAATGGGAGAGGTGTTCCACATGGGTTACTGTGATGGATGAAGTCCTGGATATTTGCACACTTAGTATGCATGCCAAATTCCGCATCACTGCTTACCTTGGGAGGTTTCCTTAATGATGGAAACAAAAATTCAGCAGCAGAAGTAGAAAGGGTTGTCAACACAGCAGCCACATCAGAGGGAAGCAATGAAAGAGAAAAAAACATAAGGGAAACTCAGCATCTTGATAACATGATCTGAAAGGTACTCTATTTTACAAAGATGAGAAGAAAAATTCACTTTACTGCCTGCAGTGATAAACTATTATATTTGTTTAACGGGGTACCTGGGTGGCTCAGTCGGTTAGGCATCCGACTCTTGGTTTTGGCTCAGGTCATGATGTCAGGGTCATGGGCTCAAGCCCCGCGATGGGCTCCGGGCTTGGAGGGGAGTCTGCTTGAGATTCTCTCTGTCCCTCTACCCCTGCTCCCCACGCCCAAATGAATAAATAAATCTTTAAAATAAATAAATAAAAGCCATGGTTCTCAAAAAGTTTCACATATTTCAACACCGAAGAGAAATTTCAGAGCAAGTTATATCCTTCTCCCACTACCAGCCACACATGCACTTTTTTAAACTTTAATTTTTCCATTTCTCAAAAATGACTGAAATTACCACCTGGAGAAAACTCTGAGAAGCAGTTTTCAAAGTAACAAACCAGTAGGCTGAGTTGCTCTGCAAATGTTTTCCATGTATACCAAATTAAAAAGCTGAACTATGATTATGCAATGCGATCCTTTGACAGTTCGTAGCTTTCCTGATGTGGTTGTTTTTAATCAACCTCCAATATCATCCATTCATAAACTGTGAAATTATTGTGAAGTAGAAATAAGGGAATTTTTCCCGTGGCTTTATTCCTTCTTCACAAGGAATAAAATCTGGAGGATAACAAAACGGATTTTCAAGCACAGAGGGCATGGAAATCAAAAGGTACAGACAAAAATAGCACGGTGACCTTTCTCCAGCATTGGGCCCACCGCTCCGCACAGAGCTCTGAGGGCCCTAGATAAAACCCGGAGCTCAGCAACAAGGGAAGAATGTCCATGGATTCCAAAATCAGGTAGACAACTCTAAAGGTCTAAATCTAGTGAAAGAAAATCATGACATTCCTATAATGATGAAGCTGGAAAATCATCTTGGAATTCTATGACTGAGCTGAAAGGATCCCTTAGGTCATTACCTCAGACAGTTAGGCACAATGGGAATGTGGTTTTTAATCTTCAGGTTTTAGAGGGGAACCCTATCTAGAAAAACTGGTATCTCTGCCATCAAGTAAGTCTCAACATTCTGTCTACCCTTTCCAACAGGATAAACATTTATGAATGTTATAAGAAAAATGCACGAGTGCTTTTAATCTAAGAAAGCAATGGGATCTTTGCTCAGTGCTTAAACTTTTGAGGTTTCTGCCAAGAAATCTTCCTTAAATGGAACACTGCTCTGGAAGGCATCTGTTCTGAGCAGGTAGAACCATAATGAAAACATCATGCACAGTACTTCTGACTAAACCTTCTCTTATTTTATTTGCTTTACTTTTTAAAAGCCATTTAAATCACTGCTTTATTTAACAAAGGACAGACAAGTCACTGGGGTTATAATAAGGCAATCATATGAAACAGCATGGACCCAGTTAATAAAATAAACATTCCACATTAAGGCTACGATGAGCCATGCAACCTAATGGGGTAGAATGTGCTAACAGGAATCCCAGGGATCTCTCCGGAGTTTTCCTGTGCCTCCTTTATGCACAACTGTGTCATTAGCAGCAGCAGCAGCAAAGAACAGGTGCTGGCCTGTAACCAGTAGTATATTTACCTCCTGAGCTAACAATAAAGCTATCCTATCTTCACTGACATTCCAATGTGGTTTTCCCTATTCTTCTTAGGAACCAATCTTATTTCAGCATTATAAATATTTTTAAAAATATATCCCTTTCACTTAGAAAGACAGCACATATGGGAATGGCAATATGGTTCTGCTACCTTTTTCTGTGTTTCTCAGGATTGTTTAAGAATAAACGGAGAGGCGCCTGGATGGCTCAGTCAGTTAAGCATCTGACTCTTGTTTTCAGCTCAGGTCTTGATCTCAGGGTCGTGAGATGGAGCCCTGTGTCGGGCTCTGCGCTGGTGTGGAACCTACTTAAGATGATCTCTCTCCCTCTCCCTCTGCTCCCTCCTCCCCTCTTCTCCCTCTCTTAAAAAAAAAAAAAAAAAAAAAAAAAAGGAAAAAAGAATGGAGACTGGGGAGAATGGGGAAAAGGGAAGTCACTAAATGGACCTGATGCTATCCAAATTTACTCATCATTTAGTTTAGAACAAAGACCCTTACTAAAGTAGGAAAAGCAAGTCACTTAGTGTACTACAACTATACTTTGTTAATTGGTAAACCTTTCCTGAGATGTGAATTAAGAGTCCAGGAACTAAGTCATCCTAATGCAGAACCATGATTTACTACCCCAATCCCCAGAGGCTACATGACATTCTCTGGTAGTTGTGAAGAAAAAATTTTCCAGTATAAGTAATACTTATACTATAACTAAATATAGTTTGCTATCCCTTGAAAAAAACTAATATGATACTACAATGTAAAGATAAAACTTTTCATACATATATACGAAAAAGGATGAATAACATAAACCATCTATCAAACATAATCAATATTAATATTTTTAAAAATTAAGGCCTCTGTTGATTGTATCAATGAAGTCGTAACAACAAAGAGTTTCCTCTAACCCTCAGTAAGGTCCAGCCTATTACAGATACCGGCATGGCTCAGAGAGAGGCAACATCCTTGGCCAAGCAAACATTCAACCAACCACAAAGAACATCCCTTCAAACAGACCTCACTGACCCACAGGCATAGGCTTGGCTGCTGACTCATCAGAAAGTAGAGCATTCCATGGACACTCAGGGAAAGGTCTGTGTACCAACCACAACTCTCCACTGCCCACCTTCTCATTCATCTTCAAAAGAAGTCCTTGTTTCTAATCATGTGATCCTCTGTAAGTTATCATGAGATTTTTTGAGTGTGTATTCCAAAGAAATAAACTGAACACAATTTGACATTTCAGAAGCCAACAAGGTTGTGTTTCTAGATCCCAGGATTTGGAGAGAAAAGAAGGAGGTGCATGCTAGACTGGCACTCAATTCACCCTCAATAAATGTTCGCCATTCTGTATATGGTCTCTGTGTGCCAGGTCACCTGAGGATCATATGCAAAACTTACAGAATGAAATAAAACAGAATGAGGGGGTTGGACTAGAATGTCCCCAATCTCTTCCTGCTCAGGAACTGTTTCACAATAATATATAATGTTAGAAACCCTGGTGGGAATTATTTGAGCCATTTCATAATTTTGTATGGTCCATGAAGAAGGAAGTGATTTTTAAATCAAATGTACTATTTTCAATAAGTATATCATTTCACAAATTTCCCTAACATTTGTTATATGTGAAAATAAATTTTGACTTCTCTCCACTTCCAAAAAAAAAAAAAAAGAAGAAGAAGAAGAAAGAAAGAAAAAAAGGAGGTGCAGTGATAGTAGCTCTATTCTGCAAAACACCAAAGCTGCCTTTCTCAGGATAAGCAAGTCAATGGATCCCTTCAAGGTCACTCACACTAGGTACATTCACCACGCAGTCCCTGTCATTTCCATGCCTTCATGCCATTTCTGTCTCCCCGGTTTGCCTGAACAAATTTCCCCACTCTCCAAGACACGGCTCAAAGCTCAATTCAACTATTTCAATTCCTCAAGCGTTGTTTGAGACCACCTTGGCCTTCACCACCGCTGACAGGATACCCCAGGATCTCTATGGTCAACAAAACAGCTTAGCACCTCCTGGCCCACATCAAGTACTGTAGCCTTCGGGAATTCTGTCTTTTAGTCTCATGTATCCTTAAAATTTTAACTCCCTGAAAGCAGAGGTCACGCCACATGCTACTTCCATGACCTCCACTCCCAATCCCACATACTCATACAGAACTGAAGGCATTACAACAACTCAGAACTAATTTTTTACATTATTGAGTTAAACATAATCCAGATGTGAAGATTTTCTTCAGAGTACCACCACAATCCCAAAATTTGGGGGCAAGACTGCTTGCATTTAATAGTAGTGAGCACTTCAGAGATTGTTAGAAAATGTCGCCTGTTTCCAATGACTTATTTAAAAATAGCTATTTCTCTAGACCAGCATTTCATATAGAGAAGTTCAATCGGATGTTAACAAGGGTCAAACCCTCAAAAGCTTCGGACATCAACTAAGTTCAGAAAGGCAGTTTGGTAAGACTAAAGGAGATACACACATGGAAACAGGACTGTAAAGATAAGGTGGACCTATACTGGGCCAGGTCTTGAAATGAGGAGCTGGTCCTTAATTTAGTAGGTAGTCCAGACATGGGAAGTTTAACAAACACATGAAATAAAGCAGTATAAATCACATATTACCACAATAACCCTATATAGCTATAGTTCTTTCCTCATACCTCTCGTTGGAAGATTTATGGGACAAGGCGCCTTCTGTCCATTATTCGCACCCTATCAACTATAGTTAGCTACTCAGAAGTTAGATGGCCAAAGACCCCAATGTGCATGAGCCCTAACACGAGTCAGTGCTTCAGGAGACATGACGGATCAGGGTCTTCTTCTGAAAGAGGAATTTATCTTCCATGTGTTAACTACTTTACTGATTGAATGTCAGAAATTGCCACAACCTCTATCTGAAAGATACACAGCTAGATGATACCTGACTCCTGAAGATGAGTCCAAGGACATGTATTTCACGAAGTCCCTGATCACCCCTTCCACTCTCACACAGAGAACAAAACACTGAGTCACCTCAATTGTCCAAGTACTCTGTTCACCAGTAAGTATTTATTGAGTATTGATTCCTATGCTGCAAAGTATAGGTGCTTTGAGGGATATTCAGGGTAAGGAGGCATGCTCTCTGATCTCAAGAGGGTTAACATTTTGTGAGAGAGACAGATACATATGTGTATAATTGACGCTAAGCGGACTGTAATTAAGTGTCCCGGCACAGACAGGAACAAAGCTCTATTCGGTCAACAAATATTTAACACCCACTGTGTGCTACTTTGTTATAGTACAAAAATCAATTAGATATGTTGTCTTTCGAACAATAAATGGAACTTATATACACATATCACAATACAATGTGACGTGCACAGCAAGATCAGTTGAAAAACAGGGGAAGGTTCTCAGAAGAGAAAACCCGAAGGATAACTGAGAAGGCTAACGAGAGTCACCAACCTGACAAGGCAAAGCAATGGCATCCCAATGGGGGAACTCTGTGCAAAAAGCATCAGAGCACACAGCCCACTTGAAGACCAGAGAACTGTAGGCTTGTTCTGTTGCCAAGCTGAGCGGTTTGGCCACACAAACAGAGATGCTGGGACACAGGGTGCTACGGGATTGGGGTTTTGTCAAATAGGTGGGTATAAAGGTTCCTCTTCAACCAGGATTTATTGTCTGCAGCTTGAAGAGAGGTTTACATGCCTGTGTACCAACAAGTTAATATATCCATACATTTAAAACATGTAAGAAGCACGTCTCTGAATTATAAAAGCAGAAGGGGCTACATACCCATTGTGAGGAGCCTTTGAAACCTATCACAAGAAGAATGCGAATGTCAAAACATCAAATTCCATGACAAAGGCTGGTTTGAAAGCTTTAAAAACGAGTTAGCAGATTAAAAAGCTCACAGGAAGCTACAGCAAAATTTTTGGAACACACAAAGAAGCCGACCCATTCAAGGGACGTGTTACCAATCAGAGCAGACTTTTGCAGACTTTTAACACCAATATATCTGGTTTGCTTTGGAAGAGCACGTCTTCTAGAATCTCTTGGGTTTAAGATATATGTTTAATATCATTTTTCAGTTGTGCTTCTCTTAATCCCCTATTCCTATAAGACTTTGATCTTGCCACCTATGGATTTTGCTAAATGTAGTGCTTTTCAGGAACACAAACCCTGGCAGTTGGTAAGAGGCTGCTATGGTTCCTTGGAATGACCCAATAGGGCCCAGGTTGAGTAGGGAAGGATGTAAAGTCAGGAGGAGGATGACAGACTGGGAGAAAACAGAGAGGTGAGAAACCCGTGGTCTGGATAAAGGCAAAGAGCAAAGATGCTGGAGGGTGGGAAGAGAAGATGTGACAGTCAATGAGCGAGATGTAGTATATCAGGGAAAGAGTGTGTTACAGGGTGTTAAACTCTGACCTGGTCATAGCAGTACTCCTGTGAAACAGAACAGCCCTTATTGGGGTGCCTGGCTGGCTCGGTCCATAGAGCATGCTCTTGATCTTGGGATTGTGAGTTCAAGCCATATGGTTAATGGTATCAATTAGAGCCATGTCTGTGCCAAGGTCTTTTATAAATATAGAGGAGAATCTCAAAGGAGAAATGACTTTTATGTGCAGGAAAGGGATGGTATGGCAGTGTGGCATGAGGAGGCTGCAAACTACCACTTCCCTCGGGAAGGCAGGAAACTGAGCACCTAGATGCACTGGGAGCAAATCTTAGGCAGCGAACAGCTGAAACAAAGTTGGAGAGCACAGGATAAGTTCAGGGAGTAGCAGGCAGACCAAGGTAGTGGAGAGCAATAAAGGAGAAATAACACACAGCGACCCAAGTGCACAGAGCACTGGGGGCCATGCTGACGTTGACTTTTTCCAGAAGCAACCGCGATGGATGGTTTGTGCAATGAGAATAACACGGCTAGATGTGTTTTAGGAGGGGGTGAGGGAGACCCCATCAGAGAGGTCAGCAGAGAGGTACATACTGATGACTCCCTAAGGGGCACCAGCCATAGCGTAAGTTGGCACCACTGCAAAGGCAAGAGAAACAGTAGAAGGGAAAGGAGAGAGCAAAAGACGTTTTGCAGGAGGACTTGGTAAGACCCGCTGATTGGCATGCCCCACCCGCCCAGCCTCCCCACCATGACGGCAAGGATGGAGACACTGCTGGGTGCTGCGGGGTGATCGCACGCAGTACTTCGTCCAGACCTTAAGGCTACCCTCAGGAGAAGGATGGAGGCTAAAACGGCTCTAATCATCTTAACGTTTAATATGTTGTGAGTTTAAAATTCTAATTCCAAACGCATGTGTAATAAAATCCCAATAATCCAAATATTCCTTTACAGAAAACAACTTCTTTTAAAAAAGTATCGGTCCACTTAACCTGCTTTCATTCGCCATAAAACTCAAAAAAAAAAAAAACCATTTCATTTTGCACTGGAATGGAAAGACTTGTAGTTTGATTTTTTTTTTTTCTTTTTGCTATATTTGCACTACATCCTTATGGCATGACTACGTGGAATTTCTTTCTTTTTTTTAAGATTTTTTTTTTTTAAAGTAATCTCTACAACCAACGCAGGGCTCAAACTTACAACCCTGAGATCAAGAGTCGCACGCTCCACTGACTAAGCCAGCCAGGTGCCCCTGGAATTTCTCTAAGTAAAACAGGATAGCGGTGACGGGTCAGGACTGGGAGCCAGACAACTCTAGCTCTGCCACCATCTGTCTATGTTGACGTTGGGCAAGTTTATTCAACCCCTCTGAGCCTCAGTTTCTGTGTCTATAAAATGGGGATAGAAGAGCATTCCTTCAGGACGAAGGATGACATGCACCGCAAGGCTAACATTACCCATTAGCGCACAGTCTTCGCTCAATAAATGTTAGATCCTAGTGCTGTTGTTACAACAAACAGCCTTCCAGGATGATACACGCAAAATACCAACACAGCTCAAATCCGTTTCATCTAGGAAAAAGTTACTGAGAGCTGAAGAATGAGCGCACTTTTTTTTTTTTTTGGTGATAGAGAAAATTCATGACGTTAAAAATAACACTCTTCAAACAGGGAGAGCAGAATGCTGATAACTGTCAGAACACAACTCTCTTACACTCTCTTTAAAAAGTTCAAAATGTTTTCAGTGTTCAGAAATTAGTTTTAGAGAAAAAAGAATCCTTAAGCATTAAATTGAATACAACATGTACTGAGTCCTAGGCATCTTCACTGGTAAGAGAAGAATGCCTGGGAGGGTCGGCAGCAGTGAGGGCCAGGTGGGAGGGGACCCCAGACTCTGCAAGATGCCCTGCCGTTCTGTTTACTTCAGTGATGGTGGACCCCAAGCGATGCATACCACCAATGCCACAGTGATTTGTGTCCTTTCCCCTTAAGGGAAAAAAAAGTGTTGTTTTGTTTTGTTTTTTTAAACATGTATAATAAAGGAAGGGAAAGAATAGAAAGAAAACCCCTTGGAAATAATTAGATAAACATGTATAAAGTTGGACACTTTCCTAAGAACTAAACTATATTAATTTTCTAGAAAAGAATCAAGAGCAGGTGCATGAGCACCAACCCTGGAGCCCACTTCATCAAGCTGATCACAACCAACGTCTGTCCCGGTCCTGCTGCCCTCAACTACAGGATGAGTAAAACTCCCATGACAGATGGCAAAGTGGCCACAGGAATAATGAGGTAAACTTTAAAGAGAGTCTTTATTAAAAAATGACCTCGTATTTAAAAACTTGTCATTTATTTTCTCAGTCTATTAAGTAATGGCTCTTCACCATGCCACTCGCCCAAGGACCAGGAAGTACTGTTGAAGGACTAGGAAACTGGCAGTAAAAGGGCAGAGGTCAGCAGGAGAACCGGAACCCAAAGAGGCAAACAGATTTGGTTCCCTTTCCTAAAGTGGCAATTTGAATTTTCAAGTGAGTACCAGTGAAATGCGTCCTGGAGGCCAGGATGAATATTTACGGTTCACTACTGAATCCACTGAAATAATGAGACAGGGGGATTTTAAAGCAAAACAAAACAAAAACTGCCATTCTGTTAGTCATTGTCAAAAACATCTTCTGCAATAAAGACGATCAACTTAATAACAGAAGCAATAAACTTCTGAAAGAGGGTAATAGCAAAACCTTACAACTACCACAGGAGCTTTCCTATCAATTCAGGTCTTATAAAATTAGTGGTACTATTTTAAAATTCTGATGATTCCAAAAAATGTTTTAGGGTTATAAGAGTGTACAGATATGATATAATAAAATGCTAAATTTTTAAATCGTTTTCTTTCTGCACAATTGTGTATAATCTGTCTGCCACCTAGCAAGATGTGACTTTTAACGATATAGGCCATACCATTTCCACTCAGCAGGAAGACATGCAGTGGGGACTCTCTACTTGGAACTGACTAAAGCCCATTGGTGTGCATCAAATGGCTGGCAAATAATTTGTATTCCGTGCAGTCTGGTCAAAGGACCCAATCGACCAGCCAATGGGTTACCAACCTCTCCTAATACTAGGTTCATCTCTGCTATAACACTAGTAACTGTAAATATGCTTCTAATAACATTTTTGCTGGTTAAGATTATTTTTTTAACAAACAAAATTAAAGGCATTCAAGTTGAGTCTACAATCTACAAAACCCAACCTTAGAGGAGGGGAGAGGGCTAGAGGTTGAACCAATCACCAATGGCCAGGGATTAATCAATCCTGCCCTCATCAATCATAATGAGCCTTCATAACATCCTACTAGGTGGGGTTCAGAGAGCTTCCAGGTTGCTCAACAGCTGGAGGTGCTGGGAGGGTGGCATATCCAGAGCGGACACAGAAGCCGTGTGCCCCTTCCCATGCACTTTGCCCCATGCATCTCTTCCATCTGGCTGTTTGAGCTGTATCAGGATAATAATAATAAACATAATAAACTGATAACCTAGTAAACAGATTGTTTTCCTGAGTTCTATGAGCTTCTGTAGCGAATTATCACACCTGAGGAGGGGGCTGTGGGAAGCTCCATCAGTCAGATGCGCAGGTGACAACCTAGGACTCACACTGGTATCTGCGGTGGGGACGGAAGAAGAGGGCAGTCTTGTGGGACGGAGCCCCTAGCCTGTGGGATCTGACAATGACTCCAGGCAGACAGGTGTCAGAACTGAACGGGACTGTAGGACACCGTGCTGGTGCCCACAGAGAACAGGCAACTGGTTGGCGTAGGGAAACCCCGCCACATTTGGTGGCCAGAAGTATTGAGAATGGAGTAGCAAAACACAGTTGTTCCCTTTCTCGTGGTTACTACCTGGGCCAATCTGGAAATATCTCCCAGCCCTGTGCTCCTCACAGTGCAGTCAGAGGGTAGGTGGCGGTCCATGAACTCTTACCAGTCCTGGAGGAGTTAAGAATCTCCTCCAAGGTCCTGGCCATTCTCCACCTCCTTTAGAAGTAAAATGCCACGATGCCGTCCCTCCTCCAACACTTAAAAGGTATCTGTCTCTGATGGATTGGAGTTAAAAAGCAAAAAGAAACAGTTCCTTTGGAAGTTTGTTGTTTTTTTTTTTTTTAATTGCTGCCCAGAAGCCAAGTAGAAATTTCAGAGGAAAGTATCATTTCTAAATAATCAACTGGTTAGGGCGCCTGGGTGGCTCAGTTGGTTAAGCGACTGCCTTCGGCTCAGGTCATGATCCTGGAGTCCCTGGATCGAGTCCCGCATCGGGCTCCCTACTTGGCAGGGAGCCTGCTTCTCCCTCTGAGCCTCCCCCCTTCTCATGTGCTCTCTCTCTCATTCTCTCTCTCTCAAATAAATAAATAAAATCTTTAAAAAAAATAATAATCAACTGGTTAATAAAAAAAGATTACAATAAAATGCAAACCTTGAGGTGAATACACAAGTATATTCATAGTCGTTATTAACCCAACACGATGGTGCTCCTATGGTCTACATATATCTCCAAAATGAAAATGGGTGCACAAAGCAATGGAAAGTTGTACAAGTGATACATGATTTCAGGTCATCACTATCATCAATAACAGCTTCCCTGCCTTTTTTTCTAATATTGTCAAGGAAAGTCACACCTGAGTTGTCCCTCCTAACAAAACGTGGCCAACTACAGCTGTGGGCTAAGGCCTCCAAGAAACCCCTGGGCAGGGGCACCTCTGTGGAAAACTCTTCACCGAGCTCTTGCCCCACCCTCATCACCATAGCTGCAATTCCCAGCCGGGCAAAACCTGGCACACTGGGTTAACCAAAACAAAACCAAGCAGAGAAAACATGGCTTTTGGGCAATTTTCTCACTGTGTCTTCAAAAGTATCATGCAGTGAGGCTTTAAAAAAAAAATGCAGCACAAAGCACCAATTCTTAATTTAAAATCAAGGCTTTAAAAAAAAATTGCAGCACAAAGCACCAATTCTTAATTTAAAATCTGTGAGGCCATTCTCGGGCTAATTCTCAGTCTATCTGCTACTAATAGACTTGATCTTTCAAGATGCGGCTGGAAAGAAACATCCATTTAACTATCTGGTTTTACGCTTATTTCCAAGATTAAGTCTCCATGCATGTGAGTTTGTACCGTGAGCACATACACTTACGATAGTTTGCTTATGATCACCGAAATTTTCTACATTAGGGAGTCAGAGCCAAACACCATGCTATACGCAACAGCTTCACAAAAGCAGGGATATCAGCCGAATAATCCTAGTGGGACAGACAACGGCGTGGTATGAGTCGTGTACGGCAGGGTTCCAGAAGCAGGGCTCCCATTCTTTGTCCCCACCACTTTCTCCTGATGGGACCTTGGATGTGGGGGCTAAATGAATTAATATATGTGAAGCCCTTAGAGATATCAGGGTTACACAGGTGATTCACGAATCTCCCACCTTCAGCCGTTGGTTGTACTTATAATCTCCTTCTCTCCACTTGCCCTAGAAATAGCCGCCGCTGCTGACAACAGATGCTGGTGGACTTCGAGAGCCTCAAGGACCCACCGCCTTGAGGGCTGTGGGGCCAAGACACCGTTGACTCAGTAGCCCACATACACTGTCAGATGTCTGTGCAGGACCACTGAATTTCAAAGTCACACTGGGTCAAAGCATGAAGGCGGGACAGTTACAATTCCAGTAACTCCCATCTCTGATACGGAAGAGGTTTTAGGAGGCAGGATGGCATCCCTCATCCCTATCTACAATACAGACATGGGAGCTGCTTATGAGCCCCTGGCAATAATGTGTTCGTGACAAAAGCCATACCAATGGCAAGCATTCAGGGCAATGTGATTCTATTAGGAAGCATGAGGGGTTTTTTCACCCTTCATCATGGACAGGACACTAAAGCCCATATGTATCTAATAGCATTTCAGGCAGGATCCATGGACTGATTTTAAATTATATTCAGCCTCAGCACTACAAAGAAATGAGCTATCAAGCCACAAAAATACATGGAGGAAACTCAGATGCATATTACTAGGAGAAAGAATCCAATCTGAAAAGGCTACATACTAAATGATTTCAACTCGATGACATTCTGGAAAAGGCAAAGCTATGGAGACAGTGAAAAGATCAGTGGTTGCCATGGGTTGCTGGGGTGGAGGGAGAGGGGACAAATAGAGCACAAGATTTCTAGGGCAGTGACAATATTCTGAAAGATAGGATGGACATATGTCATTATACATTAGTCCAAACCCATAAGGTACAACACCAAGAGTGAACCTCACCTAATATTAATTACACACTTCGGGTGATTACGATGTATAGGTTCATCAGTTGTAACAAATGTACCGCTCTGGGGCAGGATGTTGATGCATGGGGGAGGCAAGGGGTATATAGGAAATCTCTGCCTTCCTCTCAATTTTGCTGTGAACCTAAAATAGCTCTTAAAATTTTTCTGATTTAAAAAAAATTTTTTTTTTTTACCTAAGCCAAAACAAACACCTAACCACACTGCATGTGTAACCTCCCTGTATACAATGCCTGTCACCATCCCAGGGCAGAATTGGCTACAGGCAAAGTCTGAGACTGATTCACGGTTTCAGACTGCTAAAATAAGGTCGCAATCATGCTACAAAGTCCCTGAGGACAGCTGCCCCGTGTGGATCATTTTTATTACCCCCCTACTACTAAATAGCATTTTCTTTGCACGTACTATTTACATGGTTGAAAACAAACAAATCTTTTATCCATTAGGCAAAGTCACGTCATGGACCTCATGAACAACATTATGGTGGAATTATTGATAATTAAATGCTCTCCTCAAAATTATAAAGGAAATCTGATTATTTGTGGAAGATGCTGAGAGATTCAAAACAACAGGAAAGTGCTCGCTTCGGCAGCACAGATAGGAAACAATCGGTAAGTCCGAGTAAATTTGACAGGTGCAGAAAATGTCTTTAGTCTGAGATTCCAAGATATGAACAAGAGGCATTAAGTTTAGCAGATTCTCTCCCTAATACAATGCTGAGAATTATGAGTAAATGAGCAATAATAGTACTGCATTAGCAATTTAGTTCTCGCCTTCAAAAGGCATCAAGAAAAAAGGGGGAAATCTGTTCATCTGTTACATAGACTAAACTCATAATCTCAGTCGGAACGAGTTTTTAATAAAGCCACCATTATTAATCCAACCCTTGAATGGGCCAGACCAATCTCAAATAGAAACACACAATTTTCTACAGCTGGACACTATGCCCATCACTTCATGGGGCTGCCACTGGGCTTGGTAAGGATGTCCCCAAGGCCACCAGAGACTGATTCCAGAATACTTTACTCACGTATTTTTATGCGGAGAAGGGAACTAATGTTACTCTGCATCCGTCCATTACACACGGTTCTCAACACCTTATTGGATTCTCTTAATCCTCACCACAACGTGAGGCTGAACTGATTAGCCCCATACTCACTGGAGTAAACTGTCCACAAGACTAAGTAAATGGCAAAGCTAGGATTAAGACCTAGTTCTGGATCTTTTTTGGTAGATTCCTTTAACCCTACATCTAACCTTCAACCAGAATGATCTTTAGGAAATAAATTTCCTGGGGTGCCAGAGTGGCTCAGTCGGATACCAACTCCTGTTTTCAGCTCAGGCCATGACCTTGCGGTCATGGGATCGAGCCCCACGTCAGGCTCTGAGCTCAGCGCAGAGTCTGCTTCAGATTCTCTCTCTCCCTCTGCCCCTCCAACTCCTGCTCTCAAATAAATAAATCTTTAAAACAGAATAGAATAGATTCCCTACCATTCTTCTGGTTTAACATCCTACAACGACTCCTATTGTACTTGGAAGAAATACCAGGTTCCTTACTGTCATCTGTCGGATACAGCCTCCGTTCACTTTGCACAGCTTCAACTTCCCTCTTTCTGCCCACTGAGAACTTGTAAAACTCCCTCCTGCCTCAGAGCCGTCACACAGGCTGCTCTCTGTGCCAGGGATGTTCTTGCTCACACGTGACACCAATGTCACCTCCCCGTCTCAAACTCCCCTGGTACTCACGATCGGTCCTCCTCGGGGCACCTGTCCACTGCAAGGTAAGCTACAACGGGGCCGCACCTGCGCCTCACCACCATCCACCCGGTGCCTGCCGCGTGCTGGGCGTTGTCAGGTCTGCTCAGAGACACCATCTCCTGCCCCCTCCGAGTG
Source organism: Phoca vitulina (assembly GCF_004348235.1). Lineage (NCBI taxonomy): Eukaryota > Metazoa > Chordata > Mammalia > Carnivora > Phocidae > Phoca > Phoca vitulina. The sequence goes on from NW_022589734.1 coordinate 17,641,609, forward strand.
CCCCCAGGCAAAGGCTGGGTCACACTCTCCTGGTTCTTTCCTGCCTGGTCCGCCTCGCGCTTGATAAGCAGGAGAGCGTAAAGGTTTACCGAAGAAACAAACACAGGCAGAAAAAAATGATCTCAGAACTCTCTACCAAGAAAGAATGTAGATGCCCATAAGGCCATTTAGGACAGCTACACTTAGAGCATGGCTTAGTTTTATAGGAGTAACTGGGTACTTTTATTTTACTACTGAAGAAAAGCGATTGTTTTATTTGGCTAACCACCAATTTGAAAGTCCTCTTAATAAGGATGTGTTTGCTGGCTTATTTATTGGGTTACTCGATAGCTCTGACAATAGCGTACTGAGTAGAAAAGCGAATTCCCAACTCTGGGCCTCGGTGGGCACGCATGTCAGATGAACTGGCTGGACTGTTGTTCTCAGGGGCTGCTTTCCTAAACGGGAGAGGCATCACTCAGAGAAGAAAGCATTCACGTCCCAGGGCACTGCACCAGAAGCTCCCTCCCCTGCCCTGCCCTCCCCGGGGCTGGCTGCCCACTCAGGGAGCCTTCCTAACCCTCCACGTGAGTGTGGCTACCGCCCCGCACCACCTCCACTCGCTCGGCCTCTCACTCTGTCTGGAATACCTGCTCTATCGCCTTCCCAGCACCGCTGACCATCTGAAACCATCTCACGAATCTACTTGCTTACTCATCTACACATCCGCCTTCCCTGCATCTACCGGTTATAAGCTCCATGGAAATAGTGGGTTTGTCTATCTTGTTCCCTGTTATGCTCCCCGTGCCCAGACCACTGTGAGGCATGAAACCAATTAAGATATATCTCTTAAGGGAATAAATGATGAATATATGAGGTCCTTGCTCACATCACATTACTAGAAACATCTGGGACAACGGTGATGTTTCCCTGAATGACTCTACTCTTTGGCATTTAAGTACCAACCAGATGTGGACGCAGTGCTGTGTCTTCACAAATGCTTTCCTGGGGAAAATTTCAAACACACACAAAGGGAGAGGGAACGGAATAACACAACATCACATAACATCACACCTCGTCCCGTCATATAACAACACAACACACTGTGCCCATCGTCAACAGTTATCAGTATGTGGCCAGTCCTGAGATACGGCTATTAGAGACTTTCGAAAGTTATATTAACATCCAAGCCAAGGTGGATTCACACTCAGTCTGGAAAAGCAATCAGTAGATTATAAATGTCCAAAGGGCTCACTACATTTTACACGGTACTGAGAATAGGAGGCTCTCCCTTATCCAAGGGCTTTGACCCTCCTGTATCCAGAAGAAATCCTATGAGCACCAGAAATAGATGTTCCACAGCCCCAAAGGGTCAGCCACACCTCCACTCCTGATGCATCGTCCTGTGGCTGCTTTACTCACTCCGATGTCACCTCCATTAGCGAGTTTCCAGCACACGGCAGACAGGACAGAAAACATGCCAGGCTGTGAAGAGAGGGTAGCAGCAGGACAGGGCCTCCTGACAGCCCAACACTGTGACAAGAGACAGGAAGCTGGGAGCAGCCCAAGCTCCTTTCACCACATGGAAGACAATGGATGTTCACAGTCACACCCAGCAGCCTCCAAGCTCTGCTTGGGACACTGGGGGGGGGGGGGGGGATGGGGCAACGTAGTTAAGCTCTGGTGTCTGAAAGAATAAGGTCCAGCTATCTGAAAAATTAACTTACATTAAAATTAAAACTCATGGAAAAACACCACAAGCAGCAAGAACTGAAAAAAATTGTTGGGTTCAGATTCTAGCCAATTTTCAATTGTTTGGGATTGAGTTTCCCCAGTTTTTGTTTCAGTGTTTTGGTAGAAAAGGTATAATTACATGTAGTTTCATTCAGTCTCTGTCGCTATTATATGTTCGAGGCCCAGAGATCACAGACCAGTGACCAACAGAAAACATACTCCCTGCAGGGCACAACCGGCAAACTATCTAACATGCTCACATCAGCAGGCCTTACGCCTGTCATAAAACACATCTTCTTAAAAAAAAAAAAAAGACAAATCAGTATCCTTCACACCTTCCTCTTTACTTCTCTCCACTTACCAAAAAAGGAGGGGAGGGATAGAGAAAGAAGGAAGGATACTTGTTTGTTCTGCAATCATTGGGAAGAACAATTTTTTTTTTTTTAGATTTTATTTATTTGAGAGATAGACAGACAGCCTGGTGGGGGGAGGGGCAGAGGGAGAAGCAGGCTCCCCCACTGAGCACGGGACCTGACGAGGGACTCGATCCCAGGACCCTGAGATCATGACCTGAGCTGAAGACAGATGCTTAACCAACTGAGCCACCCAGGCACTCCCAAAAAATCATTTTCATTGCTATTTTTATACACAAAATCTTTCTCTGCCTGGAGACATTCACAGAAAGATTATCTTGGTCTGGGCCCTTTTTGTTACTCTCCTACTTTTGTGGAATATAGTACCAAGGGCAATGAATATCCTTTAAAACCTGAGATCTTATTCTCCCTGTCAATTTACAAAACTACTTCACCCTACTCTCATTCACACACAAATACAAAACTATTTGGCCTATATATTCTAAATCAAAAGTTAAATGAAAATAAGTCTGCCCTTAAAAGTTCACATCCTCACTCAAGGTTAATGGACATATCTTAAGCTACCAGAAAATTCCATACCAATCCTAAGATCTAGGTAGAGGGAACCAATGTAAACAGCAGAAAATATAATAAAGATGCCTTTCCCAAAGAGTATTCAGAGAAGGATTATTACTGCAAGATCCACTAGGGGAAGGGGAGTATTCTATAATCAAATGTGTTTTTGAACTCCTAGCTCCCCATTTAAATATTCACGAAGCAGGACAATGTGTCAAAGGCTCTAAGAAGTCTTGCAGCAAAGAAACTGATTTAACTTTATTTTATTGCAGAATCATTCTTCCCTATGTGGCAACCATTAACAGGGAGCAGAAGGCTAGCTGAGGACAAAGCACCAGCTGACACCCCACAAACCCCTCCCCACCCCCACTCCTGGGTGGGATATGCGTGACATTCCTCCAGGAAGCTCCCGACTGTCTTAATGTTAATGCCTTGCTAGAGAGGAAAAACTACCTTAACTTGACAATAGCAAGGTCTCCAGTATCCTGTGAGTCTTTAACATATGAAAATCCTTCTGAAACCTCCTTTTTCCTTACCTCCCCAGCTCCCAAGTATATAATCAGTCACCCCTCACAACCTGGGGCAGCAGCTCTTTCTGCCCATGGGTCCTTACCTGGAGCTTTAATAAAACCACTATTTTGGGGCGCCTGGGTGGCTCAGTCATTAAGCGTCTGCCTTCGGCTCAGGTCATGATCCCAGGGTCCTGGGATTGAGCCACGCATCCAGCTCCCCGCTCCGTGGGAGGCCTGCTTCCCCCTCTCCCACTCCCCCTGCTTGTGTTCCCTCTCTCGCTGTGTCTCTCTCTGTCAGATAAATAAGTAAAATCTTAAAAAAAAAAAAAAAAAAGACAAAAACCCACCATTTTGCACCAAAGAATTTCTTCTTGGTCATCACCCCACCAAATCTCACCTACATTTCAAAACTACATCAGTTAACGTCAGCTCAAGGGAACACACTTCAAGGAAAGCTGAAACCAATCTCAAGAAACAATAACCAGCTAATATAGATAAACACAGTCATGCTCTTCACTTTATGGAGGAGGAAAAATATACTCAGAGACCTACTTTCAAAGTGTCACAGGACTACAACAGTGACACCGGTAAGCCCTTAGAACAATCTTTCCAGAAAATTTTTCTAAATTTGAAAATAAATGCAACCAGCTGAGCTTTTTATTAGAGCTTTGGTCATTTCCACAGGGGTATTTACAAAGTAAACAATGGGAGTGCCCCTTCTGTGACTCCCTCGGTGGGAGGCACAATAGGAACAGGACATCTGCCAGGAACGGAGGAGAAACAAGGTGGGGAGGGAGAGGAAGGGAGAAGAATGCCTCTGGACAGCCAAGTGCAGAAAGGAGAAAAATTCTTAGTGTCTTCCTGTGTTCTGAAGACTAGCCTGGCTCTAGTTAAAGCACTTGGGTTCCTAATGAGCCCCAATCTACCTAGAGCTCAAAACAACAACAGCAACAAAACAAACAAACAAAAAAACAAAACAAAACCAAAAACCAGATTAGCCCTAAAAAGAGCAAGGTGATCACAGGGAAGGGCTCATCCACAAGATCCTGCAGAAACAGGTCTTTGATTCCAGATGTAGGAGAATCGGGGGTCAAGAGCTAACGACCCCCAGAGAAGTTAAAACCAGCCCATTCTCCTGAAGGACTCCAGAAGTGAGGACATCCAGTATTCCCACTAATGAAAGCAAACCACTTGGAAATTCCCAACCCCGACTCAGGGTATTTGCCCAGAAAGGGGTCAATCCTTGAAGCTTTAAATGGCACGCGGATTTGCTGAACTTGGGGTTCACCCTGTTTTCCAAATGCCGGTGCTGGAGGACAGAAAAAGAGAGTGTGGAGATCCACACAATCCAATACTCTTCACAGCAGTGCAAGAAGGTGAACCTACAGTTATACACAGCAATGTAGCTGAATCTCAGAAAACACAACGTTAAAAGAAAGAAGCCCTGAATAATATATTCATATGACTCCATTTATATAAAGTTCCCCCAATAAGGGCAAAACTAAACAACATACTGTTTGGGGGTACATACCTAAATACACAACTGTTAAAAAAAAAAAAAAAAGCCAAGGGATAATGACCACAGAAATCAGGAAAGTGAGATTATTTTTAGGGCAATACTCCTTTTTCTGTCTGCTCTTCTTAAATACAGGTAATCTGTTTCTTCAGCTGCATGGAGGGTATGCAGGGGTCCATTTTTATTATTACTCATCTTTAATTACACATATGTTTTATATACTGGCTGTAAAACAATAACCAGTCATTCTCCTCAAGTCCTTAAAAAACCAAATTTAGAAAACAGACTGGATGAGTCAGGAGAGATTCCTCAACCATGGTCATGAATGCCCTTGGAATTCAATATATCTTTGCAATTAAAACAGGAAATTTGTGACATCTTCCCTGTTCCGGAGACCTGGAGGTTGCCAGAAGCAAGTCCCTGGTGGGTTTTTTTTGGCAGTTGGTAGTCTAGAGTTTTTCATGTTTGTGAAGAGCCAATGTACAGGACTTCGGAGTGACCCCTCCTCACAACTGCTGAGTGAAGGAGCCCAAGTTTCAGTGAACCACTCAGACAAATGACAAGGGACAGAGAAAAGAGCATGCCAAACCCTTCGCAGGCTGCAACTGGAGCGTCATATAAAAGGCCTTTACCCCTGTCCCAACTCCCTCCAAGTCTCCAATCATCATTTGACCAATGTCTGAGCTGGGGCTGTGTGAGCAGTCTTCAGTTCTGATCTCAAATGTCAAGGAGGGCACAACTCCCAAAACTCTGTGCCTAAAATTCATCCAGCACAGGAGCCTCAGCCTTAAGACCAAGAGTCTTGGTATAAACAAGCAGTGGGACCCCCTGCAGGGTAACAACCAGTATTCACACGGTAAGCTCTTTTGGGTTCAGCCACGTCTCAATCCCGTAATATCTTCTGCACCAGGACTCAGTAACGAACATGTAGAGGTACTCAAAAATCTTTTACTTTAAAATATGATTCTATGGGGGCACCTGGGTGGCTCAGTCAGTGAAGCGTCTAGCAACCTAGCGCCTTTGGCTACTTCATGATCTGGAATCGCACCCCACTTGGGACTCCCTGCTTCTCCCTCTTCCCTTCCCCTGCCCCCCGCTTGTGTTCTCTCTTGTGCTTGCGCTCTCTCTCTCAAATAGATAAAATCTTTAAAAATAAAAAAATAATATGATTCTACAGTTTTAAAATTATTTTTATTTAAAACTTTTGAAAAAAAAAAACTCAGTATCATTGAATAAATGAAAGAGACCATCATGAGAGCAGAGACTATATTTTTAATTACATATTTGAGATGCCATTTATTAACATGCTTATAAAAGTCCCATACACAGGTTCCAGCAAGACCCATCCTTGATTTGGAATGTTTTCCTGCCACTAATTACAATACTTGTGACCACTGCTTACAACAGACATTTTTTGGATTTTCTGTACAACTTCTAGTCTTAGATGTGAAGTAAGTTATGCTACGGGCCCAATGGATGCTCTCGATGCTGTTAATTTAAAGTTCAATGTATCAGTGTGCTTTGTTCTCCTTTTGTCTGATTTAAAAGTTTAGGCTTCTCCTTGGATTAATCAATAGAAGTTCTTTTATAAATAAACTCTACAGATTTTATAGTCACTCAAGTAATAGGACTTGGCAGGTGAAATGAAAAGTCTATAAGCAATAAACAGAACTTCTACCAAGGGCAGCCCCTCTTAAATAAAGCTTGTGTTTACGTTGGACTAAATACCTTTCCTAAATTTGTCTCTCTTACAAACACAAGAGAACTAGAGCAAACAGTTATAGGAAGGACTGCATTCTGATGTGAGAAGAAGGGGGTTCTGAAAGGGGAAGACAAGACAAAAAAGAAACTTATAAAAAGGCTGTTAAGAAGCAAAGTCTCCCATATGTGGATGGAAGTGGATGGAAGCAGCATAATTATTATTATATTCCATGCACAATTTTTTCTCTTATTGCTGGTTGTAGTTGGGTATGAAGTGAACACTTAGCTGGATCAGAAGTGATAGCAGCAAGTTCCTACAAGACCTGGTTACATGATTTCCCCCATGCCTTCTGATGCACAATATCTAAGAAGACAGGAGATAGGAAAATGTATTTTCTTCACACATGGTCTCCAATTAGAATCAAATTAAGTCCACCCCTCCCTCCAAACATACTTTCCAAAAAGGGGGGAAAAAGGGGCGCCTGGGTGGCTCAGTTGGTTAAGCGACTGCCTTCGGCTCAGGTCATGATCCCGGAGTCCCTGGATCGAGTCCCACATCGGGCTCCCGGCTCACCCGGGAACCTGCTTCTCCCTCTGACCCTATCCCCTCTCATGCTGTTTCTCTCTCTCTGTCAAATAAATAAATAAACAAAATATTTAAAAAAAAAAAAAAAAGGGGGGAAAAAAAAAACCAAACCCACAAATGCTTCAAATCCATCCAGCAGATATCTGAAAGAAGGATATTCAAGGTGGGAGGACCTGCACCCCAAGGCAAAGTGCATGCTTGGGGACAGAGAGGTGAACTGAAGCAATCTTACTCAGGACATAGTCTGCAGTCAGAGCTGAAGGATGTGCTGATGAACTGATGTGAGGTGTGGGGTAAGAGAGCCATCAATGAGAAAACCGATATTTTACACCTGAGCAAAAGGACGACTGGGGCTGTCTTTTGCAAAAATGGGGAGACTGCGGGAAGAGCGAGGTTGGTGGTGGGTGGGGGGAATCAGGAGTTTGTTTTTTTACATGCTAACTTTGAGATGCCAACTAGACACCTACTTGGAGAAAGCAAGCGGGCAGTCTAGATACACAGGAGGCCAGAATAAAGATGATGCTTAAAGCTATGTGCCCGGACGAGATTATATTGTGTCTTGTGCAGAGCAGACCCATCTCAGACTTCGTGAAGTAAATAACCCGTATCTCCATCGCTTTGAAGACACGGTCTCTTGGGAGTTTCACAAAAGAAAGCAGAATATTCCCTGTGCACTTAGGAGACAGCATAAACAACACATTCCTATGGGTAGGGGCAGATGATCCACAGTGTGCACATATGTGTGCAGTGCATTTAAACAAAGGTCGTCACCTCGATGCTTAATTAAGGAATATGTTAGACTAACTGCAGTCACTGAGAGGAGGCCAGCCGCCAGAATAAAGACAAAGGCAAACAGTGTCGTCTCTCTGAAGGGCTCAATACACGAGTAAAAGACACTCAGATGTCACATGGCTCTGGAAATTACTTACTAATGAAGAGAATACCTGGCTAAGAGAGAGGAAAGAGGCAAATCAGAAGGAAAATCCATCTAGTAGCACAAACAGTGACATTTATTAAAGATGTCAGTTATCTCTACCTTTCCCCAACCCCACTCTTACAACAACCTGCTCTGCCCACAGCACCAGACGAGGCAGCCAGACCTATGGTATCCCTGCGTAAACTGTTCATCTTACAATGAAGATGTCACAATCAGATGTGTAATTAAAGTTGTCATTATGTCCAAGTTCCTATTAATTCTGAAAAGAAATATATTCTTTATTTTTTGATAAAACATAAGGTTGCCAAGAAATTTGGTTCTTGTAAAGTTCCATGAGTTCCAATGTTCACCTATTTCCTGGTGCATTTCTTAGACACATTTAGATGGTTTTTTTGGTATTCAAAACAAAGTTTCGCTAGCTGCCTCTTGGCTAGAAGGCATCCCCACCAGTTATACACTCGCTGGGAAAGCAGAGGACCAATAAGAAGACAAACTTTCTTTTATGCAAAAATTACTTATAATTGAAATGTGTAATAATTGGGAGAATGGTTAAGTAAACCAGGATATATTCAGGTGGAGAACCTACCTTACAATCAGATCTGAAAGGGGTGCCTTAAAATGTAATCAGAATCCAGCAATTCCACTTCTAGGTAAACACAAAAGAACTGACAGCAGGGACTCAGAGAGATATTTGTACGTCCATGTACGTTACTGATAATAGCCAAAATGTGGAGGTAACCCAAATGTCCATCGATAGATGAGTGGGTAAACAAAATGTGGTCTATCCACGCAACAGAATATGATTCAGCCTTAAAGAGAAAATTCTGACACGCGCTCCGACATGGATGAACCTTGAAGACATCATGCTAGGTGAAATAAGCCAGACAATAAAGGACAAATATTGTGTGACTCCAAGTATATCAGACAGAGTTATCAAATTCATAGCTACAGGGGAGCCTGGGTGGCTCAGTCGGTTAAGCATCCGACTCTTGGTTTTGGCTCAGGTCATGATTTCAGGGTCCTGAGATCAAGCCCCGGGTGGAGCTCTGTGCTCAGCGTGAAGTCTACTGAAGACTCTCTCCCTCTGCCCCTCCCCCTGCTTGCTCTCTCTCTCAAATAAATAAATAAATCTTTCTTAAAAATTCATAGAGACAGAAAGTAGAGGAGAAGCTAGAATAGAATACAGGGCTGAGGAGAGGGAGTGAAGGGAAGCTATTTAATGGGTATAGAGCTTCTGCATGGGATGATGAAAATGTTCTGAGCATGGAAAACACTGACAGTGCACAAGCTGTGAATGTAAAACCATCGAATTGTACACTTAAAAATGGTTAAAATGGTCAATTTAATGTTATGTATATTTCACCATAATAAACCATCTGATCAGAGTACAGACAAGTCCTCATTTCCATAATCGCTGGGCACTGACAGCGAGTATGGGAGCAGGATTTCTCCTCTCTCCAAGAGGGAGCAGGATGGTGAGGACACAGGGGAGGCTGGCCCAGGCAAGAAGAGTCACGGTATAAACATGCAGTGGGAGCCCCTGCAGCCCCGGAGCCCCAGCCCCAAACACCCCAGAGGCAGACACCGGCAAGCAGCGACAACATTTTGACCACGCGTAATCATCAGCCAGGTGATTCATGAAAGACAGACTCGAGAGCAGGCAGCTGAGAATCAGCCTCCCAAGGATAATGTGCAGAAGTACGGACAGTGAGGAAATGCACTGATTAAAAGCGGTAAATCGCCTGCAGAAGTTCAGGTCTGTACTTCCCAGGCTGGTTGAAGCCAAGGTCAGTGAGCTAATAAGCTGGCCAGCTCAGCTCAGCTCCAGCAGGCTTTGGACAGTCTGGTTTGATGGACCAAAGGGAAGACTCATGTATGTATGTGCTTCTCTACAGCTCTTTGTGTGAACATATTCTTGGAGTTTCTTATTCCCCAAAATGTTTGAAGTAGTTCAAAGCAGTCTCGGATGAAGTTTGAAGAAAGGTTTTCACACCAGTCAGAGCAGATAACTGGAGGGAATCAGGACACTGTCAGGAGGACTGTGGTGTGGGCTGAAGGCAGGTCCAGGGCACTAAAAACCTGGGGATTCGGTAAAAAGAGCAGTGCCTGGCAAGACCGGTTTGCTCACCACATCAGAGGACCCCACCAAAGGGGCACTTTAGGAAACAGAAGCCACAAATTGGTTCTATTTCACTGACCAAAGTGGTACTTAGGGAGCAACGGAAAAGGAAATTCAGAGTTCATTTTATTCTGCTATATCTGTTATGCTACAAGTAGACTATAAAGCAGTGAAAAGCCTCACTATAAATACCTTCTCTTTGCCGCTCTGTATCATGCCATCCAAGACATCTTACTATTAGAACAGTACAAAACAAGAAATTACTTTTCCCTGCTTGGAGCAAGCTCCTGAGTATTCAAGGGCAGCAGATTATGCCACCCAAAATATGCCCCTTTGGCATCAGGGTTACTTTGAGAAACAGCAGATGCAGGAGAAGCTCATAAACAGAGAATGTTACCTCCTTTTAAGGGACATTTACATTTATAAAGGAAATATCCATTTTTAAGAGTATCCTCTCTATGCACCAGGAAGAGAAGGAGGATTCTAAAATCATGAGAAACTCTTAATGGAGAGGGCAGGGACTTAAGTCTGCATAACAAACTGACTCCTGTTTATATCGGTGCTTTTCCTGGTAACTTCCCCTAATGGCCCAGTGGACGCACACTCACACACACGCACAAACACACACAGGCGCACACACCCCTTCTTTTCTTTAAGACTGATTTTAGAGAGGAAGAGACTGAGAGCAAGCGCACACGTGAGGGGGGGGGGGGGCGTGGGGTAGAGGGAAAGAATCTCAAGCAGACTCCCCACTGAGCGTGGAGCCCAACATGGGGACGTGCGGGTCAATCCTACAACCCTGAGATCATGACCCGAGCTGAAATCAAGAGCCGGATGCTTACCCAACTGAGCCACCCAGGCGCCACCCCCCCTTTCTTTTCTTTTTAGCTGAAGATAGCATTTATGGTGGTAGCTTAGGCCACCTCATGGAGCTACTCATTCTCCATGTATATTTTCTATGTATACATGTTAATGAACTTGGTTTTTCTCTTGTTAACCTGTCTTTTATTACAGGGGTCTCAGGCAAGAACTCAAAAGGAGAGAAAATTATTTTTCCTCCCTCACAATGCTATATATTATCATCAGATACCTATCCAAAAAGGTATTATGTTAAAAATGACATTATCAGAAACACATCAATAGAGGTCACATCAAACCCTAAAGTTCAACTTCAGAATAATTTGGGTCACACTAATATTTCAAAGGTGAATTTAGAAAGACCAGATTACAATGGAAATGTTGGGAAGAATTTAATGTAAAAATCACAGACACCATAAATGACATAAAAGCTAAACACAAGATTACAAACAATCGGATCGTGTGAGCATTCCAGAACGAGCTCATGGCACAAGCAGTAACTCAAAAGAAAAGAATTTCTCTAACAAACAAAGCAGCCCTTCAAGAAAAAGGTACAAGACTCTCATGATTAATGTTCTGAATCATTAACTGCTTTGCAAAGATTACAATAAAGCACATTTTAGGCTAAAAACTGTATTCTGGCCAGCTGGTTGTACCTTTCTGAGCTCCTTCTCCAGCAGGAAGGAAGCGTGTGAGCCTCAGCCAAGGTTCAAGACAGCTCTCAGCTGAAGGACAGCTGACAAGTAGGGGGACTGTTACATGAGACTCACGAAACATTCAGTCAAAGGAAAGGAACTAAAAATGGGGTTACCATCTCCCTGTAATACTTAAAAAGATGATACCATTCGTCAAACGTATATATCTTTGGCTCCATGAAGGATAAAATGAATTAACGGGGGAGCCAAACCTTGGACAGGTGCAATGGGGACTAGAAAGCAGAGCAAAGTTATCCCTTCCCTGGAAAAAGTCAGACTTTACTTCGAAACATTCATCAATATGCATCAATCAAACCATTATGGAGTATGGACTTAGGAAGTTGGTGAACGAAGTGCCAGTTTAGCTGGAACTGTGAGGTTCTTAAGAACTTACAAGGGAGAACTCACAAAGGCCTAATTCCAGCGCTTCCTAACAGAGGCAGGGAACAATGAAGTGACAAATTCCTAAGGTGAGAGATCATTCTTTTATCCAACAGATTCGTGCACTTCCATAGAGACCGTAACGTCTTCAATTTCCTGGAGACACCGTACTTGGAAAGGAATGTATGGTGTCATCAGGAAAAACACTGTTCAGAAACTATCTTGCTTTTCCTGAAGTTGTCTGACTTCAGAGTTCATACAGAGGCGTTACTACCAAACTGTGTGGGCAGGAGGAAAGGCCGACGTGAGCCTGGATCTACCAAACTTTGCCATGACCTTCTCTAACGCAGAATGACTAGGAGTTCCATAAATGTCCACACACCCCAGAGGGCTGGGAAAAAGAGATAGCAAGGATCCCACTGTTCAGATCACAACACTGTCTTAGAGGCTTTTATTTTTTTAAAAAAGATTTATTTATTTGAGGGTTAGGGCAGAGGAGAAGAGAGAAAGGATCTTAAGCAGACTCCATCCTGAGCATGGCACCTGGCGCAGGGCTCAATCTCATGACCCTCAGACCATGGCTTAACCGACTGAGCCACCCAGCACCCCTGCCTTAGAGTTTTAATAGGGTTTATTTTAATGTTTCCAACCTGCTTTTTGGAGGGTTGGTCACTTGATCACCGTGACACTTGAGGCCTCGTGGGGCTGATGCTCCCGTTTACACACCAGAGCTTATTAATCCAAGGGGCTAAGGAACTTGCCTAAACTTGGACAGAATTAGACCTAGAAACCAGTTCTCTGGATTCTATGTCCTATCTTTTCTCAACTAGCCAACATCTGAATTTATTTCCAATGAAGAGGGGGCCTTCCTAAAATATCAATGAAACTGCATATATGCACAATACTCCTAGCATTCTTTCATAGGAAAACACTGCATTCTTGAGGCTTCGTTTTTCATGTCAGGTGTTACGCACATATTATCCCTAAAACTAGAAGGGCCAAACTATGGAGAGCCTATTACATGATAAAGTGCTAGTTCAGTGCCAAGCGTTTTTTTGTTTTTAGGATTTTTGTTCGTGGTTGGCTGGTTGATTAATTCTGAGACCAAGAGAGCTGGACTCCCATTTAGTTCCTGACTTATTTTGTTGTCTTAAATTCTTTACTCTTCTTTGAGATTCTGAGGAGACCTTCCTCTTCCAAAGGGATATCAAATACAACTAGTATTAATGAAATAGGATCTCTCGGGGCCTTAAGTGATGTGGCATAAAAGAATCTGATATTCTAACTAATTGCACTGTTGAGAACCTACTGAACACCTACCATGTGTTCATGACGGAAGTAACTCTATGTGACAAATACGCCTTTCTAAAAGCTCAACATCACGGGAAGACAAAATAAAAACAAGGAACACAAAACACTGATTTCTTGAAGATCTGTTCTACAATGGCAGTAGTATAAGACCAGACAATAGAAACTATATGTGGGGGTGCCTGGCTGGCTCAGTCAGTAGAACATGCAGCTCTTGATCTTGGGGTCCTGAGTTCAAGCCCCACATTGGGTACAGACCCTACTTTAAAAAAAAAAAAAAGAAAGAAACTACATGTGTTCATGAGAATAGAAGTAATAGAAACTAAAAACAATTTTAAATGCTGTTTCTTCTGATAATAATAAAAGCAATACTCACTTGGTTAAAAAAAAAAAAAGCAAAAACAGAAAAGTATAAAGAAAAAATAAAAAGCCCCTATAATCCCATTACCCAGGTATGAGATAACTGCTATTAACATTATGTTGAATTATCCTCATAGACTTTTTCCTATGCTTCTCTTCCCCAGAATGCTTCTCAAAATGTGGTCCCCAGACTAATATCATCAGTCTCTGGTAACCTGTTAGAAAAGCAAATTCTCAGACCCCAACCCAGACCTACTGAAAAAGAAATTCTATGGGTGGAACTGGCAATTTTTAACAAGCCTTCCAGATGATTCTCATGTGTGCCAAAGTTTGAGAACCACTAACATATTCTATACACACTACATACCTTCTCCCCTTCCAAAAATGGGGTCATGGTGTACATACTGTATAAAATTATAAATTCATATTGGGCACCAAGCTTACATTTTGGAAATTACCTAAGTATTACATGAATACAGTATGCCTGAATACCTTCACCATGGTGAAGAGTATCACAAAATGCTCCATATAACAAATGCAATTAAACACCAGAGTCAGCCAGACTAAAACATTGATGGCTGAATAAATAAGTCATTTAGCAAGGTGGGGACCTAATAAAACCCGTATCTAGAAATCCCTGAGTGGTTACATAAGGTTTTTAGATCTTCTTTGAAAAAAACAGGGAACATCCGTCTTGGCTTCTCTATCCTGTCCATGAATCTATTTTGGGGGTTACCTAGACACTTGCTTTTGCTATCCAACATGCCGGTGCCAGCAAACGGCTTCCTGACCCAGCGAGCTGCACACACGGGGACACTCACCCAAACGCTCCTGCACGTGCCAGCCTCACCCCACCACAGCAGACCACTTCTGCACAAATTTCAGACAAGCAACGCAAGCTCTGCCTGGAAGCTTGCATACAGGCCACTCTGATAACGGAGTGAGGGTCCAAGCAAGGAGGAAGTCCGTGAGGACAGAAAGAGAAGAAAACTAGTGTGAGTAGCAGCACCGACATCCCATGGAGAGGGCGCTTAACTTTGACCAATTATTTCTCCAGCTCTGGAATACATACCTTTTGAAAATCCTTGCCAGCCCCAGGGAAACCACAACAGCATAAATCAGAGGAAAAAGTCAAGCTTTTTATTTGCTCAAGGTTATCCAAAAAGCTTAACTGGGGGAAAAAAAAATCAATTCATGGTAAAATAACAATATCTCAAATATACCATTCTTCCTTTATACAAGAGAAAAGCTTTGTGACCTTGGGCACGCTGGTGAACTTTTCTGGGTCTTCTATGAGTGACATGATTGCAGCAGATGGCTTTACATGACAGCCAAGGAAACCCCAGAAAGTACAGGTACAATAAGACTTTACAGCATCTGTAAAGGATTTATTGACTAGCGATCTCTCCTCTCAACAACAAAGACAAGAGTACATTCCAGCTGCGTTCTTCTTTGTTAGAAACTTCACAAGCAGAGCTAGACACCGCAGAGCAGACACAGGATGAAAGGCACCGTGGGGGAAAGAGTTTGGGTGCAGATGGGAGCTTGCGCGGCCGGCCCGAGTGCCCTTGGTCTCGCCACTTCCCAGCTGGGGGACTCGAGCAAACTACCTAACTCCACTGAGCCTCAATCCCATCTAGAAAATGGGATTCACAGGGCTTTATGATGATTAAGTAAAGCACATAGAACAAGTTTTATCTATACGTTGTAGCTATTAGTAATAATATGAATAGTAATATGGAATGCTCTACTCAAGAGGCAGAAGCGTAAGACGTGGCTATGGTCTGGAGACACCTGCCTGACCTGGGGGTCGCCAAGAGGCAGACAACAGATTGAGTCCGTCAAGTGGACATGCTAGTCCTAAATCCTAGCAGAGACTACCCACCATACTTCTTACAACAGCAGTACCTTTCAAGGGGCAACTTTTGAACCCACAACTAGAAGTCAAAGGCAAAGTAGCTCTGAGGAAAGACTCAAGGCTATGGGTCAGGAGAGGATCTGGGTTCAAGTTGGAATACCTCCACTTCTGAGCTATATAGCTTCCAACAAATTAGGCTAAGATTTACGGCCCTCTTGTCATGAAATGATATACTTTATCTACCCTACAAGACTGCTATAAACCTAGCACAGGAAACAGCCACATTAACGAGTGATCAATAAAAGTCAGTAATAATGGTTGTCTTAAAAAGCATTTGAATACTTCAAATAAAAGCTCCAGTTAAGGCATGATGTCAGCTGAAGGAAGACAAACAATCAGATCCTCCAACATCTTTCTATTTTGGTGCAGGAAGCGGGGAGTGTGTATGGTCGGTGGGCACCAGGAGGGGGAAGGTAGCCTGGAAACGGAGAGATGACCCAGGGGATGGACACAGGTGCTCACCAGACGCAGGCCAAACCGAAGAACTCACACCTTTGCTCAGAAGCTATCCTCCTTGGAAACAAACACTATAGGGGCACCTGGGTGGCTCAGTTGTTAAGCGTCTGCCTTCGGCTCAGGTCATGGTCCCAGGGTCCTGGGATCGAGCCCCGCATCGGGCTCCCTGCTCCGCGGGAAGCTTGCTTCGCCCTCTCCCACTCCCCCTGCTTGTGTTCCCTCTCTCGCTGTGTCTCTCTCTGTCAAATAAATAAATTTAAAAGAAAAAAAAATCTTTAAAAAAAAAACAAACACTGTGTGGTAAAGTATTTTTTGTGTGTGTGGGTTACGAAAACGGTTTTGTTTCTTCTCTTAAAGTTTTTGTCTTAATTGCAGACTTTGTTTCCTTAGAAAGCAACCCTTTCACCCGTATTAATAGTAACAACAATTTAATAATATGAGAATCTGTGTGCCGGGACCAAAATTAATGACAGCATCACTTCCCCTAACAAGTCACTAGGAAAATACCACAGGACATACCTTTCCTCATGAACGTTTTCCCCATCCATAATTTGGCTGTTCTTCCTACCATGAGGGGATGCAACATAATGAAGTTTCATTCACAGGAAGCTCCATTATCTGATTCTTCAATAAAAGCTTATTTTTCCGTGGCTGTTGTTACTGCCCTAGACTAATGTCCGCAATCCCCAGTAGCAATCCCTGGTAATGCAAGTGCAACACGTGGGTGGAAGAATAATGAGGATGGGCCACAGGGAGGACTGCTTCAAAGGAATGACACAAAGCTGAAGGGAGGAATGGGACTGTCATCCTAGGCCCTTGCTCTGAAAATAAAACCATGTTTATAATCCATCTTATGTGAAAAAGATGAAGAGTTCTGCTTTTGACTCAGAGCAGATACTTCCTGGAACTAATCACAGGAAAAAAAAAGGAAGAGAAAAAACTGTATACTCTTCTTCTTAAGACAGTAATTCAGTCAGGTTTTCCAACCCGGTGTCTTACCCCTGGATATTTTATTTTATTTTTTAAAGATTTGTTTTTTTTTAATTTGAGAGAGAGAGAGCAAGCACAAGCAGGGAGGAGAAGAGAGCAGGCTTCCCGCCGAGCAGGGAGCCCGATGTGGGGCTTGATCCCAGGACCCTGGGATCATGACCTGAGCCAAAGGCAGATACTTAACTGAATGAGCCACCCAGGTGCCCTGATTTCATTTTATTTTTTAATATGCCCTTTTAACTTGATGACGTGGATAATGAATTGTACCTTCTCCCTGGTTAGGGGGAAATGGGTAGTTTTTTTAACCCCACAGGAGATACCTTCAGGTTTCTTGCGATCTAGATAACTCTTCTCCTACAAAGCAGACTTCTAAGGAAATGACAATCAATGAAATCAACAGCTTCACAAATGGTAAAACCTCACCAATGACCTGCTTAAAATTCTGCTTCAAGTTCCCAAAATATCTTCAGTGGTGTTTATGTTCTTGTACATCACACAGGAGAACACAGCAGGATGTGCACTACAATATGGTCAAACAGGAGAGAGTCTATGAAACTTTAGGTCCATCCCCAGAAAGGAGCATTAGCTAATCTATAAGCTTTACTGAGAGCCGGGCAAACGTGCATCAATGACTATACTAAAGAGTGGTTGGTGTATTTACACTGATTCACCAAGGAGGAGCAAGTTAAAGGTAATAGACAAGAGGTTGATACCCAATACGTAACAACTCTACGTGGACACGATGAATCACTACTTGACATTTTTATGCCAAATCTTCATTCTCCCTTTTCTTCAGACCATATCAAATTTAGAAAACAAAACAAAAATAAAACCATCTGGGCAGCTTCACGCTGCCTGGTTTCACTGTTAAAAACCACAATGCACCCTTCAAATAAACAGCATTATTGTTGGCTTTCCTGTTACTGTGTACCTGTTCTGCGCCCCTCCCCCACTCTAGTGCCTGGCAAGTAATCCAACCACGAAAGCACCTTAAGTAACTGTTCGTTTTTTTAAAAATTAATGTAGTTTAAATAAGCAAAATAAACGAAATAAAAAGTTGGAGCCAAGCAAAATACACACTCAGCCTAAATTCTCCAGGATTCTTGGAATAAAGAAAATAATGAAATGAATGGGAGCAAAAATGGAGTAGAAATCAGAATGACCAAACCAGCGATTTATATTTTAAAGTTTACTGATTTCTTGCATTGGGGGGGCGGGGGCGAATACTGTGCACAGAGGGAATGACTTTAGCAAATTGTGTTTGTAGGTATTGGTGAAATATAAACTCCCAAAACAGAAGCAACAGAGTTTCCTTGATCCATTTTTACCTTCAACACAAAGCATTAAAAATGCCTTTCTTCCATCCAATGGGAATTTTCAACCAGTTCAACCTGCCTGCCCAGCTCCTGACTAAAAACCCAGCGCAGCGGCTTTATAACCATTTATCTCAGTCAGCTCCTGGGGTGCCTTTCAGATCTATGCTTTAGTTGGACTTTTATCTTATTACAATGCAATGTAACTATGGAAACATAAGATTTAGAGTTATACTTTCTCTTATAAACAAAGAGAGCTGCTTTTTATAACTCAAGTCCATGTAAATTGTGTCATTTAGGGTCGATTTTATTTATTTATTTTTTTTAGCATTTAAGAGGAAAAGAATAAAAAGAGCAGAAACATTTCTATAAAATCCAGGGCAGATTTTCTTTGCAATTACAAAGGAGGCCATATTTCGGTCACCGCTGCCTGATGGCCAGAGGGCACTGGATTTATTCAAATTCTGAAGCACCCCTGGTGGGGTGAGGTCCAGAGCCAAGGGCCCAGGCTTACAGCGCCCGCTGGCTTGCAGGTGGGCCTGGGAGAAACCTACACTAGCTGCTCATCGGAGACTAGAGAGGCCTAACACGGCCTCACTCCTAAGTTGGGAACTTTGAACTCTCTCCGCACCACATACTTCCACAGCTAGAAAGCCAAATGAAATCTTCTAGCAGGTATATTCTAATATCATAAACACAGGCTCCCCAGTAATGTCATAATAAAAAGACAACGTCTAAAAATAATACTCTCGTGTTGCGCCTGGGTGGCTCAGTCCTTAAGCGTCTGCCTTCGGCTCAGGTCATGATCCCAGGGTCCTGGGATTGAGCCCCGCGTCGGGCTCCCTGCTCAGCAGGAAGCCTGCTTCTCCCTGTACCACTCTCTGCTTGTGTTCCCTCTCTCGCTGTGTCTCTCTCAGTCAAATATATAAATAAAATCTTAAAAAAAATAAAAATAATACTCTCTTTAAGTTAACTCTACCCCCAAGGTGGGTTCGAACTCATGACCCCAAGATCAAGAACCACATGCTCTACCAACTGAGCCAGCCAGGCGCCCCTAAAAATAATACTCCTGCGCTAACTGCAGCTCATAAATATGTCTGCTGTCCAATGTAGAATGTGACCAACTTTTTTTTAAGCAAACACAAATTTAAACATTGGTCTCAATATGGATTAGGATGAGGATTAGGATCCCTCACCTTGCAGGCAGGTAGATCCCGTATTGGCTTATTAGCTGCAACATCTGAAGCCAAGTTTCTTTACACCTGGACCTTCAGGCTTCTTACTGCTCTAAGGGTACCAGCGACTTGACTGTCACTTTTACCATTTACCTGGTGGGAGACAGAAGGGCGTTAAGAGACCAACAAGGTGGTTCTCTCTCTTGGAAGTGGGACTGCAGCTATCTTCTCTTTTCTGCATATTATTGAAATATATATAGGGGCGCCTGGGTGGCTCAGTCAGTTGGGTGTCTGTCTTCAGCTCAGGTCCTGTGGGATCCAGTCCCACATCCTCAGACTCCCTGCTCAGAGTGGAGCCTGCTTCTCCCTCTCCCTCTGCCCCTCCCCCCCCACTCACTCTCTCTCCTGCTCTCTCTCTACTAAATAAATATAATCTTAAAAAAAAAATGTATTTTTTTGTCTGTGCTTTTCTATGGTTCTCAAATTTTCTACAATGAACATTTTAATGCCTTAGTAATCTTTTCTTTTAAATTGGTCTCTCTCCTGAATGCACATCACAGATTCTAAAGAAACGTTTATTCTTTTGAGAAAATAATGGTCCCTGCATAACCTCCTTCTGTCCTTGGCAGATAAATTCCTGCTAAGGATAGCCAGCTTGAGGCCCAAGGCAGTAGGATGCAGAAAAGCCTCAAGCCCCCAGGGGCTTGATGAGGAAAATTCAGTGCCACTGACCCCTGGCTCAGCTCCAACTCTGCAGGGGGGAGGGGGGTGCAGAAAAACCTGGGCAGACAATCCTGCAGGCTGCTGAGCTGGGTCCTCTCTGCAGCCCTGAGGAAAGAAAGAAATGCATCTAGTATTCTGTCCTCACCAAGCGATCAGAAGCTTAAAATTCGGGGGTCAGGCCTCTGTACAGTATTTCTTTTAAAGCACCCATGTGATTTTTAACATGTAGCTGGTGTTGAGAATTACTACCCTAGCAGGTCCATGAACCTCTACTCACCAAGTGCCCAAAGGAAAGGGAATTTCAACTCTCTCAAAATTAGAGGCTCTCCCCCTCATCTGTAAATGTCATGGGGGGGAGGGAGGAGAGGCAGAAGACCACCCTTGACAGGTTTAGAAGACTGTATCTTGTAAACAAAAATTTGTGTCTTAGATTTATACAGGTGTGTATAAAAAAGCAGGTTCACTGCAAAAATTCAAAAGCCGATTTAAACGACGCTGATTACGACGCTTGATTAGTATACATGAGGCTTTAAAAAAGGTAAATTACTCATTTTTTTTTAACATTTATTTATTTTTAGACAGAGAGAGAGAGAGAGTCCCAGCAGGGGAGGAGGAGAGGGAGAGAGAGAATCTCCAGCAGACTCCCTGCTGAGCATGGAGCCCCACTCCGGGCTTGATCCCAGGACCCTGAGATCATGACCTGCGCCAAAATCAAGAGTCGGATGCTTAACCGACTGAGCCACTCAGGCGCCCCAAGATAAATTACTCATTTCTAACATTGCCCTAAACTTGCAGTAAGGCAGTGAGGTGTCTCTCTCTGCCCTCAACTCCCCCTCCCCCACGCCCCACAAGCCTATCTTTGAGATAATGCATGCAACATCCTATGCGCCTTAGTCCCAAGCGATGTTGTAAGAAGAAAAAGGAAGTACAAGGAGTTGCAGGCGCTATTTGCCATGCCTAGTGCTGAATACTTGACACGGACTGTTTCATTTACTCACAGTAATCCTATAATGTAGCTACTGTTACCCGAGTTCATAGATGAGGCTCAGGGAAGTGAACAAACATCCCCAAAGTCAGCAATCAACAATCTGAACTGTCTGTACCACAAGTAAAATTAATAATGTTAACACATTATTTTTAAAAGTCTATCATTCATTTTGACCAGCATAATGGGATTTCTAGGAAACAGAGTTATGCGTGTGTTTATGTGTCTGCATCCCCTCAGAAAAAAATGGGCAGTGGCAACTACAAGGTTCCAACTTTCTAGAGGAAAGGAAAAGGGAGTCTGAATTCAGCACCGGCCACCAACAACCGATAGTAGAGAACAGCAACTGGAGGGCTCTGGTAATTCCAAGAGCTTTTATTACTGGCTGGTCCTAAATCCAAGAGAAAGCATACTCTCAATATGGATTACATTGTGACCTTAGGGATGTGAGCAGTGACCTCTATTTTACTCCTTTATCCCCTATAGATATTTCCCCTTGTAACTTTGAGCATTACTTGCAAGAGGTTATGCCGTAGCCCTGGAGATACAGTATGTCTAACTGTGTGGTTTGGAAAAAGTGACACAAGATATCTTCAAGGGCGCCTGGGTGGCTCAGTCGGTTAAGCGTCTGCCTTCCCCTCAGGTCATGATCCCGGAGTCCCAGGATCAATCCCACACTGGGCTCCCTGCTCAGCAGGGAGTCTGCTTCTCCCTCTCCCTCTGCCCCCCCACGCCCCCATGCTCATCCTCTCTCTCAAATAAATAAATAATAAAATTTTTTAAAAAGATTTTATTTAGGGCGCCTGGGTGGCTCAGTCATTAAGCGTCTGCCTTCAGCTCAGGTCATGATCCTGGGGTCCTGGGATCGAGTCCCACATCGGGCTCCCTGTTCAGAGGGAAGCCTGCTTCTCCCTCTCCCACTCCCCCTGCTTGTGTTCCCTCTCTCGCTGTCTCTTTCTCTCTGTTGAAAAATAAATAAAATCTTTAAAAATAAAAAATAAAAATAAAATAAAAAAATAAAAATATTTTATTTATTTATTTGACAGAGAGAGTGAGAGAGCACAAGCAGGGGGAGCAGTAGAAGGAGAGAGAGAGAAGCAGGCTCCTGGCCGAGCAGGGAGCCCGATGCGGGCCTCGATCCCAGGACCCTGGGATCATGACCTGAGCCGAAGGTAGATGCTAAACGACTGAGCCACCCAGGCGCCCCCCAGAGGTGCCTTTTAAATGGAGAAAGAACTGGAGTGACTTGGTCAGGCTTCTGATAAGTGAAATCATAGAATTCGAGAGATGGACATCGGCACCTCAAGTGTCGATATTCATCTATTAGTTGTGCAATGTAAGAACAGACAATCTGCTTTTACACAGACTACAATCCAATTAGAAATTAGAAAGCACAGTGCCTGACACATAGTAGGTGTTCAACAAAGACCTGTTGAATGAAGGAGGGAAGGAAGGAATGATAATGAAACAAGCATACAAACATGGAAAAGTAACACAAAATGCGATCGATGCAATAAGAAAGGTAAGAAGTGCTCCTGAATTTTGGAGGGTGGAGTCACTGCTCCCAGAGTAGTAAGAAATCACAAAGGTCTTCAAGAAGAGGGTCTACATACGTTGGCCCTGAAAGATGAGGAAATTTGTCAGTCTACCCTTTCACCTAATGAAAAATAATTATATTATGGCAGCCTTAAAACATATGCTTGTGACTTGATCTAAAACAAACTTCATGCAAAGAATAAAGAAACATTAACTTTTAAGTATCTTTTCCCCCTGGAAATTTGGCAACTAAATCTCACTGAAATGTCCCAAACTAGTATCTCAGTTTTCTGAGCTATAATGGATTCAGTATGGTTCTTTAAGGAAAAAAATCTCTTTTCTCCAACCTTTTACCATATGTAGGTTTTCCTTGAGTCATTATCTTGAAACTTAGAGTCCTTAGAACTTAACTCCTTTGGAGGCTAACCTTACCCGGCAAAGAAAGGGTAATGTTTTTATACATGGGATATACTCAGTTAATTTTTATTTGCCCATTCTGTTAAAAAAAAAAAAAAAAAAAAAGGCAGTTCAGTGTAGTCAATCACTCTCATGAAATTTTTATAGCCCTGCATGTCAAAAACCCCATGATGATAAAAATAAGAGCCATTTAGCTCTATTATATATGCAACTGCTATGCAAGCAAGTTGGCACAAATTCCTTCTTCTTTATTTGTGCCAATAGAATAAAAATTCAAAGAGAAGCCAATTTAAATCTTGGAAAAACTCTAAGGTGCTCCGGGATCTCCCTTCCCCCCCTTCCCGTGCATCTGCTACATATTAACAACACTAAAACAACAGAAGACATCTATAAACAATATTTCCTGCAAGGAAGACAGAAGACATTCTGGTGCATATCTTAGTAACAGATGTTTTAGTATATCTGAAATCCAATATCCAGCAAAGCAGTCATGATATACTTCATTGTAATATAACAAAGAAATGTTAAGTTATATCTGATTTGTTTTTATTTATAATAGCTCCTCAAGGCCATTCCAGCTCAAGCTTACTTTTCAACCCTCTTGCTGTCATTGAACACAATCATCTTTAGAGGCTGAGAGTCTAACCATTTGAAATGGAAATGAAGTCTCACAGAGGCTGTACCAGAAGGCCATATACACTCACGGGATCACAGAGTACTGCAAGGATCCAGTCCAATCTCACTTCTCTATCTGTAACTCGTCCAGGTCAGCATGGCTAGTCAATGGCAAACAGGCTTTCCAATTGTAACACATATACACACATACAATGAGTATTCCCAACCAGAGCTTTCCTGTGGGGGACACAGTGATTTCTTTCTTTTTTTTTTTTTTTAAGATTTTATTTATTTATCTATTTATTTATTTATTTGAGAGAGAGAGTGAAAAAGATCACAGAGGGAGAGGGAGAAGCAGACTCACTGCTGAGTGGAGAGCCCAATGTGGGGCTCGATCCCAGGACCCTGAGTTCATGACCTGAGCCAAAGGCAGACACCTAACCAACTGAGCCACCCAGGCGCCCCCCACAGTGATTTCTGTTCAACAAAGAACTCCTGACTAAAACACGGAGCTTGAGTTTCTTCTTTACTTTCTTCATGGAGGACAGGCAAGGAAAAAAAAAATACATGGCTCATGGTCACAGTTGTTCCTCTAAGCTTTCAAATATTTTGTTACAGTTTTGTGTTTATTTCAAATAGGGGTTTAAAAGGGGCACCTGGGTAGCTTGTTGGTTAAGCATCCGACTCTTGGTTTTGGCTCAGGTTATGATCTCGGGGACATGAGATCGAGCCCCACATCGGGCTCCACACTGGGTGTGGAGCCTGTTTAAAATTCTCTGTCTCCTTCTCCCTCTCCCACCCACCCCTAAGAAAAATGAATAAAATAAAAATAAAAAAATAAAAGGGGTTAAAAATTGGGGCACCTCACTCAGTAGAGAGCGCAACTCTTGATCTCCAGGTCCTAAGTACAAGCCCCATGTTGGGCATGGAACTTACTTAAAAGTTAAAAAAAAAAATTTTTTTTTAAGTTCAGGTAAATTATCTGGTGGGCCGGTGTGACCTATGTATTCATGGTGAGAACTGCTCATCATAAAGTAATAGCGACATTTATCATTCGCGTCCATAGTAGGAATTCTCCTAGACCGATTAACTGCTGATTGGCTTGGCCGTGGTATAGCAGCAGTGACAGCAGTGGTAATAATTAATAAGGACAATAACAACAAAAATCCACATTTTGTTTTGTTTTATGTTTTGTTATGGACTGGCTCTGGCAGCTGAGCAATCCACTGAACTCAGCATGCCCAGCACTGTTCTAAAAACACTACATGGTTTACTCCGTTCATCTTTCAGCTCTAAGGTCTTATATTCTCATTCATAAATGAGGAAATTGAAGAGGTTATGTAGTTGGTACGTGATGAACCAGGGAGAGGTCTTCAGCATTCCGCCTAGACCAACTGGGGTGAACACTGGAACAAAAAAGAGAGAGGAAATGCGCTGTTGAATATTTTTTAGTGAAAAGTTCAAAGTCCTGTTACTAGCACCATCTGGAGCAGTGCTCCTGACACCTGAATATTTATGCAGATTACCTGGGAATCTTCTTAAAATACAGATTTCAATCCACTAAATCTTGGGAGGGGACTGGGATTCTGCATTTCTAACAAGCTCCCAGGGAATGCTTCTGCTGGTGGTCCACAAACCACACTGAGTAACAGAGAATTAGCATACAAATTATTCATTAAGGATAAAGAGTTACTGTTTCACTGACTTTACATACGGGAGGAAAATACTGTGAGTGAACCTACAGATTCAACCTAACTAGGGGTCAAAAACCCATCCCAAGAAATGCATGCTTTGTCTTTGCAATCACTGTTTCTCTCCTCTTCCAGGATGCACCAGCAGAATTAAGCAAGAACTTCCACAGCCCCTTACCAGACACAACTGATGGGTTTTCAGGAGCAGCTCTCACCAGAGGGGCGTATGGAAACTACAGCTGAAGGCAGGACTTGGGAGTGATGGCTGCGTAATTAACTTGATGTAAAAACAGGATTATTTGCATTTCAAGTCCTACAAGTTTTTTCTCTATAACAAGAATTCCTGAAGTTAGCAGTTTTCATGACAAACTTTTTTCATTGGTTAGGATTAACATATGTGATTCTAAATCATCAAAGAAGCTTTAATTGGTCTGTGAAGGATGGAATGCATTCTGCTACCCAAATATATTACTCTCCTAAAACCTATTAAGAAGCTGGTTTGCTCTCATTTAGATTTTGAATAGCCTGGTTCCATGAACTCTGGTCTAATTATATTAAAGAAAGAGAAGTCAAGGACATTCAAATCTCAAATCAAACATCTTGACCTTCTGGTGAAATTAATTACCTAAAAACATCTCAGCTGTTTATGAAAGGCTTAACTGTGCCTCACCAGCACTACTAAATTCATACGTTGACGTCCCAAACCCCTGTGCCTCAGAGCATGACTAGATTTGGAGACGGGGGTCTCTAAAGAGGTAATGACATGAAAATGAAGTCATTAGGATGGACCCTAATCCAACATGCCTGGTATCCTTATAACAAAAAGAGATTAGGACACAGACACGCACAGAGGGATGACCCTACCCATGCCTGAAGTTCAGACTTCTAGGACTATAAGAAAAAAAGTTCTGTTATTTAAACCCCATGTCTACGATATTTTATTATGGCAGTCCTAGCAAACAAATACTTGAGCTTTTTGCTTTGATTCTCAATACAGAGTGAAATACAGCAGAAACTTGCTCTACATATGATTCAGAAAAAGGGCTGTACATGCTATTCATTATGTACATTATTGGAAACACTGGGGCATGGGGACGCCGATGGTCAGAATTAGAAGGCCTCCCCACAAATACCAAATTCCTTGTTCTCTTCATACTCAACAATATTCTCTATCAACATACATTTTGGTGCTGTTTAATTATCTGTACAATCTTCAAATTTGAGCCCCACGCCATCTCTAAAATGGGTACTCATCTCATAAAAATTGTTGCCAGGATTAAATGAGGTATTTCAGACCAGACACTGGCTGACCAGTTCCTTCAGCACATACTGGACGCCTCATAGTCCCAGTTCTGAGATGAATCAAACACAATCAAAGCCCTTCTCTGTTATGGACTGGCTCTGGCAGCTGAACAGTACATGAAAGAAGCAGAGTAAGGCAGGGAATCATAAAAATGGACACTTGTATTTTTAAATATGTTGATGTTCCTTTAAATCGTATAAAAGGGGGCGCCTGGGTGGCTCAGTCAGTTAAACGCCTGCCTTCGGCTCAAGTCATGATCCCAGGGTCCTGGGATGGAGTCCCACCATCCGGCTCCTTGCTCAGCGGGGAGCCTGCTTCTCCCTCTGCTTGCCACTCCCCCTGCTTGTGCTCTCTCTCTCTCTGACAACTAAATAAAATCTTAAAAAAAAAAAAACCTTTAAAAGTCAATCAATCAATCATATAAAAGTTCACTCATTCTCCAATCTGTAGATGTGAGGCAAAGACCATTGCTTTGAGAACGGTCTGCTGAATGGAGTTCTATGTAAACCACACCGTGGTGCAGCATCAGTTTTTGGTTTCTGTTTCTTTAAGGAGCATCAAGAACTAAAAGATATTTGACAAACCAGGTGTAGAAGCCTCCTCTACTTTCATAATCCCCTCCTCCTGTACTTAATTCTGCCGCAGAATTTGTTAGCACAGTGGTTCTCAAACGTTCACATGTTTTGCAATCACCTGGAAACAGATTTCTGGGGCATCCCCCCAGAGTTTCTGATTCAGCAGGTGGGGCCCAGGAATCTGCATTTTTAACAAGGTCTCAGAGGGTACTGATGTTGCTGATCTGAAAAACACACTTTGAGAACTCACCTTCATGGATTCTTTCATAGGAAGTGCATCTTTCTGCATTATATTTCATCAATTTACATAATATTTCACTGAATCCCATACTTAAATATTGCTGATGCCTGGTGGCTTACAACCCCACGGGGAGGGGTAGAAGTGCTTGAGCATCCAACTGCGATGTCTTGGACACTCGACCCACTGTGGCCACCGTGTTACAGAAAGGCAGAGAGCACCTGTTAACACAGTGAGTTTGGTAAAATGGACACCAGTTCAGAAAACTTCAACTATACTAAGTTGATGTTTATCACTTTCCTGCATCCACCTTCAAAATAGAGGACAAAAGAATCATGAGCTGGAAATACATGCTTTTTGAATCATCACATACTTATTAAAGATTTTTCTCACTACTTGGCATCCCAGGCTATAACTGCATTAGTATACTGGGTGATTGATCCTGCTTTAATTTGTAGGTATAAAAAAAATGGTGAGTTTACTGCCTTTATCACTGTCATCTTCTGAGAAATCACATAGTGATCTGTGATTCAAGACTTTCTGTGACTTCAACTTTCTCTTAAAATCTCACCCTGTTTTCTAGGAGTTTCAAATTGATGCATATACACTAGAGTCCTTCAGATGTAGACCCCAAAGAGTGGGACCCACTTTTGCCTTTCTGGGTTCAGTACACCTCAAACTTAATTTCATTCAATTAAGCAACAAACATATATGCTAGTACACAAATTACCACCCTACCTCCTTTGGATATCCAAGTGCACAGATAGACCAAACAGAGACTAACCAATCGTGACAGCCTGTCAAGACCACATGAAAGAGATTCACTCATGAACTGACGGTCAAGGACAAAGTAGCCAGTACCCCTGGTCTAACTCTTCTCAAACCCCACAGGCACTGGAAGGCAGCAGAACCCCAGAGCCATAAAAAGTACACTAGAAATTCCAGCTCAACTTCACTTCCAAAAACTAAAGTAAACCTGTCTAACTTATTCATAAAATACATATCCCATGATTTTTGCATCTGACTTGCTGTATGCTTGTTTCTTATCTCAATCAAAAGATATGAAAGCACTAAGGACCAGGAAAAATTAAAACCAGAATATTAACAAACAATAAAACCAACCACAAAGAAAGTCCAAAACAATCTACAAAGAGATACCAGAATTAATGAGAATTTAGCAAAGTTAACTGCCAATAAAAATCAGGATATACTAAAGTCAATAGAATTTCTAAGCTACCACAAAAAAGACTCAGAAAATGCAACTTAAAATGATTCCCTGCGTGTATTCACACGACTGACTACTACATGGCAATGAGAATGAACATTCTACAACAACAAATTAGACATCGCAAAAAGCAACACTGAGCAGACGAAGCCAGATACAGAGAAGCCACATACAGAAGAAAACATGTGCTACAGCTCACTCACCCCCGCTTTCGGAAGCTAGGACAGTGCCAGCCCCTGGGGAAAGGCAGTAATGCGAGGGAACATGAAGAGGGCTTCTAGGAAGCTGCTAATATTCTGGTTTTTGATCTGGGTTCTGGTGTTTAGTTTCAAAATTCAGCAAACTGTACGTTTATACCTAAAAATACACATATCATACCATATACTTCAATAAAAAGTTTTTTTAAAGACACCACTTACGATAACGAGAAAAACAGTAAGTACCTAACTACAAATCTAACCAAAGCTGTGCAAAAACTTTACGAAGACTTTCTAAATTTAAAATTTCTACTACTAAAGAAAAAAAAATGAAGGATATACCATATTCTTGGGTTAGAAAATTCAGTACTGTGAAGTCAGTTCTTTCCACATTGAGCTATACATCCAGTGCAATCATAAGATAGGTTCTAAACGGAAATCTATATGAAGGGCCCAGCTATCCAAGAAGCAGAACCAAGTGGACAAGTTGGTCCCACAGTGACCAGTAATGTGGAGGAAATGGTACTGCATCAGGGACAGAAAAACCAAACACTGACAGAGAGTCAAGAGCTCAGAAAATGATCCTCAGTTATCTGGAAAATGGGCATGACAGACCTCGTATCACAAATCAGCAGGAAAGGCTGTGCTATCAATAAACAGTGCTGGGGCAATAGATTATCTGCATAGAGGGAGAATGAATCCCTACCTCATACCATATTTTTAAAAATCAATTTCAAGGATTTAAATGCAAAATGCAAAACTTTAAAATGTGTAGAAGAAAACACAAGAAGAGTACTTTTAGGACCTTTGGGTAGTAAAAAACTGTTTAAAACAAGACTCAAAACATTAATCTTCTATAAAGGTAAGGGGTAGATTATAGTATTTTCTTAAAGTTCATTCTTTTAGTAATCTCTAAACCCAACATGGGGCTCGAACTCATGACCTTGAGATCAAGAGCTGCATACTCTTCCAACTAAGCCAGCCAGGCACCCCTAGATTTGAGTATTTTTAAAACTATAATGTGTGATAATCAAAAGAAATAAAAATCAGGGGCGCCTGGGTGGCTCAGTCGTTAAGCATCTGCCTTCGGCTCAGGTCATGATCCCAGGGTCCTGGGATCGAGCCCCGCATCGGGCTCCCTGCTCGGCGGGAAGCCTGCTTCTCTCTCTCCCACTTACCCTGCTTGTGTTCTCTCTCTGGCTGTCTCTCCCTGTCAAATAAATAAATAAATAAAATCTTTTAAAAAATAAATAAATAAATAAAAATAAAAATAAAAATAAAAATCAAGCGAGAAGAGAAACCACAGCTGAGAAAAGATACCTGCGTATGACAAAAGAGTAATGTCTACAGTATGTAAATAACTCCTAGGAATCAATTAGAAAAACGCAAAAAATGAGCAAAATGGGGAAAAATGAGCAGGTACTTTTAAAAAGAAAGCAAATTAATGACCAATAAATATATGAAAATATGTTCAATTCTTATTAGTTATGAATGATATGCAAATTAAAATCACAACTGAGACAGCATTTCACAAGCTCCAAATCGATAAAAATTTTAAAGTCTGATAATGATAAGTAGTATCATTACCATAAGTAGTACCATTATCATATACCCCTGGTGGTGATGTAACCATCTTGCAAAACAATTTTACGTATATATAGTAAAGTTTAACATGCAGCTCTCCTACATCCCGCAATCCCAGAGTGCACAGTAGCATTGCTCATGAAAGCCCAAACCTGGAAACTACCCAAATGTCCATCAACAACGGAAGGATAAACTGTAGTTGAGTCAAACAGTGGAATGCCATACAACAGCAAAAGTGAATAAACTCACAGCTCCGGGGATCAACATGGACGAATGAGTCTCAAAAACAAAGTTAATACCCTGGAATGTATTGATGTTTTCTTACTGCATCATAAAGCCTAGGAAAACATACCTGAGAAAGGAGAACCGTGGGTTTATTGAATTTATCCTTGTTTTTTAACAATGTCTAAAGCAAAAAATAAAATAATTTCCACAACTAAAAAAAAAAAAAAAACAAAGTTAACTGTGGTGCTGGTGGCACAATGTACACATTTATCAAATCCCATCAACTGTACACTTAAAGTGCGTCAACTGTATTACATGTAAATTGCACCTTAATAAAGCTATCTGCCCAAAAGCTGGGCAAATAAAGTGGGGGGAAATGTGTAAAGAGGATCATTCTGTTTACAAAAAAGATCAAAACCAGGCAAACATAAAATTAAATGTAGTTAAATTATGAAAAAAATTAAGGGAAAGAAATATACAAATACAGAATTGTAACTTCTTTTCAGGGCAATGAAAAGGAATGGAATTAAGAAAGTCATACGAGGAGAGCCGCCTGGGGGACTCGGTTGAGCTTTCGCTTCATGATTTCAGCATGGTCTGTGATCTCAGGGTCATGGGATTGAGCCCCATGTCTGGCTCCACGCTCAGCGTGGAGTCTTGTCTGTCCCTCTCCCTCTCCTCCTCCCCCTTCTCATGCACGCACTCTCTCTCTCTCTCAAATAAATAAATAAATAAAATCTTAAAAAAAGAAAGTCATACAAGGAGCTTCAAAAGTACAAACTGGGTGGTGATATAGGTGGTACCTAAGTTGTTCCTAACTGCTAAAACCAAACAAACTCCTTTATTACATATACACTTTTTTTTTTTTTAAATAAAGGAAATTTAAATAGTTCTATTTAAAATTAAGTAGTTCTATTTTAGGGACGCCTGGGTGGCTCAGTTGGTTAAGGATCTGCCTTCAGCTCAGGTCATGAACCCAGGGTCCTTGGATAGAGTCCTGCATCAGGCTCCCTGCTCAGCGGGGAGTCTGCTTCTCCCTCTGCCTGCCCCTCCCTTTGTTTGTGCTCTCTCTCTCTCGCTCTCTCTCTCAAATAAATAGTTCTATTTTAGAGAGATCAACTGAAAGAGAACAAACTTATTTTAGCAAAATTTTAAACAAATAATAAAGGCTAGCTATTTTGTTTTGCTTTTAGGTTCTTCCTTAACTTCAAAATTTTGTTAAGTTTCCTAAATTTTGTTATATATTCATGGAAAATATGCCCTTAAGTATAAAGGGCTAAAGGGCTGTGATGTATGCAACCTACTCTCAAGCAATTCAAAAAATAAATTGTTGTGTGTGTATAAGTATATCATAATAATGATAAAGCAAATGCAGCAAAGATTTAAAATGTGGAAGTCTGCTATTCTTACAATTTCACATTTTTTCCAAAATTAAAAAGAAGTTAAAACGGTTGCCCAGGGAGAAATTAAAAACTCAGCATAGGAAACACCATTTGATATGGAGAACACACTTTTCATGCCTTTATCCTATTCTAATCATTTTACTTAATTATAATGCATCACAGAGCTGAGTTACCCGCTCCCCACCACGGGCCTCAGACCAAGAGGCATGGGAATGACCACACTGACGGCCCCAGAGCAGGCTTGACTTCATTACTAAAATGAATTGTCCCTGAGTGGTGGTTTCCTACAGCCCCAAAAGTGGTGGCACTTTGAGACAGGACACTGTAGAGTCACACATTTCTGTCTAAACAGAATATTGTTTTCCTTGGGAAAGAAATACAAAGAGCCAACCGTCTCCCAACTTCAGAAAACAATGATAGAAACTGATCCACTCCCTCAACATTGTGGATTTTCTAAAGCAACTAAGTCATGCTGCACAAACACTGAAGGGAAATGTTTTGTTCCCAAACTTGACACATATTTGATAATATATTTTACTGAGGGGCTGGCTGCCCAAGAGAGGGCGAATATCCCAAGTCTTTTAAAGCAAAATCCATGGGGTGCCCAGGTGGCTCAGTTGGTTAAGCATCCGACTCTTGGTTTTGGCTCAGGTCATGGTCTCAGGGTTGTGAGATCGAGCCCCACACCGGGCTCCGTGCTCAGCATGGAGTCTGCTTGGGATTCTCTCTCTCTCCCTCTCCCTTTGCCCCTACCCTAGCCTCCCCCCAAAATAAATAAATAATCTTTAAAAAAATAAAGCAAATCCACACTCTTATCGATCCTTTCAACTAATGATGAACAGCCTCTTGCTTTACAATATTATATTCAATATGAACACACAAGTCAAAAGTACAATATACAGCATGATCTAGGAAAAACACAAGAGCAGATGACATGAGAGTATATGCCATCTCAAAGGAGATGCTGAAACTCACCCACCACAGCATAGCTCATTAGAAATTTACATTAGCCTCCTCTGGGTCAAAATGGCACTTTGTGTAGAAAAATTTATTGTGCCCTCGTTTGCCATTGTATAAGTCTTTTACAAAAAAGTCACCACAGTGTACCATAGCTCACTGATAAGTTAATTACTGGTGAGACAGAGCATGTGACCAATGGCTCTGGGGAAGGTTCTGCTTAATATTTATTATAGTAACCACAAAAGCCTTCCCGCTATGAATTAAAGCCACCCACAACATTTTAATTCTGTCTACTGAGTGATTAGAGAAATAATGGGCAGCTGCTGATGTATTTCTGCACTTCAGTATAAACAACGGTGACAGTCTGGAGACCTTGGCTATACGCGGGTCCCTAAATGTACTTTGTTGTTAATGCAGATCTCCTAAAAAGGGGAAAGCAGTTAGAAAAAAAAGAAAAGAAAAAAAAACATGCTTCTAAATACAACCATAAAATATACCTGACACCAGTGTTCTTAATTTTCTAGAGCTGTGGAGACCTTTGAAATTTTGATAAAAGATATGAACTCTCGCCCTTGGAAACTGCACATGCATCTACAAACACATCATTTTAGATTTAATTTCAGGGGGTTCACTGACCCCAGTTTAAAATGCTCTGCACTACACAGATGGTCATAATACTTCGTATTGGGGGAAAAAAGTGTCACAAGCTTTTATGCCTGAAGAATGACAAACAAGAGTCCAAAACAAAACACAGTTAAGAGATGACATACTACTTTAAAAATAATAATTAAATGGGTTTTATATTAATAAAATTCACTGATTACCTAACATCATACATTCCTACAAAATGCAGTCACAAACTTACGTTAGTAGCTTCCTTCTTCCTAAACAAAGACTTGCACTTGGACAATTATTAATTACAACCAATTTGCTGGGCAGTCACAATGTAAGAGTCTGCTGAAAACAAAAACTATTGACCCAAATAGTTTTCCTAGGATATAGTCTGTGGCATACTGCTCTAATTGTTTAACTTAATCCTTGTTCTTTTGTAAATCCTTGTTCAAATGTAAATTACATCTGGCAGAGTCTCAAAGTGTGGGGGCATCTGATTTTTTTCTGTTAATCTCTGTAAATACAAAATTACAAATCCCTGCTTCCCAACATATAAGGAGAAGAGCTGAGAACAATCTGATTCAATTCTAACAAACCAGAGGGGATCTGAAGAAATCTTGAGTGCAAATTCTATTTCTGATACAGAAGATTAAAATATAATTACCCAAATACATGTCCTATTATAAAATAACTTATTAATGTATTGCCCAATAAAGCACTGTAATTATGGATTTCCCTGGTCAAATTTACCTTCTTACCCTCTTTAGGACCAACAGATAGTGGAACATAAGTACACAAACATACATTCCTTTCTTCTACACTATTTTCTGGATGAGCGCCCCAGGGAATTTTAACAAAAGCATTATTTATTCATCAGCTGAGCATCTGACAAAATTACAAAGCAACAACTCCCTCTCAAGCTTAGGAATTTACCTTTATTTCTCTAATAATCCTCAAATATACTTTTAATCATGCGTAAACAAATTTAAATGAAACTTATAAAAAATACTTAAAAGAGTAGAAATATCCCTTAACCAACTCACGAGAAAAACCTCTAATTCCTGAAGGACTTTTAAAAGTTTCTTAATTTTAGGGTGCCTGGGGTGGTTCAGTTGGTTAAGCATCTGCCTTAGGCTCAGGTCATGATTCCAGGGTCCTGGGATGGAGTCCCGCGTCGGGCTCCCTGCTCAGCAGGCAGTCTGCTTCTCTGCCCTTCCCCTGGCTCATACTCTCTCTCTCTCTATCTCTCTCTCTCCCACTCATTCTCTCTCTCAAATAAATAATAAATAAAACATTTAAAAAATATACAGAAAAAAAAGTTTCTTAATTTTAAACTTCTTACAAGAATTCCTTAAAAGATACTGTTGGCTGTGAATAAAACATGTGGCATATCACGAACCCACTCTTGAGGAGCTGCACTTGGGCAACCATCCCCAAGTCTGCTCTGATGCGATTTACCCTTTCATTTTTTTTCTTAGAATGGTTTTATGGAAATGTTATATAACCCATATACCAGATAATGCCCCCCCCCATTTAAAGGGTACGATTCAATGGTTTTTAGTATATTCACAGAGTTGTACAGTTAATCACCCCGATTAACTGCAGAACATTCTCAACACGCCAAAAGGAAACCCCATTCCCATTTTCAGTCGCTGTCCATTCGCCCACCCCACCCCCCGAGCCTAGGCAACCACCTGCTTTCTTTCTCTGTGGATGTGTCCATTCTGTACATTTCATATGATGGAATCACGCAGAAGTGGTCCCTGACGACTGGCTTCTCTCACTTCGCACCATGTTTTCAAGGTCCATCCATGTGGTAGCCTGCGTCAGTGTTTCATTCCTTTTCATTGCCAAATGACATTCCATCGTGCAGATATGCCACATTTTATTTATCCATTCATCAGTGGTTGTTTAAATATTTAAATATTTGGGGCCTCATTTTCATCAAATCTTCTCTCAGAAAAAAAAATTTTTTTGACTTCCAAAAATATTATATGTACAACTTTTCTAGAAGCAATTTGGCAGTTTGTATATAAAAGTTTAGGGGTAGCAGCTACCCTACGACCCAGCAATTGCACTACTGGGTATTTACCTCAAAGATACAAATGTAGTGATCCGAAGGGGCACATGCACCCCAATGTTTATAACACCAATGTCCACAATAGCCAAACTATGGAAAGAGCCTAGATGTCCATCAACAGATGAATGGGTAAAGAAGATGTAGTGTGTGTGTGTGTGTGTTGTGTATGTATACACACACACACACACACACACACAAATGGAATATTATGCAGCCATCAAAAATGAAATCTCGCCATTTGCAACAACGTGGGTGGAACTAGAGGGTATTATGCTAAGCAAAATAAGTCAATCAGAGAAAGACAAGTATCATATGATCTCACTGATATGTGGAATTTGAGAAACAAGGCAGATGATCATAGGGGAAGAGAGGAAAAAATAAACAAGACAAAACCAGAGAGAGAGACAAACCATAAGAGACTCTTAATCTTGGAAACAAACTGAGGGTTGCTGGAGCGGAGCGGGGTGGGAGGGATGGGGTGGCTGGGTGATGGACACTGGGGAGGGTATATGCTATCGTGAGCGCTGTGAATTGTGTAAGACTGATGAATCACAGACCTGTACCCCTGAAACAAATAATATATGTTAATAAAAAATACTAATAAAATAAAATAAAATAAAATAAAAGTTTAGGGGTACCTAGCTGGCTCAGTGGATAGAGCGTGCAACTCTTGATCTCGGGATTGTGAGCTCAAGTCCCATGCTGAGCGTAGAGATTACTTAAAAATAGAACTTTAAAAATTAAATTAAAATAGAAATTTAAATGTCCCTGTCCTTTTACCTAGGCTTCCACTTCAAAAAACTTATATTAAAGAAACAGTTATGAGGCAAAGATGAATATATAATGATGCTCACTGGAGTAATGTTAATAGTGAAAAATTACCCATGTATATCCATCAATAGGGGACTGAGTGAATAATCATTAATCTATATAATGAAAGACACTTAGAAAGAATGAGGTAGCCACATTCGCAGGGAAAGGAAGGCATTATCCTAAATTAAAAAGCAGCCTAGGGGCGCCTGGGTGGCTCAGTCAGTTAAGCGACCAACTCTTGGTTTGGCTCAGGTTATGAGATCGAGCCCTGAGTTGGGCCCTGCGCTCAGCAGAGTCTGCTTGAGATTCTCTCTCTCCCTCTCCCTCGCCCCCTTCTCACTCTCTAAAAAAAAAGACAGCCTAAAGAACAGTTCACATAGATGGTTTTATGTCTGTACAATTACATGCATATACATATATAGACAGGTACCTGAATATATACCCATATGCTCTCCCTGGATACACTCCAACTTTCAAAAGTAATCACCCTTAAGAAGTAAAAAAGAAGGATGGAGTTCCTTGTTTCTTTATAACCAAGAGGAAAAATAATTACAATAAAAATCTTTAAAGAACTGTGTGATAGCCTCACTTAACTGAAAGTGCAAAAATTCCCGGAAAACCAAATAATCATATCAGCATTTTTGAACAGGTAATAAACTCCTATGGTTCAAAAATCACATCTTTGTCCCTCTGTGGGGGAGGGGAGAGGTCCTAAGCTCTTCACAGACCCCTTCATTCCACAGACTTAGGACAGTTGCCCAACAAATGCAGCTTATTAAAGTCTGCTACCAGTATCCCACTTGAAGTACAACATTCAGCATAACTTAAAATATAGTTTTAGATGTCCACAGGAAAATTCTTCTTAGCTTTCATTCTAATTACCTGGTTTTGCATTCTTTTCATTATTATATCTTCCTCTATATTATACTTAAGACATTTTTACAACAGGTAGAATTATATTGACTCTATGACCAAAGCTCGCCTGCCTACTGCGTACATTTTTGCAAGGACCGGTGTACAATTCTTTAAATTCAGACTCACTGAACATGAGAGCTACAAGAACTCTTAGAGAGGATCTAGTCCAACCTCCTCAATTTACAAGCCGGGGCTGTTTCTGCAGATGTTAAGTTACTTGCCCAGGGTCCTTCAATTAGTGACAGAGCCAGGACTAGAAACCAGAACCAGGGTTCCACCTGTGATTCCTTAAACATGACAACAACGAATCTATTCTACCAATTCATTGAATGGCCACTTTCTTTCTTTCATTTCTGAAGCACTCAGTTGAGTAACTGATGGGGCAAAGTTTCATGGGGATTTTCTCCCCTTCACACCAATCTGGATATCTCTAAGTAAAATCTGCTCTATAACTGCCACAAATATACTCGAACAAGTGCTTTTCTTGGGCACTACATAACAATATGCATTCACTACCTTGCTTGTAACACAAGAAGTAGCCATTTCTAGGTTGAAATTTATCCTACTCCTGTATGCCAATGGAACTAATCTTAATGATTTGCCTATGTGGATGTGATAAGAGCTAAAAACAAGTCATGGCCTATTAAATCAAAGAAGATGTGTGTTAGGGGCGCCTGGGTGGCTCAGTTGGTTAACTGTCCAACTCTTGGTATCAGCTCATGTCTTGATCTCAGGGTCATGAGTTTGAGTCCTGCATTGGGCTCCACGCTGGGCATGGAGCCTACTCAAATTAAAAAAAAAAAAATGCGTGTTAGGTGTATAAGCTAGCAATTCCCTATTTTTTATGACTCCTTGCAAAGTCTCAGGATTGAGTTATACCAACTCAATGCAGGTTCTTTCTATACTATAACCTGTAGAAGCTAATTTATGCCAACTTGGTGTTCACATACCTACATTATTGCTTAAGCACATGGAAATTTATTCATCACACCAACCCGTCTTTTATATTTAAAGACGATGCCACTGATCATGATTACCATCCTTATCTACAGGTTTGCCTGAAAAGACTGCCATATTTTCCAGATCATAAACACAATTTTTTAAAAAAGTAGGCATTGCTTTAAATCTTATGGTCTAAAAAGTAGGCATTGCTTTAAATCGTATGGTCTAGCAGTTTGAGGGGGGATGGAAAGCAAGGCAAGCTGTCTTAGGTTCGGTGCCAGGCACTGTCCTAAGCACTCTTCACATATGAACTCATGCTTACATCCACCTGAAATAGCTGCTAGTACCCTCGTTTAAGAATGAGAAAACTGAGCATGAAGAGGACAGGTAACTTGTGCAGGGTCACACAGCAAGATATGAGAAAGTTGGGATTTGAGCTCAGAGTCCGTGCCTTTATCCACTGCTCTATGCTCCCCTTCAAGATGGGTCCATTGTGAATAAAGCCCAGAAAACCCAGCACGTGCACACTCTTTCAGAGACTATCACCCACACAGCTGTCCATGTCACCTGTTCGGAGTCCTCCCTTTCCAAATTAGTTAGCAAAGTCTTATCCATCACCTACTCTGTGCCTAGCGCTCTAAGAACAGCCAAGTTAGAAACATGAAATTTAAGACAGGATCTCATACTATATGCAAAAAATTTACTATCTAATTAGGGAGGCAAGTTACACCTAAATGAAATAGTGAGGGTAGCGTTAGGGGCTATCACAGTATCTGCAGACATGACATGTATGAAGTATCTAACAGCTAGATAGAGTTCTTCCTGTTCACACTGTCTTGAAGCTCAGCATCTCGATGGCTTCAGACACTTTTTCAAAAAGCTTTCAAAGAACATTCTGGAGTCTTGGGCCAGTCTTCCTCTAAGAACCATCCACAGAGAACATTTTCAATAGTGAACTGTCTCTAACAACTGTCACCAACCGCCCTACTGAAGCAGCCTTCTGTCCGATAACCTGACAAGGAATAGACACCTGCCTCTACAACCTGTTAATCTTGTTGCGATCATACCTTATGCATAATGAGGGATTTTACTAAAGAAATATCACCAGCTCTCCTAATTAATTGTAATTGTCTTCAGTGACATTAATTTCACCTACTATCTCCAGATGATCGTCAAATTAACTTAAATTCCTCAAAAGATACTGAAGCAGCTTGCAAAAACTCTTCCCTGAAAACTTTCATCTCTGGCCCACCATTCCTCTTAGCAGAAATGTTTCTTGCAATTGCTCTTGAAGAATACCTATATTTGCATGGGGTGTCCTGCATAGCCCATATCTAACTCTGTATCTGGTGAAAACCAGATGCATCAGACTTCTGAGTATCTGAAATTGTGAAATAAAATGTCTATAAATATCCCAATACATAGTTTGTTGCTTATAACACTGGTTCTCAAGCTATAAATAGTAAAGACTATTCTCTATAAATGTAGTACAGCTGTTACTTGAATTTTAAGAGGCAAAGACTACAACAATTGGGTAATTCAAACAGCAATTTACTTTTTCCCACCAACTATCCTTACATTTCAAATTGGAAAATTTTGCTCAATTTCTTCTTTTTCACCTTGAATGTATAATGTGATACTCTTAATTAAGCCTAGTATATAATTTGGTTTTTTTTTAGATTTTATTTATTTATTTATTTGAGAGAGAGAAAGAGAGAGAGAGAGCGCGCGCACAGGGTGAGGGGAGAAGCAAGGGAGAGGGGCAAGAGACTCCACACTGAGCACAGAGCCTGATGCGGGGCTCAATCCCAGGACCCCAAGATCATGACCTAAGCCAAAATCAAGAGTCGGACGCCCAACCAACTGAGCCACCCAGGCACCCCAAGCCTGGTATATAATTTATTCTTGTACTTTAATTTCATTTATTCCGTCTAATCCACTCTTATCCATCTGAACACTAAATTGACTTTCATCCACTATTTTCATGAATGTACAAAAACTAAATCATAAAATTATTTGGGCAATGCTAACATTTGTCATTTCTTATTTTTTAACTTATTTTATTTAAATTCAATTAGCTAACATATAGTGTATCATTAGTTTCAGACGTAGAGTTCAGTGATTCATCAGTTGCATATAACACCCAGCGCTCATTACATCACATGCCCTCCTTAATGTCCATCATCCAGTTACCCCACCCCCCAACCACCTCCCCTCCAGCAACCCTCAGTTTGTTTCCTATGTTTAAGAGTCTCTTATGGGGGGCGCCTGGGTGGCTCAGTCGTTAAGCGTCTGCCTTCAGCTCAGGTCATGGTTCCAGGGTCCAGGGATCGAGCCCCACATCAGGCTCCCTGCTCGGCGGGAAGCCTGCTTCTCCCTCTGCCGCTCCCCCTGCTTGTGTTCCCTCTCTTGCTGTGTCTCTGTCAAATAAATAAAATCTTTAAAAAAAAAAAAAAGAGTCTCTTATGGTTTGTCTCCCTCATTTATTTCTAAATAAAAAATTGCTATATTGGTAAGTTATATACAAGTCACAGTTTAAGGAGTGACATACATCTGATCAGACTTTCAGTGTTTACTGTAAGCCTTCATGCTAGGTATACAATGACAAGCAAAACTGACATGATGTCTGAAGCTTCATGAAAACTTCTCTATCTTCAAGAGACATTCTAATTTATGTTTACAGAGCCTGCATGGAAAACTCAGCCATATTCATAAGAACCCATGTGTTTTGTGTATATTTGCAAATGGCTCTTTATTAATTGAGCTACATCATGTTTGAGGGCTGCAATGCAAAAAGAGTTCATAAAATATCCAGTTGCCACCAAAAATAAAAGTCTTGGAATATCAGATGTTTCTCTGAATGAACACATATGAGTTAAAAGTTGGAAAGCATGAAAGAAACTTTTTTCTTAAAGATTTATTATTTACTTGAGAGAGAGAGCACGTGCGCATGGTGGGGAGTGGGAGAGGAAGAGAGAGAATCCCAAGCAGACTCTCCACTGAGCGCAGAACCTAACCTCACGACCTTGAGACCATGACCTGAGCCAAAACCAAGAGTCGGACACTTAACTGACTGAGCCACCCAGGCGCCCGCAGGAAAGAAACTCTTTAAGAAAAATGAACTGGCTATAAACAGTCACTGCAAACAACCCCAAAATAACATGGATCTCAACACCTTCTGTATTGATTGCTTTCTCCCCAGCAAGTAGAGATCTATCCTGCCTGAAACAGAGAGGACGTAACGTAGCAACTTTAGGCAGGAGGGATCATTTTCAATCACATTTATTAAACCTCTACATTCATTCCAAAATGAACAACTTTGACTATCACTGCCTTGGGTGCATTTTGTTGTAGGTAAATTATATCTCAATAAAGCTGATTTTGAAGAATATCACCTAGGAACCAATCAGTTTGGGGTAAAATCAGCTCCAGTAACTCTCTTCCTTCTCTTTATTGTAACCACTGCATATTCATATTAAAGCCACTGCACTTAGATCTCAAAACCACACCTGCAGAATGGTAGACAAAATGCAAATGATATCCACATAAATCAATGTGTCTCCTGTTTAGAAGCTATGATCATCCATTGGCCTAAAAAGATGTTTTAATAAATCTTGTCTTTGGTTCTTAAAAGTTGACATCAGGAAACCTTATTCCCTATTACCTCAAATGTAGAAAAAGCAAAGAAAAGAAAAAGTACTGAATGCAATCGTTAGATAAAAGACAAGCAAATCAAATTCATAAAAACAGTGGAAAATTTCAGAGTTACAGCAAGGAGTGAAAATGTAAGTGGAATGCTGTCAAATTACCTACCGATGCTGTTTTCTTGAAAAGAAACCCAGAAGTTTATGGGTTTTTTCTTTTTGTAATAACATGCAAAACTGGACAAAAATTATACCAGTCTGGCAAGTTTTTCTTCATGGGCTTAGATTACTGCCATCTGTGAGGCTTCAAAGTTGGCCTGATTTTATCCCAGGTAAATGTTTTTAGAATTCTGAAAGGTATGAAAAAAATCAAAGGTAGCTCACGTCTCTACTGATCAATTCTAATAGTTCTTAGTTTCAGTCACATCTCTAGATATGGTGTGTTTGCAAATTTAATTAGGTGATAAATGTTTCCAGGAAGGCTAGCCATACAAACCATCCAAACCTTGCAGATCTGAGAAGAGTATTCAAATATTTAAAATCTTAGATGGGGAAGAGTAAGCCTTTTGTTCTATTTGATCCAAATCTCCTTAAGACCCTATTCCAACAATTATGGAGAGAAACTCAGAGTTCAGACATAGAAGCTGGTTCTCTGGTCTTTACAAAATTTCACACTGATTTCACTGAGTCAAAAGTTCCATTCTGTTTTTAGAAGCAGGAAGGAAAACAAAATGATTACAAGTGACTCAAAACAAAGTAATTTGTGCTTCATTAGTGAGAAGTTTTCAGAGCACAGCCACTGAAGACATCTGTGATGTTAAATGTTGTGACTTAATCTAGCACCTTTATTACC
The DNA here is from genome assembly GCF_004348235.1 of Phoca vitulina. Taxonomy (NCBI): domain Eukaryota; kingdom Metazoa; phylum Chordata; class Mammalia; order Carnivora; family Phocidae; genus Phoca; species Phoca vitulina. The sequence continues at coordinate 17,684,612 of NW_022589734.1, forward strand.
ATGGTTGGTATTACCCTTGTTGCCTTCCTTTAGATTTATCTTTGTGGTGATAGATAACACACTAGCTTAGTCATAATTTTAGATTAAGGAATAACCACATGGCTCATCAAAATTTAAACGAAGTACAATATTGGGGCTAAAATTTTTCAAATAGGTAGGTAGTAGGATAAAGATCAGGTTAAAATGAAAATGATCAATGTCAACTCAAAAAACTGTGTCTGTATCTTTAATTCTACCTCCAAAGTGACTTAACTTTAGTACTCATCAGAAATGCTTCAGTGCACCCATTAGCATTTAATTTGTCTCTAATGTTCTTTTCCACTAAACGGAGTTATATCCTGAAACAGTAAGTATTCATTATTCTGGAACATATTTTTGCCAGTGAACAAGTACACTTCAAAAGTTCTGAAGAGTAGCTGAAAGACCACAATTAAGAAGATGCACACTGGCCAAGACCTGACAATTTGAGCATGTAGGAAAAAGGAGTGTGGATAAAAAGTATCTACTAGAGCTAATTCAAATACAACACAAAGCTTGATTGTTTCAACACAGATCAGGCGTGGATGCACTTGACTGCATTCATCCTCCCCATCAGAGCATTTTGAGAAATCATCAGTATGGTTGTTCACATCACCATTATGCAGCACGCTACCTGAGCATTCTCCCTCGGCCTTGTGGTTCTTACTACTGCATTAATAATAATAATAATAATGCACTAATTAAAATAGCTAACATTTATTATTTACCAAGCACCAGAAATAATTCTAAATGGCTTTATCTATTTTACACAAAGCTGGAAATTAAGGCACAGCGAGGTTAAGCAGCTTGCTCAGGATCACCCCGCTATGAAGTGCAGGTGCCAAGATTCACGTCCAGGGACCCCAGACTGCAGAACTAGTTCTCCTGATGCTGCTTCATCAATTAGGGAAGGAAAATTCCAAATATTCCAGTGGCATCTAACTTGGCTTGGCATTCTGTTCCTTTTTGGTACTAAGCACACTTTCTCAAGGGAAAAGTAGTCTTAGGAAGGAAAAACTTTGATGAAGGGAGATACTAAACATAACATAAAACTCTCAATGAGCCAGAACTCTGACTTGGGGTGATTCATAGCTGTGCTTAGGTATTCTCAGTTTTTTTTTTAATTTTTTTAAGATTTTATTTATTGGACAGAGAGAGAGAGAGAGAGCACAAGCAGGGGGAGGGGCAGAAGCAGACTCCCCGCTGAGCAGGGAGCCTGATGCGGGACTCGATCCCAGGACCCCCGGATCATGCCCTGAGCCGAAGGCAGATGCTTAACCGACTGAGCCACCCAGGCGCCCCAGTGTTCTCTATTTTTAGACAGTGGTACAGCCAAGAGGCAGCATGCAATTGCTGTGTTTCCATAATCTTAAGAAATAAGTTCTTCACCTCAGTGGTATGAAATATCACACACAGAAAAAGGGAAATGCATCAAGATGTTCACAGAACGATGAGCAAAACTTTACTTTATCTCTAATATCCCGTATTTTCTAAGTTGTTTAACAGTGAATGAGCACTACTTTTCTAATTAAAAATCTATATTAAAAGGTTACTCGAGATCTCCCAAAGAAAAGGAAGGCTATATGCCTCTCACTTGCCTTGCAGGAAGAAAGCCTGAGCCATGCAAAAGTCAGCTGGGAGTCCCTAAAAAGTCAGCCACACAGACGCTTGGATTATAAATAATCATAATAAAAGTAGAACCGTTTTGTTGGTTATTTTATCAATGTACAAGGGCTTTGAAGAAGGAAAGCTAGCAGGAGCCCGTCTTACACTCAACTGCGCAAAGACTGGAAAGCCAAACTTGTCTGAGGCAGAGAAAACTACCCGCAGCCTTTCTGGAAGCCTGCAAGATGTGGAGCCCAGGTGCCGGGTAATCCCAGCCAGGAACTGCCCCGGCAGCCCCCGGCTGCTACAGGTAACAACTTCCGGTGGGCAGCCCCGCCCCTTTCACTCCCGCAGGTGAGAGTGCAGGGGGTTTTCTCCTCCTCTCAGGGGGCTAGCTGCTGGGCTTCTGCCTTCCTGCTCTGATTTCAGAACCAACGAGGCCCAGCCACGGAGCTATGACTCATTAATGTTTCATAATTGTTGGGAGATATATCAAAAGGAACTTGTTAATGAGGTGCTCATTAAATAAAGTCTGTATTGTCTTAATAAAGGCTTAATAAAGTCTGTAATGGCTTACTTAAAAATATAAACAGATTCAAAGCTGTCCCCGTAGAATGCCATTCTCGTGTGACTTCCATTCCAATGTGCATTTTTGGACACCGTGTGCATGCCACGAGCTGCCCACAACCCTTGCAACCCCTGGGGTTCTGACTTACCTCGAAGCATTCATTGGACATGAGCGCTTCCAAATTTAAAAACAGCAACAACTACAACAACATGCCAACGGCCATGACGGCAAGCAGAAGATGCAGCATCAATCCAAGGGCCACTCAGCAACCAGAGAATGAGAGGTGCCCTTACCCATCTGCCTCTCGAGGGTACCAGACCACAGGTGAGGCTGGAGGAAGGTGCGTGGCCACCCTTCCAATATCTTCCCCTTCTCTCTCCATGACAAGTGCAGGAAAAACTCCTCAATAATCTGACTCACTAAGTCAGGTTGGTATAGGGGTCCACCCAAGTCTGGGACCACACACCACGCCCGGGGGGCAGACAATGGCTCTGGCACTCTAGGAAGTCATCACTTTGCCTAGAACAGGATTCTCTTCCATTAGTTACCTACATAGACCTTGCTGCTGAAGCCACTACACAGGTGGGGCAGAGGACATGAAACAGGTGAACTTGGTCGAAGTCGGCATGACTCCTTGGCTGGATCAACCTTTGCTTAAGTAGAACTAACAGCTAAGGCCTCTGCTTGTCAGCCCAAGGCAGTAGGAGTCGCAGCTGTAAGGGTCTGGTATCACATTTGTACTGCCATCATCCCAAAAAGCCACACAACAGTGCAGAGCCTATCATTATGTAATAATCCAATGCAGAAATTAAAGGTCTCGTAGGGCCCAGACTAGAAGCAGGAGAACCACAAGTGATGTGACAGACATAGCCTGAGGATGAAATAAAACCATCCCACCCACAGATTCATTCATGCACCAAAGCACAGCTCTTCCCGTAAAATGCATATCCACATCTTCCATGGCATCCAGGCATAAAACACCTAGAGGACACCAACTTTGTACAAGGCATATACTTGCTACTGGGGGAAAGGAAGAGGGAAGAAACAGAGAGTAACTAAGACAAGGGGCTCTGCCCTCAAGTTTACAGTCTAGAAGGGACAATAAGCCATTTGCACAGATTCTTCAGGAACATGGAGCTGGTTATTATCCTCCACTCAAGTGTTCAGAAAATTGACTCAGCACTCCATGACTGAACTCACAGAGCTATAATGAACCGACAGTAAATGAACACAGGGCACTCTGCAACTATCATTTTGCTTGTTAGTAACATCAGTAAGTAAATAAACAAGCAAGCACATAAGCATGCATGCACACACCAACAAAACCAGTAAGCTGTGCCCCAAACCTGTAAAATACTCTAGAAACTCACTAGTGGAAAAGGACCAGAAGCTTGGGAACAGCTCTTCACAGATCCATGGCTCCCGAGCTGTGTGACCAGAAGGCCCTAGGCACCCTCTTCAAAGCACGCCTGTCCAGCTGTGCTCACCTCCCAAGGGGATCAGCTGACCTCTGGGGTAGAGGTGGCAAGTGCGAGGTGTACTTGGACAAAGGTACCCGTAGGATTCCTATTTGTGCTCTATCTCCTCTCCACCTTCCACAGAGCTCCTCAACTACCAATGGGGAAAAAGAAGGCTGGACAGTTAATGAAAAAATAAAATGCCAAGCTCCGTCCCAAAACTCCAGAGCAGCGCTATGGCTGACGCCTGGCCACAGTGACAAACAGGTGCTCCAAGTTCTGAAGAGGACAAACCCCAATGATCATCCGCTAAGCTGGTGCAAGTGGCATGGAGCCCTGTTTGCATTTGTCTGCCAACCCAGTCCAAGCGTATGAGATGCCAGGCAGTTTCCACTTGAGGACTGGCCTCCTCGCAACAGCGCCCAGCGCAGGCGGCACCGGACACTGGCCAGGGCCTCTGCCCTCACCAACAGTGCTCACACAGGGACGTTCACAGTTATGACCCCAGGGCCATGTGGCCGTGGGCGCTGACGTAATACCCCGCTGCAAAATCAGAAGTCTTTATTAAAGGGCCATATTCTGCAAGCGAGAAGCCACAAGCAACTGAAGAGCTTTCATGAAAAACAGCTTTTTAAAAAATCAGAGATGTAGCATTATTTTTCCCCAATTTACAGGCCCCGAAATGCACATCACTTCCTAAAGTACAGCCTTTCTCAATTCCACTTCATTCCCGGAAGGGCAGCCGGCGCGGTCCTAAGGACATAAGAGCACCGGTGGGACGAGCAGCGAGGGGGGCTTCGTGCTCAGCACTGCAAGGCTCCCGCCAGGAAGCACCCTGCACTACAAACACGCGAGAGAAACAAAAGTACTCTCCAATAGCCCCGTTCTACCCAGGGCCTTGGTGCAATGCAGGAGACGCCAGGAGCAGGTAGCTTTGGTTTAAGTTTCTCCTTGGTCAGATTCTAACAAGAGTTTTCAGTCTCCCCTCCCCCTCCCCTGCGCCTGCGTCTCCAGCTCTCCAGCAGACCGAAAACCGGTCTGCTTGCGTTTCCACAGCAGCCCCTCTTCGGCAAACACATGTGAACAAGCTGGCCCTCTGCAACATTTCTTTTTCCCATTATTCAGGGCAACAGGTTGTGGCCACATGGATGGAGGAAGGGCACCAGAATGATCCCGAGAATGGATTCAATCCTTTTATTTTTCTGCTCAGCAATCATACCAGGGTCACCAACATCCCTAGAAAGAACTCACCAAATAAGAGAAAGGCTTAGGACTACTGGGTATTTACCCCAAAGATACAAAAGTAGGGACCCGAAAGGCTACGTGCACCCCGATGTTTATAGCAGCAATGTCCACAATAGCCAAACTGTGGAAAGAGCCAAGATGTCCATCAACAGATGAATGGATAAAGAAGAGGTGGTATATATATACAATGGAATATTATGCAGCCATCAAAAGGAATGAGATCTTGCCATTTGCAACGACGTGGATGGAACTGGAGGGTATTATGCTGAGCGAAATAAGTCAAACAGAGAAAGACATGTATCATATGACCTCACTGATATGAGGAATTCTTAATCTCAGGAAACAAACTGAGGGTTGCTGGAGTGGGGGGTGGGGTGGGAGGGATGGGGTGACTGGGTGATGGACACTGGGGAGGGTATGTGTTCTGGTAAGCGCTGTGAATTGTGCAAGACTGTTGAATCTCAGATCTGTACCTCTGAAACAAATAATGCAATATATGTTAAGAAAGAAAAAAAGAAGAAGAAGAATGTAGCAGGAGGGGAAGAATGAAGGGGGGGAAATCGGAGGGGGAGAAGAACCATGAGAGACGATGGACTCTGAAAAACAAACTGAGGGTTCTAGAGGGGAGGGGGGTGGGGGGATGGGTTAGCCTGGTGATGGGTATTGAGGAGGGCACGTTCTGCATGGAGCACTGGGTGTTATGCACAAACAATGAATCATGGAACACTATATCTAAAACTAATGATGTAATGTATGGGGATTAACATAACAATAAAAAAATTTAAAAAAAAGAGAGAAAGGCTTAGGGAGGAGATTCCTGTCACTACCACCTACAGCCAAGCCTATCCAGGATCCAGACATTTAAGTCAGACTGCATTTAAGTTAATTAAAACAAATAAACAACCTGGTAATGGAAGCAGGCAAAGATCTGCAAGCATGTAACCGATCTGAAATCTATTTACTTTCACACTGTCATTAGATCTCCTCTCTCCGAATCCTGAAATAAAAACAGTTCCTCTGCACTCAGGGTCACACCAGGAATGATACTTTCTGACAGCATCTGGTACATGCTGCTTAATAGCTCTTTAATCACCAGGGCTGATTAATCAAGTAAAAGGCTTTGTCTTTCCAATTTAAAAATTGCAGCTTATCTAATAAGTCCCTCAGACACTTTTAAAACATTCCAGCAACAGAATGAGACACACGTGGCTGGCTCTGTGCTCCCCAACATGGCCTACTGCAGTCTACAGATCACTGAGACGGCTTTGGGGGAGAGGCTGAAAAGTCAAGGCCATCCAGAAGCTGGCACTCGGGGCCACGCCTAGTCCCTTCCCCGTTCCTCTTGCTTCCCCACCCCATCCTGTTCTTTGCTTCCAGGGGTGGAGCAAAGGGAGCACCCTGAGGGTAGGGAGAGGCCAGAGAGAGAAACACTGCTTGCGCTCCTCCCCACTTCCCAAGCCCAGAATGATGGCTCAGATGTTTTGCCTACACGGGGAACAAAGAGAAAAGCAAGCACACACTTCATGTTCATTCATGTAAATGTACAAAGTACTTAGAACATCAAAACTTTTCGTTATGTTCCTCTTTAGTTTTTGGGTATTTCTGCACACAACTGGATAACCTAATCAAAATTTCTGAGGGCATGCATCACTCCCTTATTAAAAGAAGAGGGCGGGGCGCCTGGGTGGCTCAGTGGTTAAGCGTCTGCATTCGGCTCAGGTCATGATCCCAGGGTCCTGGTATTGAGCCCCGCGTCAGGCTCCCTGCTCCGCGGGAAGCCTGCTTCTCCCTCTCCCACTACCCCTGCTTGTGTTCCCTCTCTTGCTGTGTCTTTTCTGTCAAATAAATAAATAAAATCTTAGGGGCGCCTGGGTGGCTCAGTCATTAAGCGTCTGCCTTCGGCTCAGGTCATGATCCCAGGGTCCTAGGATCGAGCCCCGCATCGGGCTCCCTGCTCCGCGGGAAGCCTGCTTCTCCCTCTCCCACTCCCCCGCTTGTGTTCCCTCTCTTGCTGTGTCTCTCTCTGTTAAATAAATAAATAAATAAATAAATAAATAAAATCTTAAAAAAAAAGAAAAAGAAAAAAAGAAAAGGGCCACAAATATGCATGCATATACGTTTGCATGATACATTTTTTTGGAAAAGTATTTTAAGAAACAGGGCGCCTGGGTGGCACAGTTGGTTAAGAGTCCGACTCTTGGTTTCAGCTCAGGTCGTGATCTCAGGGTCCTGAAATTGAGACCTGGGTGGGACTCTGGGCTCAGTGTGGAGTTCGCTTGAGATTCTCTTTCTCCCTCTTCCTCTGCCCCTCCCGCTCGTGCGCTTGCTCGCTCTCTCTAAAATAAATAAATAAGTCTTTAAAAACATATTTTAAGAAAACAACTAGTAAATTTAAAGGAAACTGCTGTACAGGTGGTTCTAGGAAATAACCCAAATATATTTTCCAAATTTAAAGTGTCAATAAAAAAATGCCAAACCAAAAAGATTATGATAAATAAATAAATAAGTCCAAGAATAAAATATACTCACTTAACAGGGGCCAGAGAACCAGATACGTAAGTAAAAACACTTCCTTATTTTGAATTTTTAACAGAGAGGCCCTGAGTCCATGTCTCCATTATAAACCATCAGAACAAGAGTCACCACCCTGGGGCTAGGATAATAAAGTCAGTTGTCTCAGGAAGGAAAATAGAAGCACAGAAACCCAGTATTACTGAATATGATGTCTCAGCACCTTCAGATGGTGATTTCCTCAGAAGTCAGTTTATGTCTAGGGAGTACTAACTGTCTATGAATCCCCTACACTAAATAAAGCCTACTAACCATTAATTACATCCAATGAATAGAAACACAGTTAAGTACAACACACACTTTCCGAGAACGTACTATATCTAAGGTAACAAGGACCAGCACCCAATAACCAGAATGCAGACCTGAAGGTCCACAGTCATTGCAAAGACAAAAAAGTCTTCCAAATGTGGACACTTTCATCAAAAGTAATCAGAAACTCCGTATTACTTAAAAGAACTGTAAGGTTTCTGAGGCACCTGGGTGGCTCAGTTGGTTAAGCATCCAACACTTGATTTCGGCCCAGGACATGATCTCAGGGTCATGAGATCGAGCCCCATGTCAGGCTCCAAGCTGGGCATGGAACCTGCTGATGATTCTCTCTCTCTCCTTCTGTCCCTCCCTCCAGCTCTCTAAATAAATAAATAAAATCTTAAAAAAAAAAAAAAGGAATTGAAGGTTTCCTACTTTAATTGTTCTTTTTGAATGTTAAAAAGAACTTCATTTATTAGGGGCGCCTGGGTGGCTCAGTCGTTAAGCGTCTGCCTTCGGCTCAGGTCATGGTCCCAGGGTCCTGGGATGGAGCCCCGCATCGGGCTCCCTGCTCAGCGGGAAACCTGCTTCTCCCTCTCCCACTCCCCCTGCTTGTGTTCCCTCTCTCTCTGTGTCTCTCTCTGTCAAATAAATAAGTAAAATCTTTAAAAAAAAAAAAAAAGAACTTCATTTATTAAACTTGGAATGAGTAAGAAACAGTATTAAAAACAAAACCCAGATTGGGGGCACCTGGGTGGCTCAGTCGGTTAAGCATCTGACTCTTGGTTTCAGCTCAGGTCATGATCTCAGGGTGGTGAGATTGAGCCCTACTGAGCACAGAGCTCGCTTGACATTCTCTCCCTCTGCCCCTCCCACCCTAAAATAAATAAATAAATAAATCTTAAAAAAAAAGGAAACAAAACCCAGATCAATGAGCATTGAGTGTCCCATGGTAATAAAAATAATAAAATTATCAACACTTAGTGCGTGCAATGTGCCAAGCACCGTGCTAATTCCCACAAGCCCTACAATGTCTGTAACTCTATTTCCATTTTATAAATGAGGAAACCAAGGCACTAAGGGTTAAGGGACTTGCCCAACATTTCACAGCCAATAAGTGATACACACATAAGCAGTTGGTTCCCAACGTTCACAGTGGCTCTTGGCGACTATACTGTTCTGTCACAATGCTTAATTATTTATACCCAACTAATAGCCACAGAAACACTGCAGAAGGCAAATAAAAGATTTCCCTTCCTTGAGAGTAAAAGCTTTGGCTCAGATATGAGGTAATTTACTATACTTAATGAAATTTTAAACTCTGTTTAGGTTTTTACCTAGATTGGTGAGTTTATTTCAACACATCAAACTCCAAAAGCAAAGATGTATCCTGTACCATTCCAAAAACTCAATGATATATACAAATAAAGAGGATGCTTTGTTCATTTTTTTAAAAGATTTATTAGAGAGAGAGAGCAAGAAAGCAGGGGGAGAGTCAGAGTGAGAGGGAGAGAGAGAATCTCAAGCAGACTCCCTGCAGAGTGCAGAACTCGACTCGGGCTGGATCCAAGGACCCTGAGATCCTGACCTGAGCCGAAACCAAGAGTCGGACGCTTAACCAACTGAGCCACCCAGGTGTCCCGCTTTGTTCAAATTTTAAAAGAAAAAAATCCTTTAACATTCATAGTATGCGCTTTGGCCTGAAGGACCCAAAGTGCTGAAGCTGCTCACAAAGGTCATAGGTGATGTACTACTAGACATCAGACACCAGGGACAGCCAACTAACTGCATGTCACAGTCTACGGGTGACCTGTGGTGATGTCTCCATCAATTCCCAGGAAAGGTGAAAGTTAACAATGTGGTGAGTACTTTACAAAACTAAATTTACCCAATGTTTACATTCTAATTATGTCCTTCCTTCTGTTGTTAAGAGGTTTATTTTATTAAATGAAGTATCAAGATACAGTGGTGTTTTTGTTTCAGAGTGCTTGCTTGGCACATTTAAAAGAAGTTAGAAACTCTGTTTATCCAAATTTTTATTTCTATTGGGTTTTTTTTTTTTTAAGATTTTATTTATTTATTTGACAGAGAGAGAGCACAAGTAGGCAGAGTGGTAGACAGAGGGAGAAGGAGAAGCAGGCTCCCCGCTGAGCAGGGAGCCCGATGCAGGGCTCGATCCCAGGACCCTGGGATCATGACCTGAGCCGAAGGCAGACGCTTAACGACTGACCCACCCAGGCGCCCCTGTTTTGTTTTTTTTTTAAGTAAGCTCTATGCCCAACGTGGGGCTTGAACTCATGACCCCAATATCAAGAGTCCTATGCTCTACCGACTGAGCCAGCCAGGCGTCCCTATTTCTGTTGCTTTTTTAAAACTGGTTCTCAAGTCTGGGAACCAATGAGCAAGGACAGCTAGAAGTCACTCTTGGAAAAAGCTAGTTAAATAAGAACCTGGCTAGAGAACTTTAAAAAAAAAAAAAAGAGTCCCTTAGGAATACAGTAGACCAGCAATTTTGGAAAATTATTTCCACTGCATAATTCATCATAAAAGCGCAGACTAAGCTGTCATCCTCAAGAGAGGAATATTATTTTAACTATCAAAGCCAGCAATACTTCAAGGCTTCAAAAATACTTAGTTATGTTGCCATGCTAATGTTACCTATTTGCACTGTAACTCTAGATCAAAAAAGCAGATGTTTCAAACTGGATAGGGTTGCTCAAATTTAACACCATTATCTTGATAAGCTTTCCCAACCACACTCCTCCCTACTTACTCAAAACATTACCCTTGAAACAAGTAATTTTAAGGATCTTTCTCAATGTAATGATGTAACCATTCCCTGTTACAATTTGTATAGTGGATTCTAAACTTTAACTATATAAAGAGAAGTAGTTAGAGAACAAAAGGACAAAACAAAACAAAACAAAAAACCCTAACAGTGTGCAGGTTCAGCCTATAAATCTTTACACATTCTCTGTTTAGCTGGGATAACAGATAGGTGGGCACACAAACCATCAATTCTGAAGGCGTGCTTTATTAAGCCACAGAACGTAAGTCTATTAAAAGGTTTATTAATCTGTTCAACAAACTATATGTGGGTTGACTGTGGCTTTCCAAAATTTGGGATAAAACGACTTGGTACTGGTAATGCAATGTCTGTGCCTGTCACCATTGTTTGCCCCTGCTGGTTTTCCTGAGGCTCCCAGCTGGAGATACAGGAATATTTGTGGTCCTTGGTGGTGGATCAATCTAGGGAGGGTCTCCTCAAGACGACACAAAGAGCTAACAGCAAAAAGTAAAGCTTCCCTTTCCTCAAAGGCTTCCTTCCTGTTCCCTGTCTTCTAAAAAAAGACCAAGACTCCCAACTTCTTCCCCCAAGGGAATGGCACACAGATGCTCTCCTCACACTGCTTCTCACAGTAGCAAAGCTCATCACACCTCCAGACCAGACACTGCAGGGCCGCCCAGAATCAAGTAACTCCACTCTGCTTTCAAAAGAAAGACCGAGAGAACACAAACCAGAAGGGAAATACGCGCGCGCGCGCGCACACACACACACACTCTCTCTCTCTCTCTCTCACCAGAGCTGGTCCCACAGTGGAAGATAGGAAATACTGAGGATCAACCACACTTCGGGAGGGTTGTAACAGAACCCTCAGAAGCAAAATAAGCTGCCCAAGGACTCTTAAAGCAAACAGCTCTGGAAACGTCATTTCTCCACCGCCATCCACACGTGCTTATTGCATCAAACAGAGGCCTGACTGCAGGAACAGCTTAAAATCACTGCTTCTCCAAAAAAAGCACAACCGTGCAAGATGAAAACTAACCGTCAGGTCCCAATCAGATGATCTACAATCCCCTGTGGGTGCACACAGAAGCTGCTGCCCTAGCCGAGGCGGGAGGCGCGCAGACGGTCTGTAAGGGACCCAGGCTGCTCTGCTAGCTGGAGACTTCAGATCGCTGGAGCTCGCGGCTGTCTTACTTCACCGGACACCTTCAGTTCTTGCCTCGGCTACTGCAGGCAAACAGAGCCTGTCAAGAACAGTGGCCCTGTCCTCCCTTGTTTGCCTAACACTCTGAGAAGCAAGTTACAGTGCAACCCGTTTCGGCTCCTATTAATGTTACCTACTTACTCTGCTGGACTCCACGCTACATGTTAAGTACAGGTGGGATAAATCTGAAATTTAGGCCTCAAAAAATTTTACAGATTACCTAGTCTAGCCCTCAATTTTATAGACGTAGAAAGTCAGATGGAAAAGGACCGACGGCTAGCTCAAGGACGTAGAGCGAGTGAGTGGCGGAAGAGGCAACCCCCCGCCTTCCGGCTCATCCCGCCATGCTGACCCTCCACACACACGGGGCCCCCAGGCTCTGTGGCCGTCCAGGAGCTGAAGCTGGGAGGGCTGCATCCCCACAGGGCCCGCAGCAGGGAACGGGGGCCGCAGGCCACTCGAAAGCTGAGGGACCCGTGCTTCCCAAGAGGTCAGTATCCAGGCAAAGGATAGGCAAGAGGCAAGTACTCTGCATCTAGATAATTTACGTAACTCCTTCGCCTGCTGCCGCAATTCAAGTAAAAACAAATCAGGAGAGGCATTTTTATTAAACACACCTGACTAGGGAGTAGGAGGCTTTTTTCTTTCTTTCTTAATGGGAGAGAACTTATTTAGCTTTGTGAGGCTTTATGTTCGCAGTAATACATACCCTCGGCGCAGGAAGGCCCTATGAAAGTTCCATAAATTACCTTAATAAGGTAAATATTTAGGCTGATTTTATGAGGCTTTCCTACATTAATTTGCAGAAAGTTAATGGTTATGAGTATATGATCACAATCAAAATGGCAAAATAGACCAAAGGACAAGGTGTGACACTGGGCTTTAAAACCTGGTTTATTAAACTGGACCCATGATTCTCAGCCTTGACTACACATGAGAATCAACTGCCAACCATGTGAGTTAACCACCTTGGACATTCAACCTGGTCGAGCCTTCAGATGTCTACATCCTCAGACTTCCAGTCTTCAAAGAGGAGGTTCCAGACTTTGTGGAACAGACAAGTCATACCTACTTTGCTCTGTCTGAATTCCTGGCCCAAAGAATCCATGATCATAAGAAAATGGTTGTTTTAGACCACTAAATTTGGGGGCATTTTGTTGAATCATAACTAGGACATCCGAAGAGCATTCAAAGATCCCAGCGCCTAAGGTGTCCTACAGCCCAATTCAGCCAGAAGCTCTGAGGGTAGGACCCAGGCATCGATGTTGAAAGCACCCAGGTGATTCTAATGTTCAATCGTGTCTAGACCTCTGCTGTCCAAGACAGCAGCCACCTGCCATATGTAGCTGTTTAAATTTAAATTAATGAAAATTAAGTAAAATTTAAAATTCAGTTCTTTTGTTGCACTAGCCATTTATCAAGAGCTCAGTATTCATATACGGCTGGTGGCTACCACACTGGATATAGATATAGAGAACATTTCCATCATCCCAGAAAATTCCATTGGACAATACTAGTCTAAACCAGTAGTTGTCAAAGTTTGGTCCTGAGTTAACAGCATCAGCATCACCTGGCAATCTGTTAGAAATGCAAATTCTCAAGCCACATCACAGACCTACTGGATCAGAACTTTTTGGGGTGGGGCTCTCCAAAACTCTGATGCACACTTAAGGGTGAGAACTCCTGGTCTTGTTACTGCCCATACAAAATCATTTTCCCCATCACCTATCTCATACTTAAATCTGCAAATTATCAACTTTTAATTCCATTGTAATTAAGAAAATAGTTCATGTTGGCATACAATTTCAAAGGTGTATTTTTGTGTTGGCAAGCATGTTTGAGAAGAAATGCCTTTCAGTTAGCAAAGGATTCTAAAAAGTCTCATGAAGATGCTCTCAGCTATGTATAATCATTAAGAGAAACAATCTTAAGGCCCAAAAATATTTTTTTATATATTTTTTTAAAGTCTGTATTTATTTATTTGTCACAGAGAGAGAGAGCACAAGCAGGGGGAGCAGGAGAGGGAGAAGCAGACTTCCCGCTGAGCAGGGAGCCCGATGCGGGGCTCGATCCCAGGACCCTGGGATCATGACCTGAGCCGAAGGCAGCCGCTTAACCAAATGAGCCACCCAGGCGTCCCCCATAAATATTTAAATGGTTAAAAATTATGAAAATCAACAGACTATTCAATTATTAAAATTATAATTGTGAAAATGATATAGCATAAAAAAATATAAATGGGAGAAAAGCAAAACACAAAATTGTAACTGCAAATTTGTCTATTACTTGGACAAGGATAAAATGAAGGTAGAGGAAAAAGAACTGCTTAGGCTTGGCCAGACAGTGATCCTACCCCTTTTTCTTTCTGTCTTATATCTTATAGATACCTATGAAAAAACGTTTTAGAATATCTAAGGAAGCAATTTTTTAAAAAAGATACAATTGTGCTTTGATGTGAAAAGTCCATTGCAAGAACAATCTGGTAAAACAGTTCTATTGCTTCATCAGTGATTCAGTGAATTGCTCATCTCAGAGAAATAGGAAATCCAGACAGGACTCAAGCAAATAATGAGGCTTAGATGGGTTGTCCTATTCCTGAGAGTCTACAAGAATTTCTTCTCTCTACTTTTCCGTTTAACCTTAGATCCAACAAATATCGGAATTATGGATTTTTACAAATAAAATTTTAAAGATGTGAAAACTTGACTTCTTTGTTTTTTTAGTTTCCACATAATTGTTGGGTGATAAAATGCCAATAAACTAATTTCCAAGGAGGAACTTCTCACATTTTCTTCTTACATTTCCAAGTCTAAAGTCCCAGAAATATTCTGTAGAGTGACTTTCTTTGAAAAGATAGCTCCTGGGGTGCCTGGGTGGCTCAAACGGTTGGGTGGCCGACTCTTGATTTTGGCTCAGGTCATGATCTCAGGGTCCTGATTTCGAGCCCCTTGTCAGGCTCCATGCTCAGCAGGGAGTCTGCATGAAGCTCTCTCTCCCTCTCCTTCTGCCTCTCCCCCTGCTCACACAGGCGCGTGCACCCGCTCACGCTCTCTCTCTCTACTAAATAAATCTTAAAAAAAAAGGTAGCTCCTGAATCCCACATAAATCAACTCTTGGTTGTTTTAATACATGTTTTCATATAAATTTTAGCCTTACTTCCTTTACTGACAGCTCTGTTGTTAGTAAACTGAATTTCTTACATTGTCAAGGCACAATGTAATCTTTCTGGGTGTTTCCGTGTTGGTTTCTCTGTTATTCTGTTTCCTATGCTGGTAATGTTCTCCAAACTCCTTTAAATTCTAAATGCATAAACACCTTCTCTACCATAGCTAGAGGGAAGATTTGAGAAAGGGTAAGTGTGGCTGAATAACTCTGAGAAACCTTGAAGTCTTCAAGAAGCCTGCTATTTGGGAAAACTCATTCCTGAAAATTCCTTAAAAATATGAGTGCATGGCATGTGTAATTTTGTTAAAAATCAGAAACAATCCAAGTTATCCACTTATCTCTAACTAGATTTTGCCAGAAGCAGCCAAGTTAACTGGTGGGGTGATAAACTGGCCAGTTTGGTATCATGTAGAAAAATTTTCCCACCCCAACAAGCATACGTATTTTTAAATTAAAAGTAATTCCAAAAAAATCTCTCAACTAAAATTTTAGTGATGCAAAAAATAGGATTTTTCTACTTTTTACAGCTTTTCTGTACTGACTATAGCTAATTATCTTCATGAATGCTGGTAATTAAGCATTGTCTAGGGCAGCTACTACCTTCAATTATAACATTTACATATGCTCTTATGGAAAAGGAAATCATTATTTTTGTTTCCATTGTTGGAAGTTAAATATAAAAGAGACTGGACAGAAGGTTTTAATAATCTCTCTTTTTTTTCTTTTCTTTTTTTTTTTAGCAGTGAAGAGAACTAACAAAATGCTTCCTGTGTGTTGGGCATTCTTGAATCTAGGCACTGAGATTACAAAGATGAATCATGTATCATCCTTGCCCTGGAGAAATGACAGTCTAGCTGCATTCAGCTATATCCGAGCAAGGTCCTTAACACAGAAGACAGAGATCAAGCTGCCTTTATTTTAAACTAGCTTTTATAAAACTACTTTACACTTTAACAAACAAAACAACACACTTAAAAGTAAAAAGTAGACCATATATAGAAAACTATCATTAATGTCCTCAAAAAGAGACAGAAAATACAAAAATAGGATACTATTTAAAAAAAAAAGTCAGAGGCCAAAAAAAGAGCTCTTGGAAATTAAAAATATGATAGGGTAAAAGAAAAATTAAACATTAAGGGCTATTAAGATAAAGCGGAGGAAATCTTCCAGAAAGCAGAACAAAAAGACAAGAAGGACACACATTTCCAGGTCAAAAAGGCCTGTTGTGATTTCTCAAAAGTGGGGAAGAAAAGAATATTCTACAAGATTCTAAAGAATGAAAATCTATGTCACATCTAAAGGATTAGAAACCCAAATAGCGGGGTGCCTGTGTGGCTTAGTTGGTTAAGCATCTGCTACATCTCAGGTCATGATCCTAGGGTCCTGGGATTTAGCCCTGTGTCAGGCTCTGTGCTCAGCAGGGAGCCTGCTTCTCCCTCTCCCTCTGCCACTACCCCCTGCTTGTGTGCTCTCTCTCTCTCTCTGTCAAATAAATATATAAAAGCTTAAAAAAAATTTTTTTTTAATTTAAAGAATTAAGAAAAAAAAAGAAACCCAAATAGCTTTGGACTTTTCAACAGAAACACAGGAAAGTAAAAGACAACAGAGCAACCAAATGTCTTTAAAATGAAATTTGATACCCACCTAAACTATCAATGAGATGAGTGGATAGAATATCTTCACGGTTTCAAAAAACTTACCTTCCAAACAGCCTTTCTAAGGAAGCTACTAAATATGCTCTACACAAAATTAAGGCAGTAAACCAAGAAAGAAAAAGGAAACAGAAAAACAAGAGATCCACACAGAAGAGAGGTAAAGGGAATCCTCAGAATGATGTGACAGGCAACCCCAGGATGACAACTATGTCAGGCAAAGAAGACGACCAGTTCATAAAGAAGCATGTTGGAAGGTTTAAGGAGAAATGTCTCTAAGAAGATGAAATCAAGAAAGTCCCTAATATGTTTAAATGTCTTGAAAGGAGATTTAGGCAAGAGGCAGAAAATTTAAATGTTGAATTAAGGATAAGTACATAGAAAAAGAAGCAAATTAAAGAAAAAGGAAAAAATAAAAACAACTGTTAACTCCAGGAAAAACAAAAAATTCTGTATGACAAGAAAAGAAATCATAGAAGAGCACATGGCTCAACTGTAAATAGTTGACTATATTACATAATCACATAAATAAACACTAAATATTGATAAAATCAAAAGTATATTGGGGAAATGGGGGATGGGAAGAATTTGGGGGTGGGGTGGGGATAGGGCATAGAAAGAGAACACAGAACAAATAAAACCTAGCACTACCCGCATGTTATTCAGAAATATGGAAGGAAATTCCAAAAGAATGAGCTAAAACTGCTATATGTGGCTGTCTCTGTGGAAAGAAATGAAAAAGAGGATTCCTTCTTTTTTGTCATAGATTTTATAAATTATAAAACTACTTTACACTTTAAATTATGTACACTAAGGGCACCCAGCTAGCTCAGTCAGAAGATCTTGGGGTCATGAGTTAAAACCCCCTTATTTTAAGTATCTCTTCTGATTACTTAATCAGAAGAGATTAAAATTTTAAAAATTTTAATAAAGTACACTGATTTTACATACACACACACATATATATAGACATGCACATACACACACACATATATATAGACATGCACATACACACACACACACACACATATTCAGAACCCAACCTCTTACCCACTAAACTTGTGTTTTTCAAATTATAAATTTATAACCCATTAGTGGGTTGTGAAATTAATTCAGTAAGTCAACCATCACTTCTAAAATGAATTAGAACAGGGGTGCCTGGGTGGTTCAATTGTTAAGCATCTGCCTTCAGCTCAGGTCATAATCCCAGGGTCCTGGGATCGAGCCCCGCATCGGGCTCCCTGCTCAGCGGGAAGCCTGCTTCTCCCTCTCCCACTTCCCCTGCTTGTGTTCCCTCTCTCTCTGTGTCTCTGTCAAATAAATAAATAAAATCTTTAAAAAATAAATAAAATAAAATAAAATGAATTAGAACAGAGAGGGATAGAAAGTAATAGATACACTGCACAGTACAATTTTTCATGAACCTCCATTCATGCACACACACACACATAGTCCATGATGTTAAATGTATTTTTAACTGTGGAATGTGAACAAAATAATTTTTAAATCACTACTCTAATCTACACTGCATTATAATTACTTTTAGTTTTGCTTTTAAAAGTAAGAGATTCCAATCTACCTTTATTTTAAAACAAAGGCATGGCAAACGCGGACAGCTAATGAAAATATTCCATTAAAATGCTCTTTAAAATACCACTATTATCATGCATGAAGAATGATCACTCTTATATTAATGAAATCTAAATGCTCTGCTTTCTTACAACTGACTATAATATTTGAGCTAGAGAGAAATATAACAACAAAGAAAACAGAAGAGAATTCAAAGTCACCCAAATAATTTTATAATGTGGAGTATTACTGATTCTTAGGTGATCTATTTTTTAAATTTCACATAACTTCCACTAATTTCTAAATTTCTGGTCTACAAAGATATTTGAACAGAAGGAGCCGTCCTAGGCACCTTTGGAACAGCAGGTGAAGCCAACTTGGAAAAAAAGTTGCAACATAAAATACATGAACAAGAAAATATATACATAGTGGACTGACAGAGGTAGCTTTCTTCCACTGACCTTCAAGGATACGCTTTACAAGCTACACGGCAGTGTGGAAAAATTGGGCAAGAAGCCAAAACTTTGATGCTCTTTTACTAAGGGCCTAAATTTAGCCCATTTTTTTTTTAACCTAGCTAAGGTACATATGCACATTGCTTTAAATGCTTACCCAACAATTCATTTTACATAAAATAAGAGCAAAAACTTCTATAGAAACAAGTTCCATTATACTCTCTTCATGATAAAGCTTCACTTCCTAAAAGTTATAAAAATCAAATTCATAAGCCATCCATTTATAGTTTTAAAACCACCACTACCATCCAAAGTGATGTAAAAAAGAATGAATATTAATATATGGGTATTTAAAGACAGAAAAGGTATTTGCTAAAATACACATAAACACTATATTCATGTGCATGTATGTGTTTGTGTGTTTCTGAAAACATACATTGTTTTTGGAGAGATGAGGGGATGGAAAGAATAGGGGAGACAACAGGGCAAAAGAGGACTTTATATATCTGTTCATACTGTGGTTTTTGAACTGTTACCTATTTGGGCAAATGAGGGGTTCTCATTCTCGTCCCCCCTCCTGAATTGCCTGGCTTCTGCATCCTATTCCATGCACTTCCACAACCCCTCCTTGGTACCCTCATCACACTAGGGAACCTACAGAGTGCAGACATTTGCTGAGTGCCCGCTATGTATAGGCCAGCTGCTATTCCGGGCATGGGACACAAAGGTAAGCAGGATAAGGTACCTGTCTTCAGGGAGCTTGCAACCTCAGAGGAAGACAGAAGAGGAAACAGGTCATTTCCAAATAATATGGTACATATATTGGCAGAAGTATAATCTAACATAACCTACCGCATTGTATTTCAACTATTTTTCCCTCTCTCTTCCCACATCTCTCAAAGGTGCAAACCTCTGACATAGGCGCTAGGCCCACAGTGATCTTTGGATCCTGTGCTGAGAAAGGATCCCATATGATGTAAACTTCATACATATCTCCTGAATAGTAAATGCAACAGTATTTTAAGAAACATGTTCATATATGTCTTAATGTTTCAAAATGGTGATTGATATATATGCCAACTATTAACCTGGACCCCTGTAGTGTATTATAATCTTAGAATTTCAAAACAAATATCTTTAACCTCAGAAGCCCTATGATCTTTCAGTCCTTAACATGTAGTCTTGGCTTTTATTCCATAAAGGGGGTAAATAATGAAAGCTAAGCCTACCTGTTTCTTCTCCTGGAAATCAAAGCATCCTTGCTTGTTTTTACTGGTAAGACTGAAAACTTTCACCCACTAATTTAAAATTTCTATTCATAGTTAATACATTAGTAATTTCTTGCAATTTTCAGGAAGATAATAATTCTCACTTTGACACAGATTTGCCAATATTATTTAAAGACTAATTCTTAGAGTTCAAGCCTTGAACTTCTAGGTAAGAAAAATAATATTCTCACCTTTCCCTGAGCTCTATCCAAAATAAATGATAGAAATGAATTGCAAACATAACATGAAGCATTGTTGTAATTAATCAACCCAGAGCCCAAAGGAGGAATCATTTCTATTTTTAAATACACTGCTGCTTTAAGGGGAAAACCTGGTGGAGAAATATGAAACCAGACTACATAATGAAAATCAAAAGGCATTTGGTGTCTCCATTCTTGCAAAGACAGTAAACCTAACCTACAAGCAGCACTGCTGGATAGACTCCACTCAAGTTTTCTGTAAACTGAGTGACCAGTACCCAGGTAGAAGCCCACAGAAAGGGTCCATCCACCAAAGAATCCTATCTGTCGGGGGGACAAAACAAGAGAACTCCCATGCTTCAATGCTATTCTTAGTTTCAGATAAGGGGCTATTCCAATAAGCCAGCAGATGGATAAATCCCCAAGTCACCCTACAAGTCTTAAAAGACCCGATTCGTAACTGCAGTGGTGGCCCTAAAAATGATCAACTAATTATTTAACATTTCTAACCACCTATCTACAGTTATCATTTCTTATCCAGGTTCCACAAAATTAAATGTTCCTCTCCACAAATCGGAAAGCTTCATTTCATTAAACAGTAAGCTAACTGCAGCACTCCCTATGGTTAAGAGTGACAAGGAGCAGGTGCCAAACCAGCAAGGAAAAACAGAAGCAGTGGCTACATTAACAGGAGCTCATATTCTACCTGTTTCCCAGGCTGCTTTGAAGAATCTGGCCCAGCAGAATTTGCAGAGGAAACAATAAAAAAATAACCAGTTTCAGAAAAACTGTTGATGATGTGGACATCTAATTTAATCTGTAAATACTGAAATTTACTCAGTTCATTAGCACCATGAAATATACAACTACACCACTAGAAATGTATCTAAAATACTGTAAGTCTTTAAAATGTATCTAAAAATATTATCCAAGGATACATCTATTATTGAAAAGCATTTAACACAACATTTTAAATATAACTTTAGCTATTTACTATCACCCTATCTGCTATAGGTAGCAGAATGTTTGCAAACTGAATAAAAATTTCCACCCTCAGCACAAAAAGCAAAGAACTCCCAATCTTACCTCCTGACAATTTCTTCCCCCGAATTTAGCAAAATTGTGCCTGAACACCACATGATTATAGAATAGAGGCAACTGCGTCCTTTAGCAATAAAATAACCCTACTTCAGCCTCTATTCAGTGAAAAAATCTCCCAAGAGCAAAAAATCACTAAATTGTAGTGCATCAATCAACAGGTGACTTTTAGAAACACACTCATACTCATGTCCCAGAGGATTTAATTCTGTCAAATCTGCCAGGTTTTTTTTTTTTTTTTTCTTTTCTATTTTTACAAGCTACTGCATTGCTATACTGAATGAATTCCAACGGTTTTCTTCTCAGGGGCTTACCAGAAAAATGCCAAATATTCAAATTATTTTAAGACATTTTCCCATACTGCTGCGTGGAATAGAGCAGAATTAATAAGGATCCAAGAGTTACCACTTTTCAAATGCAAATATGTTGCCATCTAGTAAATGCAGCCCCTTTTTAAACATCCCCCCAGTGTCTACACAGCTCAGGGCACCACTTTTGTTTCCTTGAAAATCAAAATTCGCGCATTACATTCAGGCATTATCTCGACCCGGCACCAACAAAATAATAGATTTTAAATGGTCCACGCCTGAGCCTGCATCATACAATACTGTTCTGCTTTATTATGAGGGTTCCCCCCCCCCATTTTACAAAGTCCCTAAACAATTCCGCCAAATAAAGCAAACTGTGCAGTGGTAGAAAAAAACGAGGGGGCACTGGGTTCCACGAAAACAAGGCCTTGGGATGGTCCCTTGCCCGCCTCAGGCCTCAGTTTTCTTATCTGTAAAATGTGGGACCGCTCGTCTCTGGGGTCCCATCCGGCCCCCTCTCTCCGGGTGCCCCGAAGCCGGCCAGGTACGCGGAGGACTGGTGCCGGCTGTGGCCCGGGTGCCCGGGCTGATGCCGCTCTAGATGGGAGGGGACAAGGAGGGGGGCAGCGGGACGAGAACTTGGACTTGCCACAGCTTCAGACAGGAGCGT
Source organism: Phoca vitulina (assembly GCF_004348235.1). NCBI lineage: Eukaryota > Metazoa > Chordata > Mammalia > Carnivora > Phocidae > Phoca > Phoca vitulina. The sequence goes on from NW_022589734.1 coordinate 17,706,702, forward strand.
GCGACAAACTTGAAGCCGTCCTCCTAACAATAGGGAAGAGTACTCCCATTTTCCGGGCTCAAACTTGCCGGGGACTGCGGGGTGGGCTCCTCCTGCCCGCCCCCTCGGCGCCCGCTTTACCTTTCTCCCTGTTTGGTGTTAGCAGGAGGAGGGTGCAGGACCGTTTGATTCCCTTCCATCTCCACCACGCACTTGGTGTTCAGTTCCAGTTCTGAAAGCAGAAGGGGAGAGGGCCGTTGCCGAGGCGAGCATCCGCGCCTCCAGCCCCTTGGGGGGGGGGGTCCGCGGGGGGGGGGGGGGGGGCGGCCAGCCGGGAGCCGGGAGCCGGGAGCCGCACGCCGGGGGCTCGGCGGCCAGTGCGCCGCCGCCTCCGCCCGGGCCCCGCGGCCCCGCCGCGCACTCGCCGCCCCGGCCCCGCGGCCCCGCACTTTGCAAAGTTGCCCCCGCCCTCGGCCCGACCACAGATAAAAACGAGCGGAAAGCTCCTCACCTCGCCGGTTCATGGGCCGGACCCGGACGGCAACTTTTACCTTGGTATCCGACATGTTGGCGGCGCCCGCTCGGCCCGAGGCGGCCCCTCACGCGCCGCGCCGCCGCCGCCGCCGCCGCGCGCCCCCCGAGCGCGGCCGCCGCCGCTCCGCCG